>NC_138972.1:152622500-152972500 GCF_055761805.1 Camellia sinensis
GATAGGTTACAACTTTTTTATTTGTTTGTAATCACAAAAAAATTTACTTGCACATATAATCATTAAAATTATAAACAAAACAATTTAATGAAACAAAATTAGAGCAAAAAAATTAGGAAAAAATTATTCAATTAAAATTGATAAAGACCTAGGTAAAAAAATTCGGGCAAAATTATTTATTCCACTAAAATCTAATAGATAAAGAAGGTTAAAAAATAAAAATAAAAATTAGGGCCCATATATTGTATGTATTGTTCTTCTTGGGCCCAAACACTTTTTTTTTTAATATATATTTTCATTTTAATAAATATGAGCCAAACTACACTTATAAATAAATATGGGCTAAACCATACATGGACGAAATAAAATATTTTGGCCCTGAGATTTAAGGGGCCTAAGGCGAATTTCGAAAATGAAGGCTCCTCTTATATTGAAAAAAAAAAATCATGGATAAAACAATAAGTTACAACTTTTTTATTTGTTTGTAGTCATAAAAAAATTTACTCACACATATAATCATTAAAATTGTAAACAAAACAATTTAATGAAACAAAATAAGAGCAAAAAAATTATGAAAAAATTATTCAATTAAAACTAATAAAGACCTAGTTAAAAAAATTCGGGCAAAATTATTTATTCCACTAAAATCTAATAGATAAAGAAGGTAAAAAAAAAAAAATATGGCCCATATATTGTATGTATTGTTCTTCTTGGGCCCAACACTTTTTTTTAATATATATTTTTATTTTAATAAATATGGGCCAAACTACACTTATAAATAAATATGGGCTAAACCATACATGAGCCCAATAAAATATTTTGGAACCCTTTAAATTGATCCTAAAACCAAAAAAAAAAAAAAACATTTTGGGCCTAGAACATTTTACTAAATTTGGGGGCCCTATTTTTGGGGGCCCTAGGGCCGGCCCTGTGTCCTATGGCTATGGCTATGTTTATATAGCATAGGCTACTGTAGCTAGTGGATATTGATTGGATAGCACCATATACTTGTAATCAAATGATTTTGATTGATTATAGAGGTTTTGGTTTGAGGAAGAAAGCACAAGCACTTTGGGATGTGGGTTTTTTTTTTTTTTTTTTTTTTTTTTTTTTTTTTTTTTTTTTTGAGGGAGGGGGAGGGGTGCGTATGTAATTTGGTCGAAAAGAAATGTTAGGAATTTTTAGGATAAATCTAAAGGTTTAGAAGAACTATGGGATAAATTTTTTTAGTGTCTTCTTTTTGGGCTTCAATATCATCTCCTTTTACAGGGATCCATTTGTTTTTTATTTATAGAGATTGGCAAACCGTGTGTGATATGTTATTTTTTATTTTTGTTTTCTGTGGATTTCTTGTCCTTCGTTATATTCTTTTTTTACTTATTCTATCCTTGAATAAAATTTTAGTGTCATTATCAAAATCATAGAATGAGAAATGTACATTTTGATATTACTTGTAATTAACTTTACTTTTACAAGTTATACTATAAAAAAAATATATTGCTTAGAACACCTTATCATTACTACTACAAGGCCTTTTGAAGTTTTTTTTTTTTTTTTTTCTATCTCCTGCCAACCATTTGATACAATTGTTCTTCAATCTGGATGACACAAACACTTAATTGAATACAAAAATCTTAAACCTTTCAGATAGAGAATGTGTGTTGGGCCATTATGAATTTAATGGAAGCATCTATGTCTTGCTAACAATCAATACAAATTCTTTTGCTCATTTCATCAGAAAGGAAACCAATGAAACACAGAAACATTTTATGCTTAGTTTCATGTCCTTCAATCTTCAAACCATAACAAATTTGTTAACCAATTCCTTTATCACATGCATTAAGGTCAGCAACAGGTTGCTTGATTGGTTCATGCTAACAGTGAATCTAAGAAACTTTCCAAGCTACATAATAAAACCATGAAATATTTCTAAATTATTCTCCAAAAAATCGAATGCAAATTATTTCATGGTTTATTATGTAGTTTGGAAAGTATCTTCTGGATGTATCACATGACAACTGAGAAAAACTTTATTTTCCAACTGGTAAATTGGAAGGGCGCTATGTAATTTGGAGGTCGAGATACAAACAAATCCATGTTGCTAGTTCTGTGTGGTTTGATATGAAAATTGATATTACTATTGTTACATTTCTTAATAATGAGAGACCAACTATTTAATTAACTCCGTTCACATCTTCAGAAATTTTGTTTGTCAACAAGATCAATGTCTCTTATGCAAGAAGCTGTGATGATCTCTATATTCTGCATGGGTTTGAAGTATTAAAAACTTTCAGGGTTTAGTTGTATGTTCTGTTTATGATGTTGTTGATGAAATTTTTTGTCTATTAGATGAACCATGGAAGTATAGTTGTGTTGATGGGGGTTCTTGCGATAGTGTATTGGTGTGTGCCATTGTGCACACTGGTACTGCTGATATGGATCTTGTCAATATGGAGATAGACTTGTCAGTAGGTGATAATGGAATGGAATTCTCATTCCTTAAGCTTTTGTATGAAATGATCATTCCCTTATAATGGTGAATGATGATTTCATTTGCTATGCATTTCCTATCATTTTATTTAGTGAACCAAACGTTGCAATGAGTATTTTGATGGAATAATCAGTCCATTCCACTTAATTCTAATGAACCAATTAAAATAACAGTATAGAACCAATGGAGGTTAGTTATTACTCATATGTTTCCTTCGTCCAGAGGACTGATTGGCCATATATGACTCAAAGCATTCTTCACTTTTTGGTAAGAGATCTTAGCCAAAACTTTGGGGAATGGAAGGTATTTGGGTCAAAAATCCAGGGTTTTTCGGACCTAGGATGAGGGGAAGGAAGAGAGAACAGAAAAGTGGAGATAATGTTCTAGAAAATCACTTTTTAAGTTGTTGAATTCGCACAGTCCGCTCGAGCGTCTCTTTTCCCGCTCGATCATTGTAGCTTCCAACACAGATACTAAAACTTCAAACGGTTATAACTCTCCCATCCGGACTCCGTTTTAGGTCGTTCTTGTGTCCAAATCGAAGCCCTTTTGTTTGGTTGGTTTGTTTAAATTTCACGGACGAAATTTCTAATGGTGGGGAGGTTGTGATGACCAGGTGTGGCATTAATTTCGTTTCTCCTTAGTTTAATCCTGGGTGATCTTGCCGAGGTGTCGGGTTAGTTTAGAGTTTGTTAATTGTCTGGGTTTGTGGTGTCCGGGGGTACCTCTCTAATGAATTCCTATCCTTGTTTCTTCGGTGATTGATTCCCACTTGTTTCGGAGAGTGCAAGGTCAGGTCCGGATTGCCCGAGGGTCAAACTAGAAAATTATGGGCTGCTGGGTCAGGGCCGCACGTGCGGGGGATGAGGCCGTACATGCGAGGAGGGTTGGGTTCAGAGGGCTGCACACTGCCTAAAAGGCAAGTGCAGAGTGAAGGGCGGGAGAGGACCACCGCACGTACAGGGGTGAAAGCCGCACGTACGGGGGTGAAGGTTGCACGTGCGGGGAAGACAGGCCGCATGTGCGGGGAAGGTGCTCCGCACGTGCGGGAGGGGAGCGCTGCACGTGCGGCAATCTGAGTAGTCCGAGAGCTCTTTTTTTTTTTTTTTTTTTTTTTCCTTTTGGGGCTGAATGTATCTCATTTTTCTTACATCCCTCTCTCTCTAAAAACACTTTTACTCCCCCTTCTCTTTAAAAACCCTCATCACACACTAAAAATCTTTGATTCTTGCAATCCATTGGGTCTAGATCCATCATTTATGTCAAGCCTTGGAGATCTAAGCTAGAACATCCCATTGTGTGGTGAAGATCAAAAATTTCTCACCTTTGACTCTAGAGTTTTGATCTCACCTCTTCAACAAAGAACTTGAGGTAGGGTTTCCTTTGAGTTATATATATATTTGCGAGTTTGGATTGATTTTCTGAGCTCATCTTTGTCTATTTCGAAAAAATGGGTTTTATGGCTCAAAAAATTATTGGTTTTGTAGAAGGGATTTATCCTTGTTTCTTTTAAAGACTTTTCTTGAATTGTTGAGCCATATGGGTTGAGATTGAGGTATAAAGTGAGGGGTTGAAAAGAAAATGAGGAGATGTTAGGATTTGTGAAAAAACCTAGAATTTGGGGATTTTCCCTACAAAAAATTTGGGGGGGGGGGGAAGATGAGGGCACATGTTTGATGATTACATGTGTGTATACATATATATAGTTTTTCTTTTTATATCTGTATATTGTTGTGTGCCATGGTAGGTAAAGAGAACGGGAAATGTTTTGTTTTATACAAATGTTTTGTATATACGTTGATGGAGAATTTATTAACATATGAAAATCATTGAGATTGGAAGTTGATATCAACATAATGCTATAGCTTTGAAATGATTAAAATGTTGAAAGTGTATGAGTTATGGTTACATTGTTATAAATGGGCAATGATGGTAACTTTTGGCTATTTGATGGAATAGCATGGAAAGGAGAAAACGAAGATTTTGAACCTTTATGGAAAATTTGTTGTAGTTATGATCAACGTAGAGAAACACAAAGTTGTATGGATAATTGTTGCATTGGCATTTCTAACCTTGCATGTCATGAAAAATTGGTTTGAGAAATGGAATTTTCATTGAGAATGAATCATTGTGATTGAAATTATGGAAATGTTATGGGGTAAATACGTTGGTAAGTCTGGTTAGGAGGTGTAGATGAATTTGATAAGTTGGCCTGAGTGTCTGAGGTGAAAGACCGAAAACATGCGCGGAGGAGGTACCACTTCCCTCTCGATTAGCAACCGGTAAAGTGGGGTTATTGGTAGTGCTCGTTGAGCCTACTTGCAGGCACCAACCTAGGGATTACCTGTTCGTATTTACCGCCCCTATTGTTTAAAATTGGAAGTTTTGAAATTTGTTGAGATTGCAAACTGTTGTTGAAACATGGTGATTTTCAAGAAGAGTATGAAATGAAATTTTTCTTTAAAATGGCATTGCATGGCATTTGCATTTGCATTTGCATTTAATATTGGAAATCTTGCATAAATGTATATACTTTGTTAAGGGTTCTCTACTGGGCTTTATGCTCACCCCTATGGGTTTTGGTGCAGAAAGGACGTGGTGAACCCGCCAAATTAGGGCGTGGGAATGTGTTTTGAGAGCACAAGGCTCTTTGTTGAGGTTGTAAATTTTTTTAAAGCCAAGGGCTAAACATGTATGGGTCCGAGGGACCATTTTGTGTAACCGGGCTATGCCTTGGAACTTGTAAGCCCTTGAGGGCCTTTATTCATTTTGGTTAAATGATTTTACATGCTATAGATTCATGTACTAGTTTTCAATGAATGTATAATTGCATGTGAGATTACTTTTGTATAAACATTGGAGTTATGTAATGGAACATGTTGAACATATCTTTTCGGCGTCTCTTGTGAACCATGATTATTATTATTGTATTGAAATGGTTTATATTTTTGGGGCGCTACATGGGAATTTGATTCTATTTAATGCTTGGGATGGTGCTGAATTTTCGAAAGATTATGATTACATTTCATTGATAAAGTATGTGAGTTAGAAGTCGATGAACCTATTGTTTAGAAGTTTTGGCTTTGGTAACCGGTAGAGAATTACCATGTTGGTATTTAAATGAGGAGATCCTTGGAAAGGTAAGAAAATGTTTGATTTTGGAAGTTTGTTGTGTATAAATAATATTGTTGAATTGTCTTCAAAAGACTAAGTTGGAAGTTGTTGATTTACATGTGGTAAATACATGAATGTTGACATTATTATGTTATCTCTTGGGATTGTATTATGATATTACATTGATAGAGATATGGAAATTGATCACAATGGAGAACTGTGTGGAGGAAATGGAAAGTGGAATCATATGAATGATTGTACATTTTGCATTATCATTTTATCGAACCAACATTAAAATTGATTTTTAATCTTGCACTGGAAGGTTATGGTTTTAAAAGAGAAATTGTTTTGTGAAACAAGATCTATTGTTTTGTTTTGGGTAAGTACATTGGTAAGTCTGGATAAGGGGTGTAGTTGATATTGGTTAAGTTGGCCTAAGTGTCCATGGTGAAAAACCAAAAACGCGCGCGAAGGAGGTGCCACGTGCCTTCCAGTGAGAGACCGGTAAAGTGGGGGATTTGGTAGTGCCTGATATGCCTACTTGCAGACACCAGCCTAGGGATTACCTGAGTCGTATTTACCACCTCGAAGATATATTGAAATTGTTGGATTAATGTGTTTTCAAATTGATATTGTGTACAAGATTTTCAAAAGATGAGAAAAATATTTTGAGCATGACATGGCATAAGGATTCATCTCATAAGATTGTATAAAATGTATTTGATGTTTTGTTAGATGTCATTATGAATTTGTTTAATTATTTGATTCGATTGACAAAGGGGTAATTGAATAAATTGAAAGGAATGTCTTGTAGCTATTGGCGTATGTTTATTTATTTAAGTTAACTTGTTATGGTTAATTAAATAAATTGAATTTAAGAGATTATGTAATAAAATCATATGATTTTTGACATAATATGATTTCACGTATATGTATACGTATCTTTATACCCGTATATCTTCTAATATTATAATATGTAACGCCCTCAAAAAAATAACATTTAACCCATCAATATAAACATGCATTTATATATATAAGATCCACATTCTTCAATTCATCAGAGTATTTCTTTACAAAAGTATTACATGTTAACAACAAAAGCAAATGCCCTACGGGTTTACAGCTTTCCAAGTTAACATTTGGTTACAAAAAAAAAGAGTACTAACTTAATTACACATTAAGCCCTTGGCTTGGATTTACATGTAATACATCAAAAAGAAATAAGACAACAAAAGGTCTGTCCGCCTCTAGTCTCCCAAGCTATGTCCTTGGAGGTGGCATGCTATTTGTACCTGAAAATGATGTTCCCATATAGGGTGAGCCACAGCCCAGTATAAATATACTAAACCAACTATGAACAATGACTAAAAGATTAGCAATTGATAGATGGTCAACACTGATACATCCACATATATCACATCACAATTTCATAACATACAAGTCTATGTCATTTTTCATTCTCCATCTTTATTTAATAGATAAGCATATTAGCTATGTCAACACATCAACAGATAAACATATTACACATCAACAAATAAGCATATTAGTTGTATCCACACTTCACTAGACAAGCATATGAGCTGTATCTACACTTCTCAAAGATAAGCCTATGAGCTGTATCTTCACTTCTCTAGACAAGCATATGAGCTGTATCTACGGAGTTCATCCCCCATCTCCTCCCAACACTATCCGGTTTAGAGGTTCATCCCCCATCTTCCCCTAAACCGCGGAGTACATCCCCCATCTCCTCCTCTACACACAATGCATATAAACACAAAGGTTCTATACACAATCAATCAATATATAAAATTAATGTATTCTATCCACCATCATACCCTATGACGCATTCAATCGATTAGTTTTAGTTTGCCTAATCATCATGCATTGTCTACAATAATCAAGACTATCCTCCACCGATAGCCCAAAGCAGTTATTTCTAAACAGAAAATAATTGCACAAAAATGGATATTAAATCAACATTTCAATTAGGTGAGCGATAAATGATCCAACTACACCCTCTAATCCCTTCCCTTTCCAATTTTCGCATTCGCAATTCAATCCCTCATTTCCAACAATTAATTATACAAATTAATCAATCAATGTAATTAGGGCATTTTCCATAATTAACATTTCAACCCCTACGGTTCCTTTTTCATCAATGCTTCAACATTAATTTCATTCCTTCATGCCAAACATACATTTAGGTTTTATATAAATAAAAACCCCAACTTTTGTAAAATTATACAAAGGCCCAAACTCTCTCAAAATTACCCAACAACCCCCAACATATTGAAATGCAAAAATTTAAAGACAAAGCTCATAAAGAGGAGTAGGATATCCCTACCTCGAAGTTAGAGCTCGGATGGAGAAGAGACCAAAACCAAAGTGCTCCAAAGACCAAGATTTTCGGATCAAAACGACCCCCTCGACGATCAACACAACTTTTACAAAGGCCGAAGAGAAGGAGGGCACTCTAACTAGATCAAACCCTAGAGAGAAGGGAGTTTCTAGAGAGAGGGGCTCTCAAAAATGGGTTTTAGAAAAAGTAGGAGAGAGAAAGAAAAGTAAAAAGTGATTTAAAATCACCCAGTGGATAACTCATATACGCACGACCCGCTCGAGCGTAGAATAGAGCGCTCGAGCGTAAAGCACAAATATCTGGTCCCGCTCGAGCTCATAGATGACTGCTCGAGCGTCAAGAAACAAAAGCAAAACACATCCGCTCGAGCGTGAAAAGCAAGTCCGCTCGAGCGCAGATTTTCATCTCCCAGAACTTTTCAGGAAAAGAACTACCCGCTCGAGCGCCAACAATCCCACTCGAGCTCAACCCGCTTGAGCGCAAGAAACCCGCTCGAGCGTAGAAAACACACCTGCAGAAGTTTTGCAGGGTCACAAAATACTGGAAGTGTGTAAACCCCGCTTGAGCGCAAAAAGACCCGCTCGAGCGCAAAAAAACCCGCTCGAGCGGACAACCGAAAACCAAACTCCGCTCGAGCGCAGAATGACCCGCTCGAGCATAACACCAAAAACCTGGACAACTAGATTTGAGACTAAGGTTCAACCAACCTGCAATCCACCTGCCCAAAACATCCCAAAACTCACACTGGTGGAATTAAAGGATAGCAACAAGGTACACAACCACCAACCTCACGGAACCGAGTCCGGAAAACAACAAAACAGTAGAGGGACAACCGGGATCGCTATATAATATGAGATTGTTTGGTGAGCTAGTGGTTACTAGTAGAGGGACACACACTGCACTAGCCCTGAATTACTCAAACACACTGCACTCACTGTATTCTACTGCATACACACTGGCACCCAGTATTCGTCTGAATCTGTTAAATTTGCACACAATGCTATATCTGTTCTGAAACACCCAAACACGCTGACACATCACACGTATTTCACTGTAAGCACACCGACACCCGGTATTTGCCTGAATCTGTCAAACTTGCACACATGCTTCATCTGCTTTTTCAAAACTGCATTTTGAATGTTGTTTTGCAATTGTTACTTTCTGTTTACAGGAGGGTTCCCATACCATCCGCGGGTATGGGAATACTGGCGCTCGGGAGTGGTACGGTGAGCTCCCTGATGCAGTCCGGCGCATCGTGGATCGAGCGGGTTTCGGCGCCTTTTGCCGAGGACTCTCTAGGCTCTCCACTTGTAGGCCTCTCCTTGCCGCTCTGGCGGAGAGATGGTGGGACACCACCGATTCTTTTCATTTTTCCACTGCAGGGGACATGACGATGACCCCTTATGATTTCTCGATGCTCACCGGCATCGGGGTGGGGGGTGATCCGATCCCTTTCGACATTGACATGGATGAGTGGACCGCCGCTCAGGTCCATCTACTGGGGGAGGCGCCACCCCTAGCTCGCCCAGGTTTCATTCGATACTCCTAGTTCGAGGTCCAGTTTCGAGTCCAGCCCGTGTTGGAGGAGGAGGCGCAGATGACCCCGGAGGACGTGGAGAGGTATGCTCGCGGCTTCCTCATGTTCCTGTTCGGGACTACCATCTTCGCCAACCGGGCGAACACCGTGCCTCTCTGTCTTCTCAGCGCACTGGTGGACGTCCGGGACATTCTGCACTATGATTGGGGCGGCGCCGCTCTGTCCACTCTCTACGGGTACATGAGCTCGGCTTCTCGCGGCAGCGGCCAGCTACTCGGAGGCTACTGGCGGGCTTGGGAGGTACACTTCTTCTCCGCTTTTTTATTTCTGTCTCGTACTTTCTGTACTCTGTACACTGCATACACTGCAGTCTGCTTTACACTTGCTGTATACTGTGCACGCGGCACACACATACATTCTGCTTTACACTGACTGCACATGGCTCACACTGTACACTGCACACAATACACTGCACAACATACGGCTCTGCCATTTCTGCTTTATTCTTCATTCTGCTTCAACTGATAAATGCACTGGTATTTATCTTGCAGTTGTGGGTTTACGCCTACTTCCCTAGGCTCGCTCCTGTGCCAGTTGCGGAGACTCCTCTGGCCGTCCCATTTTCGAGTCGCTTCGACGGGAGATACACCCGGCGACCACGGGAGACATTCGGCTTCTTCCGCCGATACTTCGATACCATTACCCCTGCCGAGGTATGTTTTACTTACAGTTCATTTAAGCTTCGCTTTTCCACTGTATATTTCCAAAACAGTAGATAACAAACTGTCTGTCACTTTCAGATCACATGGCGGCCGTGGGCTCCCTTGCCGGCGGCGATGCGGGATCGGTTTGCTGGTGCGGAGGAGACCTCGCGTTTCCGGATCTTGCTTGAGGGCCCGGTCTGTCGGGCTTGGTACCTGGGGGAGCGTTTCCTACGCCAGACCCTGGGGTTACCTGAGCAGATAGTCCCGGTTCACCCCCCTCAGATATGAGGGAGACCGAGGGGCTCACCAGCGAGAAGATGGATGACTACACCATTAGCTGGGAGGAGGCCGGCTTCAGAGGTACCGGAGACTATCAGGAGTACGTGCGGACGTACCTGATGCGACCTTTGAGCGGTCGTCGAGCAGAGGGGGCCAGGCCTGTGGCATCGGCGGCTGGGGCCAGAGCGGGAGTTGGAGTAGGGGCTGCGAGGAGGGCCCGAGTCCGTGGCAGGGGCGGAGTGCAGGGAGGACGGGGAGCTGGCTGGCCCGCCCTGCCCGCTGTACTGACTTTCCAGGGGCAAGGTGGGGCGACCTATTAGATCCCCTTCGCCCCTCCACCGGCTGGTCACGAGTTCATCGAGGTCCCCAACTTACCTCCGGTATGTTTTACTGCATTTTGTACGGTTATTCATTTCAGTTTACTTGATATTCCACAGAATATTAATGCATCTGACGCTTTTGCAGGCTTCCCCTGGGTATACCCGTCAGTCGTTGGTGATGAATGCCTCGATGATGGGGATGCTTCAGCGGACTTTTGACCTCCTAGCCCTTTACAGCATACCGGTATGTCCTTCTAACACTGGCCTCAAACCATTCATACACTGCTTTACATAACCTGATGCACGGCACAACACCCGATACACTGATCTCACAGTATCTGACACACTGCATACACTGCAATCTGCACTGTTAAACTGCCCACGACATTCATACACTGTACTCGGCATTGCATTCTGCACTGATAAACTGCTCACGGCATTCATACACTGTATTCATACACTGCATTCTGCACTGATAAACTGTCTACAGTATACTGATGCATTTCCCTTTTGTGTACTTTTTCAGCCTCCTTTCCAGATTCCCATGGCAGGAGGTGCTCCAGCTAGGCCTTCTGTCCCTGCCCGGGGAAGAGATGAGGAGGGCCGGATATTTCCCCGTACCAGGGGAGGGCGTACTCATGTCGGGAGTAGCTCGCGAGCTCCAGTCCCGGACGATGATGATGACGAGGAGTCAGAGGCGGAGGCCGAGGCAGAGTCCGAGTCATCGGAGGAGGAGTCCGGAGGCGGTTCTAGCTCGGGTTCTGACGACGACGCTGATGATGCTCCTGGACCCTCGTCCAGGAAGAGGACCAGGACAGACTGACGGCCCTTCGGAGTTGCTTGACATGGATGCAGATTTTTGCTACCTTTTCTTCTTTGTACTTTTCCTCTTGTTGGTAGTTAGATTACCTTGTACTGCCGCAGGCAGATTTTGTTTTCTTCAAAATTTTGTACTTGAAAAAGATTATGAAATGAACAGATTTTTACTTAAAAAGTGTTACATTTACATATCTCATGCATTGCATCGCATTCCACCCTGTTACACCTCAATGTAAATGAAATTGATTGGTTACCTGAAAATTGAACACTTGCACTTGTAATAATCAGATAATTAAACAGCCAACAGCAAAATGACCCAAGCAACCCACTGCCTGATTCTGGACATACAGCCCTTACTCTGTTAGGGATTAATCTGCATACAGCCCATAACACAGCATTCGATTCATTCTGCACACGGCAAACTTCTGAACAAACGGCCCAATCTAACAGGACGGACCTCAAAGATGGAACCGGTTGGAGTCGAAACACGTTCAAATGTAGAGAATGGCACAGCATTCCCAGTGTAAATGATTTTTGAAATCGAATGAGGGTTTTTCAAACCGGGATATCGAGCCTACAACTGAACACAGCGGGGAGGACTCAAATATAAAGGTACACGACCTAAACACAACGAGACACGCTCGAAAAAGACCTAAAACAAAGGTGGAGATATACAAAACAAAAGACACAACATACAGACGCGTTAGGGAAGATGGGGGACCTCGGACCACGAGGAGCCAGTTCAACCTGGGTATTGTTTCCCACCCTTTCTGATTTGTGATTCTCACATCACTCGAATCTCGAGCTCGGATTTTTTTCTCAAAACCCTTTTCCTTACTTTTCTCTCAACTTACACCTCTCTATTCTTCATTCTCTCATTTTTCATCCCTCCCCGGGGTGATTGATGGATAAATAGAACAGTGTGGGTTCATGCTCAACACCGTTAGCTCATGGCCATTTCTTCTGGTGGGCAGAGTGCTCTTCTGGCAAGTACGTCGATGACGGGGGAAAGACAGAACGCCTGGCTTAACTGTGCCCCTAGTTCATCATTTTAACCATTTTTTGTTTTTGCTTTCTACTAAAACAATTTTGATCAAAATGAGAGTCGGATTAACGTACTTGTTCGATTTTTGATTTGAAAAGCATGCAAGTCAGGCTGCAAGCACTGAAAATTTTCCTTTTTGGGTCCAAGACAATGGTCCAGTTTTGAAAAATGAAATAGTTTTCGAGAAAATAGTCAGCCTCAGTAAAAATTTTCAAAAACTATTTTTCAAACAGCTGATGCTCAACAAGCATGGAACTTACTCTTCGAGATGCGCAACCTCGGGTCGGAGGCAATGGAAAATTGCCCCTGGTTTGAAGGGGGGTGGGAGGCAACGAAAAGTTGCCCCTAGTTTGAATGGTGGCTCACGGCGGCTCGTGGCAACGGAAAGTTGCCCCTTGTTTGGGTGGTGCCGCAGCAGTCTGCAAATAGTCTTCATTGGCGGTGGTCGAGCTCTTGGACACAGCGATAACGAAGACGGTCACAACAAATATATGGACACAATCACCTTGAAGGGTGTTGGCCGCTGGACTTTGGGGACGAAATCGAAACCATTACATGGACTGAGACGCTATGAAAGCGTTAGGGGCTGGACTTCATGATGAAGTTGCCTACGTATCCCAAACATGGGAATCAAGCCTCACGTAGTTCCGGTTAAGGTACACTCGGGTATTTTAACCTTCACTTTTTAGGCTCTCATTTTTGCCAAGGTGCCCAATGCAGGTTTTCGACCTTGCGAGCTTTTTTTCATTTTCTTTTGTGCATTTCTTTTTCTCTTCTTTTTTATTTTTTCTTTTCTTTTCTTTTTGCATTTTTTGTCTTTTTTGTATTTTTCTCTTGCTCTAACTTTTGCCTGGGTCGCCCTTCCGGGTTTTCGGCCCAGCGAGCCTCTCAAAGGGTAAAAGTGTAGCAAGTCCATGCCAAATGGTTTTTTTTTGAAATTGAAGCCTCTCTGTGTCTAGGAGAACGGCCGTTGCAATGATTTAGAGGAGAATCCATCCCGGTTACTCCACGAGCTTCTTCCGGCGAGATCTACTTCTTCTGATTCGACTTTGATGCTTCTTGATCGAAGGCTACTTCAAAACTGGCCACACGGGCCTTTCATGGCGTTTGTCCGTTGAACTTTCTGAACGTTCTGAACGGGTTCAAAGTCGGAAAACAAATGGGTTGAATCTTGGGGCTGAGAGCGATCCTAGGCTGCGCGACCTCAAGAGGGATTCCACACAAGTCTTCACAGGGCCGCGCAAAACATTTGTTTTTGAAAGTTTTTAAGAAAGCGACAAATCGCTCGCGCCGAAGATAGTGTGGAACCAATCTGGATCAGGCCAGGATCCTTCTCAGTACTCACGCCGACAAGCATGATTTCATTCATTAAAAGGCTTAGCACGCCTCTCTTTCTCTCAAAATGATCAAAATTTTACAAAACCCGAGGAACTCCTTCCTCTTCGTTTTCATCACCGTTGTGTTCAAAAGTTTTTTTTTTGAAAAACTTAGGTTAATGCAATGAGTTTGGCACGCAGGAGAGCAGGCGAGATGTGCTGTCAGCCCAATCAAATTCTCTGGCCCTTATGCTGAAAACAAGCATGAAGTTGAGATAGCAACAGCTGTTCCGTTCGGATTGATTGGTGTAACTGGCTCCTTGGCAGAAACAGACTCAAAACAAAAACAGATAATAACAAAACGGTGTTCGGGACAACAACCCCAGAATCACCTAGTATTATATACAAAGGGGACTGACTCGGTACAACAAGATAGACCCTTAAGCGAAAGACTGACTCAAGACAAAGAGACAGACTCAAAACAAAAGACTGACTCGATATCCAAGCCAGGATTTACAAAACTCGGTTTCACCGATGCTCAAAAATGCGTGCCAGACGCTACATCCAAAATACACCAAATGTCACCCGCAGGTGGTTCACTTCACATACTCGCAGTATCTGAGTCCTCGAAATCCAACAACTGGGTGGTAACGGACTTGCCTGAGGTGGGTGGGAGGATAACCTTGTTATCGATCAAATCCTGCACTTCATGACGATGGCGGGAACATCCATCGGTACTGTGACCGGACTGTTGGTGGTACGCGCAGTACAAGGTAGCATCATGCGTGGCGGGGAGATTCTTCAGGAGTGGTCGAGGCTCCAAAGGTTTAAGAGGCCCATTCTTTGCCAATATTAGCAATGCCCTAGACAAAGGCATGTAGAGGTCGTGAAAGACCCTGCGCCCTCGGGGCAGGTACTTTGAAGTTTGAGGATTCTTGCCAGATGCGCTAGCGAAAGGGTCGGCTGGCACTGCCTTGGCTTTTTGAACCTTTCCCGGTGCAGGGTTGGGAACTACAAGAATTGTCTGGGCATGACGGGGCCCATCCCGATTTTTTACCTGGCTTGAACTGCCTTTGATCGGAGTGGGGAAAGCATCATCCACAGCTTTGATCACGATCGCAGATGTTCGTTGTTTGGTCATTCCTCTGACTTTCAGAGCCTCGACTGCCCACATCAGTTGTTCAATAGGATCGGCATCTACCTTTGCCTTGTCTTTTCCTCTAGCCTCAGCCTGATCAAGGGTCTGGGTCGGTGCTGGCATGTCGCGGCTGTAGCTGGAAGCCACCTCTGGCTGGCTGAGCTCTATCACAATCCGCCCCAGTAGCGGGGGCTCCTGTGGTACGAAATTCCCGGCATACGGCGCCGCTGGCGGTGAAGCCGACATTCCATAGGCCAGATCGACCACGGACCTCTGGAGGTCACCTATCATCCCCATCAATTCAAAGGTGGTGGGCTCACGAGCCTGATATAACTGGGGAGCCCAGACCGGGTGCACAACGGGCGACCTGGGTGGATGTGACATATTGATGCTGGCCTCACTCTGCGGAGCGGTTCCCTGCTCCAATGCAGCCGTCATAACCACAATTTCTTCTGAATTTTGTGCCGTCATAAATCCTGCCTCAGCAAGGGGAGACACTGGCTATTCTGTATCAACTCTGCAACTCTCTGAACCCTTGAAAGGAAAAACAGACAGCATTTCAGCCCAAACTGATCAAACACGGGTGTAGCCAAACAACTGTACCCTACTGCTGATCACTGTTCCCAGAAATCACTGTTCCCGAAAACTGAACCCTGATACCCGCGGATAAATGATTCTTATAACTGATACTGGTACTGGTGTCCTCAGGTTTGATACTCAAACTTGCAAACTGACATGTACTTTCCCTGTAGAAATACATTCTAGAAGCACATAGCAAGTAAAGAGAACAAAAACACCCCTATGTTGGGGTAGGGTTTCCCTGTCCTATTTTGTTAGGAGCTAGGGTTTCACTACGCACACAACGGTTTTTCAAACAACCTAACGTCGGGTAAGCAACCTGTCCTAACTTGGAATGGTCACTATGGATCCGAATATGCACTAGGTCGGATGGTCGAAAAGGGTGCCTCGGTAAAAATCGGGGTTTGTGTTCCCATGCTGTCAGAGCCCATAGCCGGTCAGCCTTATGGACATGCCTTGACAAGACAAGCCTCCGGCAAACCGTTCAGGAATGGCAGACGGCAAACACTGTGTTCCTAGGCGCACCAATGCACATGCAATGCAAAGAAACACATAAATGAAATCAAAACAGGAAATCATGAGTTCGAGTCAAGCTCTTTAAAAATCCCCAGCAGAGTCGCCAGAAACTGTAGGCGCGCTCGCGGAGGGGGACCTCGCTACTACAGTTCGGACTCGCGATTTTTGTTGTCGCGGTTCTTAATCTGAACCAAAGAGTCCAAATCTGGCAAATCGTTTTGAGAAACAGATTTTTGAAAAAGTAGTGCCAAACATGGACTGCTTTGCCAGATACAGAGTCGCCACCTAAATATTTTTTTAAAATGGGGGAATTTAGGAAACCCTGACTCGGTGCCGAAGGCCACATGTCCGTCATCACCGGAGTTGTCTCGGCTCGAGAGCTTGGGTACGATCGGGGAAGGTCAGTTATGAGCACCCCCTGTCGCCCGGTCCGAAGACCGGCCTCTACTAACCATGATGTCTGATTTTGAAAACGTTATGTGTTCTTATTCCATTTATTAGCCTAGAATTACTATGTTATGCGCGCAGCAAACAAGTATAGACTAGATTGCCTAATTTGGAAAGAAACATTGCATATCCGTTCGTTTTGAAAATGCTTTGGAATTTGCTACTCGCAAGTAGGCTAAAACACGGATTTCAATGAGTTTTTCCAACTCAAACAATCCAACCTTCACCCACAGGCATTCAAAACATTTTATCACATAAGCATCTAGCCACATGGTAAACATGCTGTCATGTTAACATTCACACGCATGCGGGATGCTAAAGCGAAAATACTTACATCGTACTCCGTGCCAAAACAGTAAACTAGTTAGCAAACATGCGTGTCCTAGTTCAAGTTAAATTGCCTAATGCAACACATACAGGATGCAATTAGATAGGCTCGGCTAACCTAAGCATGGCATATGACATGCGATCAACTATCACATATTCAATTTTTGAATTGAAGTACAAATGCAGTTAGCGTGATGTACCGAGCCTAATGCATGCAATACAAATGCATGGATGCACACATGCATAGCATAAGGTATGCTAAATTAAACGTGCCCTAATCTACCATCATAAGCAGGTAAATAAAAGGGAAAAAAGAAGTGGGGATTGGAAGACATACACACCACCCACGCACACTTATTACAGATTTGCCCTCACTCGGAGGGACCAAATAAATAATACAAATTAATTAACTACGCAAGCTAATTAAATATTACAAATTAATTAATTAATTAACAAATTAACTAATCTAGGAAAACAGTAAACTGCCTCGGGAAACGCGCCGCCATGCATAGGTTGCCTCTGTTTTCCTTCCTTCACTCCTCTGGAGGCTGTCAAAACCTCAGGACTGCATCCCTGGACACTGGGGAGTGTCACCGGCTGAGTGGAATTACCACCGGCAGTGGTGTGTGGCCATCGGCACAAAATGAAGCTGTCAGCAGAGGAATTGTTGCCGGTCGGCACCTTACACTGCCGGTCGGCAGAGTGTTCCTGCAGAATCTGCAAATGACAGCAACAGAGGGCAAGGCAAAGCATGGCAGCACAATTCAAGGCATATATGCACCATCCATGTCCCTTATCATGATAATGACTCAAAGGGGCATGGGCCTCGATTCTCGGACCACCAATCACGCATTTCCATGCATGATGGCCCAAAGAACCAAGTATGCAACTTTGATTTCAAATGCAATGCAAACCAATCAAACCAAACAAGGCCCAATTCCTATCATCAAGTCAAGGAACAAGGCATGCATGCAAGATGCAATGCAGCCTAAGCATACAAACTAAGGATGCAACATGGAATGAGGACAAGCTTATGCAAGCATACAAGCATACATATGGCAATGCAAATAGATAGAAAGATGGACTTAAACATGAATTAGGCAGCTCTAAATAGGCCTAAAACAGTAGCCATAATGCTATAATATGAGGGACCAAATACACATGCACACATACACATGTTGAAGGCCAACACTTAGGCACAAATTGAACAACCCTCAAACACATTTGAAAGGGGGAATCATGGACTAATTAGCATGCAACATAAGCATTGAAATCATGCTAAAACATGGTGCCAAACCAAGCAATAAATCAAGCCAAGCATGCATCAAATGGCCTAAGTGCTCAAAACAAACCAATGGAGCATTGGACTACACTTAGCAAGACCAAACATGGCATGAAATCATTGACCAAAAAACAGAGTTTTAGGACATTAATACAAGGCCTAAGGACCACTTAGATGGCATCTAAATGATTCAAAAACAAAGGCATGCATAAACACCAAAACATGGAGCATGAGATGACAACCTTACAAGGCATTAAAGGGACATCAAATGTGAGCTCTCAAGCATACAATAAGGTCTGAAATGGCATGGTGGATGGTCCCAAATCACCAAAACAATGCAAGGATAGCATGCTATACATTCACATACTTAAGGCCAACAAGCCGGAATGCAAAGGGGCTATATGATGCATGCCAAATTCGACCCAAACAACCTAGGACAGACCTAGAACATGGCAAAACATGCACAAAATCTTCACAAGACTAAGCCTAAAACATGCTCCAACAAAGGCTAACAACTTAAGACATGTTAAGGCAATAACATGGCATTACAAGGCAACTATGCTAAGCATGCATGGAGTACCAAAACCAACTTAAAATCATGTTATATTATGGATATATAAGCATGCAAAATAGCCTAAACATGCTCAACACACACTCAAGCATGATGCTCTCTCAAGAGGCCAAAACATGCCCTTTTCAAGGACAACAAGGAGAGGGGGTGGCCCTCTCCTTCTTGGGACTTCAAGGCATCATCTTCACCACTGAAATCCCTCAAGATTTCAGTGGTGAAGAGACCCCAACACCAAAATCCCGGAGCTAGCACAAAAGGGCACAAAATGAGGCCTTTTAAGGCCTAAGGGTGTTCAAACTTACCCAAACCACAAATCACTCTTAACAAACAATCAAGAGGACTAAAAAACAGAACTTTTTTGTGTTATACACTAGGCTCAAAAACGAATTTAAGATAGGTATAAACAAGGTGCAAAAATGGGGAATAAAGGTGTTAGTTTCTTACCCTTGATGACCCCTTCACAAATGGTGCTCCAATGGCCTTCCTTAGCTTGAATCCAACACCAAAACTTCAAGACCAGTCCCTTAGAACCTCAATAACCAAAGGAAGGTGAAACACTAGGTGTTTGTGTGAAATAGTAAGACACAAAACACCTAGAGCACAAAAGAGAGGGAAAGAGAGATAGGAAGTGTATCTAACCCTAACCCTAAAATCAGAGCTTAACAATGGCTGTTTTTGCTCTCAAAATATCTAAACTCTCTAACCTCTTAAGCTAAGAGACCCCTCTCTCTTTATATGGCACTTCTTGTCTTGTAAAGCTTACAAGACAAGCTTCATAAGAGGGAGATCCCTCCATACACGTGTATGGAGGGGAGCAAAAGCAAGACAGCTGTCTTAAAATATCTGCAAAAGTAGATGCACAGTAATCGGCCGGCCAAAAATGCCATCTTGGCCAAAAAGAGTGCCGGCCGGCACTAAAAAGTGCTGACCGGCAACAAATAGTGCCGGCCGGCAATATACATTGCCGGTGGCAGCAAAAACCAGCCGGTGACCTCTAGCCACTGCCGGTGATGGGTGGGGATGGTCCACAAGCCTTACCCTGCCCTTCCAAGGCAAAACATAAGTGTTTGGTGCAAAACCAGACACTAAACAGTCGAGTTCGGAGATCCTGAGGCAAGGCACGCGAGCCGAGACCTCCGGGAACTCCAAACGAACACAAACATGGATAAGCACCAAGTGTTCAAACGGTGACGTCCAAGTCTTGAGGACGGTCAAAAATGGGGTGTCTACAGGGATGTACTCCACGGTTTAGGGGAAGATAGGGGATGGACCTCTAAACCGGATGTTGTTGGGAGGAGATAGGGGATGGACTCCATAGATAGAGCTCATATGCTTATCTAGTAATGTGTTGACAGAGCTCATATGCTTGTCATTGGAAGTGTGATAGTGCTCTTATGCATATCTGTGGAAGTGATGATATAGCTTGTATGCTTATCTGTTGGTGTGTGATATAGTTTGTATGCTTATCTGTGATGAAATGGGAAAGTGCTTGATGTGAGTTATTGTCTCATATAAGTTGTTTGGCCAGGTTCTGAGCCAGGGTTATAAATTGAGAATTTGAAAAGAATTGGAAAATGGATTGTAACATGGACTTGTATGTCATGAAACCGTAAAATGTGATAAGGGAAAGTATCAGTATTAGCCATCTATCAACTGCTAATCTTTTAGTCATTGTTCATATTTGGTTTAGTATATTTCTACTCGGCTGTGGCTCACCCTATATGAGAATATCATTTTCAGGTACAGGTAGCATGCCACCTCCAAGGACGTAGCTTAGGAGGCTAGAGGCAGGCAGATTTTTGTTGTTTTATTTCTTTGATGTATTACATGTATATTCAAAGCCACGGGCTTAATGTGTAAATGAGTTAGCACTCCTTTGTTGTAACCAAGTGTTAACTTGGAAAGCTGTAAGCCCGTAGGGCATTTCCTTTTGCTGCTAACATGTAATACTTTTGGTAATGAAACTCTGATGAATAGAAGAAAGTGGAACTTTTATATATCAATGTATGCCTATATTGATGGGTTTAATGTTAAAATTTTGAGGGCGTTACATTTCTCCTTTCCATACATCCTCCCAAAACTGGCTCATTTCCCCATTAGCCACAAATAACAAGGAAATCGAGACGAAAAAGAAAGACCTTGAGAAATGGACTTCCATGGAGATCGCAAATTTCCCCAGTTAACTACATAAGAATCCCAATAATTAGCTTCAACCCCATTACTTCCTCTTAGTGACAGATTGCCATAAAGAACCACACTCCATAGAAATCTCTATAACAATTTTCTAATTCTATAATAACTTGTAGAATGAGCCATCATAATTTCTTGGGTACCGTCAATAACTGACAATCATAATTTAGTAACTTACAAAAAATAAGTAACTTAGTAGTAGTAATAGTAGTAGTGGTGCTGAACTACTGATATTATCACCACTAGTCAAAAAGTCACCATAGTCTTCTCTTCATCACAAACACAGACCAAGAATTGAAGTGTTTGGTTCGCCTCGGCTTCTTCGGGGCTAGAGGCCAGCTCAGCATTGTCAGAATCTTGTGCTCGGGAGATGTGAGGGTGCGGCATTCATCATCGGTGCAGTCGCTATTGCTGCCACTCTTCGGTGTCTGAATTGTGGGAGTTTCGTCGGTGGAGGGTTTGATTCTGATGGTGGGTAGTCGGAGTTGGGGCAAGCCTTGTTGGAATTCTGACGTCTTGTAAATTGAGGTTGGTTTTTTGTTTTTTTTTTGAAGGGAGAGGAAGAGGTTGGGGAGGACAAAAAATGAAGGAGAGGTGTGTGTATATATAGAATTATAGAGAGAACGAGAGAGAGAGAGAGAGAGAGAGTGTGTGTGTTCTGAAAATATCCCGTATTTTGAACCGTTTTGATACAAAGAATTAATGTGATTTCAGTTTTGATACGGGAAACAAAGAAATCTCCGCATTGATTACGCTCTCCCATAGCTTCTTCTGTGTTGAAAAAGAACACTAAAACGTATGTTATGAATACCAATTATGAATGAATACTTTACGTATGTTAAATGTATACCAATTAGGAATGAATCTTAATCTTTGCATAGCAAATGAATATTTGCTGCTGTTATCTTCGCTCTCTTAGTTGCCTTCACATGGCTTTCCATATTTGGCTTTCCAAATAAGAACAAACTCTCCTCAGCAACAGACCATATCAGACAATAGCAGCATTTAGAATATTAAATTATTTATTTTGTTTCATTTAACTAAACAATAAGCATTTTCTTGCATTTTTTGTCCTATTTTTTTTTTAAATTTTCAGTCAAATTTTTTTTTTGTAAAGTTTTGAATATTTAAAATTTCACATAAATAAAGCAGTATGTCAAAAACTAAAATAATGACATAAATAAAATATTTAAAATAAATAATGACAAATAATATTGAGATATTTTCAAAATAAAAATTATGTGTGTTTGGTCATAAATAATATTTATTTATGTGAATTTTTAAATATTTATGTCATTATTTTATGTCAATAATATTTATGTCATTATTTTATGCGAAGTATACGTTTACTTTGGTAGGTATTTTTAACTAAACCCAAAATACCTTAAGAGAGCGAAGATAACAGCGACAAAGATTCATTCATAATTGGTATATGTTTAACATACGTGAAGTATTCATTCATAGTTGGTATTCATAACATACATTTAAGTGTTCTTCTTCAACACAGAAGAAGTTATGGGAGAGCTTAATCAATGCGGAGATTTCTTTGATTCCTATCAAAACTGTCAAAATCACTTTAATTCCTCGTATCAAAACTGTTCAAAATTAGGGATATTTTCAAAACTCTTTCCCTATAATTCTATATATATACACACACAAACCCAAAAACAAGAAGAAGATGAAGAAGGAAAGATAAAAAAAACAGAGAGAGAGAGAGAGAGATGTGATTGGTTGCAAAAGATTTTGGGAAGGGCTTTAAGTTTTTAGATTTCAAACAAGGTGTATATATATATATATATATATAGGAGTTTTGGCACATGAACATTTTTTTAATTTGTAAATGTATGCATAGGAGCAGAGCTGTGGGCCATTATATTGATTCAATCCATCCAAGGGCTAGAAATGATTGGTTGTGAAAATTTCTTCGTTTGCATCGTAGAGTCATCATTTTTGCATGTTGTAGAATCATAAAATTGGTAAATTTATAAATTGTGTGAGTTGTAGAATCATAAAATGGGTAAATTTATAATTTTTCTTTGCAAGAATTGGAAATAAAATAAAAATAAAATAAATTTCTTTGCAAAAAGGAAACTTCTATATAAGTGTGCATCGTAGAGTCATAATTTGTGCGTCGTAGAATCATAGAATTTGTAAATTTTCTTTGCAGGGATTGGAAATGCAATTAAAATAAAACAAATTTCTTTGCCAAAATGAAACTTCTATATAAGTGTGCATCGTAGAGTCATAATTTGTGCGTCGTAGAATCATAGAATTTGTAAATTTGTAAATTTTCTTTGCAAGGATCGGAAATACAATTAAAATAAAATAAATTTCTTTACGAAAAGGAAACTTCTATATAAGTGTACATCGTAGAGTCATACTTTGTGCGTTCGTAGAATCATAGAATTTGTAAATTTGTAAATTTTCTTTGCAAGGATTGTAAATAAAATTAAAATAAAATAAATTTCTTTGCAAAAAGGAAACTTCTATATAAGTGTGCATCGTCGAGTCATAATTTGTGCGTCGTAGAAATGATTGGTTGGAGAAATTTCTTTGCAAAAATGAAAATTCTATACAAATTTATTTTATTTTAATTTTATTTCCAATCCCTGCGAAGAAAATTTGTAAATTTGTAAAGGTATTTGTAAATTTGTAAAGGTATTTTATTTTAATTTTATTTCCAATCCCTGCAAAGAAAATTTACAAATTCTATGATTCTACGATGCACAAATTATGACTCTACGATGCACACCTATATAGAAGTTTACTGTTTGCAAAGAAATTTATTTTATTTTAATTTTATTTCCAATCCCTAATTTTATTTCCAATCCCTGCAAAGAAAATTTACAAATTCTATGATTCTATGACGCACAAATTATGACTCTACGATGCACACTTATATAGAAGTTTCCTTTTTGCAAAGAAATTTATTTTATTTTAATATTATTTCCAATTCCTGCGAAGAAAATTTATAAATTTACCCATTTTATGATTCTACAACGCACACAATTTATAAATTTACCAATTTTATGATTCTACAACACGGAAAAATGATGACTCTACAATGCAAACAAAGAAATTTTCACAACCAATCATTTCTAGCCCTTGGATGGATTGAATCAATATAATGGTCCACAGCTCTGCTCCTATGCATACATTTACAAATTAAAAAAATGTTCATGTCCCAAAACTCCTAGATATATACCTTTTTTGAAATCTAAAAAATTAAAGCACTTCACAAAATCTTTTGCAACCAATCACATCTCTCTCTGTTTTTTTGATCTTTCCTTCTTCATCTTCTTCTTGTTATTGGGTTTGTGTGTGTATATATAGAACTATAGAGAGAGAGAGTTTTGAAAATATCCTTGATTTTGAACAGTTTTGATACATGGAATTAAAGTGCTTTTGACAGTTTTGATAGGAATCAAAGAAATCTCCGCATTGATTAAGCTCTCCCATAACTTCTTCTGTGTTGAATAACACTTAATGTATGTTATGAATACCAATTATGAATGAATACTTCACGTATGTTAAACGTATACCAATTATGAATGAATCTTTGCTGCTGTTATCTTCGCTCTCTTAAGGTATTTTGGGTTTAGTTAAAAATACCTACCAAAGTAAATGTATACTTCACGTAAAATAATGACATAGATATTATTGACATAAATATAATGACATAAATATTTAAAAATTCACATAATTAAATATTATTTATGACCAAACACACATAATTTTTATTTTGAAAATATCTCAATATTATTTGTCATTATTTATTTCATATATTTTATTTATGTCATTATTTTAGTTTTTGACATACTGCTTTATTTATGTGAATTTTTAAATATTACACCAAACAGTCCCATTATTTTATTTATGTGAATTTTAAAATATTCAAAAATTTATATCCAAAAAAATAATAATAATTTGTCTGAATTTTTTTTAAAAAAAAAATAGGACAAAAAATGCAAGAAAATGCTTATTGTCTAGTTAAATGAAACAAAATAAATAATTTAATATTCAAAATGTTGCTGTTGTCTGATATGGTCAGATATGGTCTATTGCTT
This sequence comes from Camellia sinensis, assembly GCF_055761805.1. NCBI lineage: Eukaryota > Viridiplantae > Streptophyta > Magnoliopsida > Ericales > Theaceae > Camellia > Camellia sinensis. Next base: position 152,647,602 of record NC_138972.1, read on the forward strand.
AGGAGAGTTTGTTCTAATATGGAAAGCCACGTGAAGGCAACTAAGAGAGCGAAGATAACAGCAGCAAAGATTCATTTGCTATGCAAAGATTAAGATTCATTCCTAATTGGTATACGTTTAACATACGTGAAGTATTCATTCATAATTGGTATTCATAACATACGTTTCAGTGTTCTTCTTCTTCAACACAGAAGAAGCTATGGGAGAGCTTAATCAATGCGGAGATTTCTTTGATTCCCGTATCAAAACTGAAATCACTTTAATTCTTCGTATCAAAATGGTTCAAAATAAGGGATATTTTCAAAACACACACACACACACACACACACACACTCTCTCTCTCTCTCTCTCTCTCTCTCTCTCTCTAATTCTATATATACACACACCTCTCCTTCATTTTTTGTCCTCCTCCCCAACCTCTTCCTCTCCCTCAAAAAAAAAAAAAAAAAACAAAAAACCAACCTCAATTTACAAGATGTCAGAATTCCAACAAGGCTTGGCCCAACTCCAACTACCCACCATCAGAATCAAACCCTCCACCAACGAAACTCCCACAATTCAGACACCGAAGAGTGGCAGCAATAGCGACTGCGCCGATGATGAATGCCGCACCCCGACATCTCCAGAGCACAAGATTCCAGTGATACTAAGCTACCCTCCGGTCCCAAAGAAGCCGAGGCGGATTGAACACTTCAATTCTGGGTTTGTGTTTGTGATGAAGAGAAGACTATGGTGACTTTTTGACTAGTGGTGATAATATCACTAGTTCAACACCACCACTACTATTACTACTACTAAATTATTTATTTTTTCTAAGTTACTAAATTCTGATTGTCAGTTATTGAGGGTACCCAAGAAATTATGATGGCTCATTCTACTAGTTATTATAGAATTAGAAAATTGTTATAGAGATTTCTATGGAGTGTGGTTCTTTATGGCAGTTTGTCACTAAGAAGAAGTAATGGGGTTGAAGCTAATTATTGGGATTCTTATGTAGTTAACTGGGGAAATTTGCGATCTCCACGGAAGTCCATGTCACGCCCCAAACTTGCCCCTAAAATTTCGGGCATGACTTACTCAGAAACAGACACTTACCCTGCTATATATAATATCCGGGGCCTTAACGGAAGCGTTAATCTAATAGAATAACATGCAGACACATCCATTGAGCCACTATAAATATGCCAGGATCACGATTCACAAATAAACGTATAGGGAACATACATCTGAAATAAGGTACATACATACGTATACGTTTACAAGTTCAGCCCAGAAATTGGGCACATACAAAACATTAGATACAATCAACTTTGGCCAACAAAATATTAGTACAAAATGACAAGGTCTAGCAAAACTGCACTAGCATGCAAAGGGTTGCTCCAAGTGCCTGGTTGTCCTTAGGTTGACAAAAGATAGATGATATCGATGCTAGGACTGACCTTCAAGTTGATTACCTACAGAATCAGACAAAATTACAGAGTGAGACAAGCTCAGTGAATAACAGTACGTAAACAGTTTAATATTCAATTTAAATCATAATATGGAACAGTGCATACACAAAAATGGATTCCAAGTAGTTAGTCTGATGCTGTTTTATTTTCCAGAATGGCCTTGGGCCTAGTCATAACAGAATGGCCTACTGGCCCAGAAATACAGAACAACCTTTCGGCCCAGAAATATACTGAACAGCCTTTCGGCCCACACATGTACAAAAATGTACATAATCCTTTTAACATTACATTTCCATCGAGTTCCAATCAACACATATGTTAATGTCGTAACTGTCGGAAAATAGAACCTTAATCGCAGATATTAACAGTAAATAAATGTACATTCGGTGTACTGTTACTCAAAGTATTGTTGCGGAGCGGTGGTTCCTCCTGTGGTGTGTCCTACACACATAGATAACACATTAGTTTCTTTCTCCTTTTAAACCATTTCTTGCATTATTACATTTCAATTACATGTACAATCATCAAAAAGTATCAAACACAAATTCCAAAAAGAGCTAAGGGTTAAGCACGTAAAACGGAGCGAACGGGATTTTTAACCTGGGTCGCACGTGCGGCCACCCCCTCCGCACGTGCGGACATGGACCACACGTGCGGTCCCTCTCCACCGCTCGAGCAGCCAAAAACAGTATGCTCTCCCATTTTTTTTCCTCTTCTCTGCACGTGCGGCCACGACCTCTGCACGTGTGGCCACGACCTCCGCACGTGCGACCACGACCTCCGCACGTGCGGTCTGGCCCCTATTTGGCAGTCCGAAAATCATACAAAACCCCATGTTTGGTGATCAACAACAAGGCCCAAATTAGATGCTTTAAATGCTAAAATATGGTGCAAAGATCATGTAATTAAGGGTACAAACACACCACCATTTGAATCATGGAAGATCAATTAATCATCACCATAACCTATGTCTCTTACATACACATATATACATATATAGCTATATATATACACATATGGGTTCCAACATGGTAATTCAAGAAACAAAATTAAGTTGACACAAGCAAGTAGTAGAATCATCTTACCAATAAATCAATACATCCAAAACCCTCATTACAACTCTAGGGTACACCATAACAAGCAATTCCTTCTCCAAATTAAAAAGAAAGGGTTGAATTTGGGAAACTTAGACTTACCTTGAACTTCACTAGCTAGATCTCCTTTCAATCTCACAAGCCTCTACCTTCTTTGATGAGCTACTCATCCCAATCCTTCTCTCAACTAAGTTCTTCCTCCAGGAGATATTTCAATAAGCTTCTAAGTCAAAATGATCCAAGAACTTTGATATATAGAGATATTTCTATAAGGGTGAATAAGACAAAAATTCAATCGTTTAAGCATCCTAAATTGAAATTCCACAGAAAATCCCATTATAGCTTAAAAATCATGCAGATTTCAAATGTCAAATCAATTTCAGAAAATTAAGTCTCTAAGGCTTCCAATTCCGGATTCAAACAGTTTAAGTGCGACAGATAATTTTCTTATTCAACAGATAGGAATCCATATTTCCAAGTTTCTTTTAATTCAATGTAGTTTCACATAGAATTTCATAATAAGCATTCAAAAACACAGAATAGAGGACTGAAAAGATACCAGAATCATGTACGAGGGTCAGGTTATTACACTCTCCCCCCCATTAAATAAGTTTGGTCCTCCAAACTTGTTTTACCTTAGGACGGAAATAGATGCGGATATTGGTGTTGCATTTCATCTTCCTTTTCCCAAGTTGCCTCGGTTCCGTAGTGCTCTTGCCATTCCACTTTTACCATTAGAATTTCTCGGTTCCGTAACTATTTTACTTGATGGTCCAGAATTCGAATTGGTTTTTCCTCATACGTTAACTTGTCAGTCAACACAATTTGGTGATAATCAATAACATTTGACGGATCTGGAAGGTATCCTCGAAGCATAGAAACATGGAACACGTTATGAATCTGACTCATATGTGGTGGAAGGGCAACTCGGTAGGCTACTGGACCCACTTTTTCTAAGATCTGAAAGGGACCAACATATCGGGGTGTTAGCTTACTCCTTTTTCTGAATCTTGGATGTCCTTTGATTGGGGTAACTTTCACAAAAACATGACTATCCACGTCAAACTCCAAATTCCTTTGCCGGCTATCTGCATAACTCTTCTGTCTACTTTGGGCAGTTTTCAATCTTTCTCGAATAATTCTAACTTTTTCAGTTGTCAAATGGACAATCTCTGGCCCTAACAATGGCCTATCTCCAACCTCAGCCCAACACACGGGAGAACGACACGGTCTTCCATACAGAGCTTCATAGGGTGCCATGTCAATACTCGAATGGTAACTGTTATTATATGCAAACTCGACCAACGGCAGATGAGTTTCCCAACTTTCCTGAAAATCCAGAACACACATTCGAAGCATATCCTCTAGCGTCTGAATCGTCCTCTTGGATTGTCCATCTGTTTGAGGGTGGAAGGCTGTGCTAAACTTTAATTCTGTATCTATTGCATCCTGTAGACTTTGCCAGAACCTTGAAACAAACTTTGGATCTCTATCTGACACAATTGAGACCGGAACACCGTGAAGCCTTACAATTTCATTCACATAGATCACAACAAGTTTATCTGCATTATATTGGGTCTTCACAGGCAAAAAGTAGGCAGACTTAGTCAATCGGTCGACAATGACCCATATAGAATTCATACCTCGTGGTATCTGTGGTAAGCCTACAACAAAATCCATGGTCAGATGTTCCCATTTCCACTCCGAGATTGGAAGGGGTTGTAATAATCCTGCGGGTTTCTGATGCTCTGCTTTTACCTGCTGACATTGCAAACACTTAGAAACAAACTCTGCGATTTCTTTTTTCATACTTGGCCACCAAAAATTTTACTTCAAATCCCGGTACATTTTAGTACTTCCTGGATGCATTGAAACTCTTGAGGCATGTGCTTCTTCCATCAATTTTCGTTTAAGTTCTAACACATTAGGGACGCATACTCGGTTTTGAAATTTAAGCACAGAATCTGTTAAAGTGAACCCCAGTTTCGGTTTTGTCTCCATTTCATCACGTATCTTCTTTAGAGCTCCATCTTCCATTTGGCGTAATTTAATCTCTTCAAGTAATGTCGGTTAGGCCATCATTGTTGCCACTGTTGCTTCTTGACCATGTATCATCAAGTCGACTCCCATCTTATTCAGCTCACTTACCAACTCCTTTTTTTCTGTCAATAGATTTGCCAAATTTCCCACATTTTTCCAACTAAGTGCGTCTGTCACTGTGTTGGCTTTACCAGGATGATAGTGGATTTGCAAATCATAATCCTTAATAAGCCCCAACCACCGCCGCTGGCGCATATTTAACTCTTTTTGGGTAAAAAGGTATTTAAGACTTTTATGGTCGGTATAAATGTCGCAAGTAGTCCCATACAGATAATGCCGCCAAATCTTTAAAGCAAAAACTACTGCGGCTAGCTCAAGGTCATGCGTGGGATAATTCTTCTCATGAGGTTTAAGCTGTCGAGAGGCATAAGCGATAACTCTTCCGTTTTGCATAAGCACACAACCAAGTCCCTTATGTGAAGCATCACTGTAAATCACAAATCCCTCAGTACCAGATGGTAGTGCAAGGACCGGAGCTGTAGTTAACTTCATTTTTAATTCTTGGAAAGCAGATTCCCGCGGTTCTGACCATTCAAATGCAACTCCCTTTTTAGTCAACCGTGTGAGTGGTACAGCAATTTTGGAAAAATCTTGAACAAATCTCCTGTAATATCCGGCTAACCCCATAAAACTACGCACTTCAGTCACATTAGTCGGAGTCGGCCAGTTCACAATCGCCTCAATTTTGTTTGGATCAACAGAGACTCCTTCCTTAGTTATAATATGCTCCAAAAATGCCACTTCACGTAGCCAGAATTCACACTTCTTTAGCTTTGCGTACAACTTCTTTTCTCGGAGGGTTTGAAGAATTGAACGAAGATGATTCTCGTGAGCTTCTGCATTCTCTGAGTAAATGAGGATATCGTCAATAAAGACCGCTACAAACTCATCTAGATAAGGTTTGAAGACACGGTTCATCAGATCCATAAATGCTGTTGGTGCGTTAGTAACTCAAAAGGGCATAACTAGAAATTCATAATGACCGTATCGGGTTCGGAAAGCTATCTTCTCAACATCATCAGCTTTAACTTTCAATTGGTGGTATCCGGACCGTAAATCAATTTTGGAAAAGACCTGTACCCCTTGTAATTGATCAAATAAATCGTCGATCCGCGGTAATGGGTACTTATTCTTGATTGTTACTTTATTAAGCTCCCGACAGTCTATGCATAATCGGAGTGTTCCGTCTTTCTTTTTCACAAACAGGACTGGTGCACCCCACGGAGAAACACTCGGGCGGATAAACCCCTTATCCAGTAGGTCTTGCAACTGAATCTTCAATTCCCTCATTTCAGCTAGTGCCATTCGATACGGGGCTTTAGAAATGAGTTGGATTCCCGGTAGCACTTCAATCGTGAACTCGATTTCACGGTCCACTAATTCTCCTGGCAATTCTTTCGAAAAGATGTCCGGAAAGTCACAGACAACTGGGATCGCATCAGTATTCTCATTCATTATTGGCCCTTCCAAAAAACTACATAAGTACCCCTGACACCCTTTCTGAATTAATTTACAAGCCCTTGCTGCAGAAATCACATACGGTGGAGAAGTTACTCCCTGCCCTTGAAAAGTAGATTCTGATTGCCCTAGAGGGTGGAATTTGATTTGCTTTGTCAAACAGTCTATAGTGGCACTATATTCACCCAACCAATCCATTCCCAGAATAATATCAAAAGAAGTCATATCAAGTGGTAATAGATTAGCATATACACGGATATCCCCAATGAGAAGTTCACAAGCAGAATAGACAGAAGTACAGATCATGGAATTTCCCATAGGTGAAGATACGCACAACACATAAGTCAATTCTTCTCCAGGTTTATCAAATTTTTTCGCAAATAATTTTGACACAAAGGAACAGGTAGAGCCAGAATCAAATAAGACGTAAGCAGAATGACCATGAACCATAAATGTACCTGACACCACTGTTGTTGCATTCTGTACATCTCCCGGAACCAACGCAAATACCCTGCCTTGCCTCGTAGTGTCCTTATTGTTAGCAGGCTTAGCAGCTGACTTAGCATTAGAAGCCGGTGTAGACCCTGCTAAACTTGTGGCGGCCTTATTACCAGTTTGTTGGTTCTTTTGCGGACAGTCTTTTATCAAATGACCCATTTTGCCACATCGAAAGCACGCTCCAGACAATCGGTGACAAATCCCACGATGCCTCCATCCACATTCTGGACACACAGGAGCTGAATTTTGAGGAGAAGTAGTGGTGCTGGAGGTCCCTGAATTTTGCTTCTTGTTTGGTGGAGTAGTTGACCCCTCGAACCATTGGTTGTTCTGCCTCTTTCCTTTCCATTCAGAAATCCGAGTCTGAGCAGCAATATTCCCTTCAGCTATAACAGCCCTTTCTAACACATCAACGTAGGTAGGAAACTTCAACACATTAACTCGGTCCAGAATAGTACCCCGCAATCCTCCTTCGAATTTCCACGCCTTCTTATATTCCGTATCTACCATGTGAGGTGCAAACCGGGCTAGCTCTGCGAATTGAGCTTCATATTTGGCAACAGTTTTGTTTCCTTGTCTCAATGTTTCGAATTCGGTCACCTTCTTATCTCGTATACTCTGGGGAAAATATTTATCATAAAACAGCGCCAAGAACCTGTCCCATGTCAACCCCTGGTGCATTGTTCTTGTAAGCATCCACCACCTCCGTGCTTCATCTTCAAGAGTGAAAGCAGCAAGTTGCACCTTTTGAACTTCAGTACAAAGGAAAACTTTGAACAATTTTTCTATCCCTAACACCCATGCCTCAGCCTTCATTGGTTTAATTCCTCGTTTAAACGATGGTGGTTTCATCTTTTTAAACTCCTTTGTAAGTGTAATAGTACGGTCCTCAACGTGAATATCTTGCACTACAGGTGGGGGTACTGGTGGTGGTAGTGGCGGCTGTGGCTGTTGTTGTTGTCGTCGTAGAGTTTTTGCCATTTCCATAATCATTCTTTCCATCCTGTCCAACCGTGCTGAGGTAGCATCTTCCTGGTCTTCGGTCCTTGTTCTCACCATAGTCTACAAAACAACCAATTACAACATACACAAAAGACTACAATAGACATTGATCATCATCATTAGCGTTAGCAGAAAACATTTAACGTTGCTATCACTCTTCCTTTACTACATGATGCCTACATCTTTCTAGACATCCTAAAGCTCAATGGATCCGTGTGTGAGATAGCAACTCGTGCTCTGATACCACTTGTCACGTCCCAAACTTGCCCCTAAAATTTCGGGCATGACCTACTAAGAAACAGACACTTACCCTGCTATATATAATATCCGGGGCCTTAACGGAAGCGTTAATATAATAGAATAACATGCAGACACATCCATTGAGCCACTACAAATATGCCAGGATCACGACTCACAAATAGACGTATAGGGAACATACATCTAAAATAAGGTACATACATACGTATACGTTTACAAGTTCAGCCCAGAAATTGGGCACGTACAAAACATTAAATACAATCAACTTTGGCCAACAAAATATTTGTACAAAATGACAAGGTATAGCAAAACTGCACTAGCATGCAAAGGGCTTCTCCAAGTGCCTGGTTGTCCTTAGGTTGACAAAAGATAGATGGTATCGATGCTAGGACTGACCTTCAAGTTGATTACCTACAGAATCAGACAAAATTACAGAGTGAGACAAGCTTAGTGAATAACAGTACGTAAACAATTTAATATTCAATTTAAATCATAATATGCAACAGTGCATACACAAAAATGGATTCCAAGTAGTTAGTCTAATGTTGTTTTATTTTCCAGAACGGCCTTGGGCCTAGTCATAACAGAATGGCCTACTGGCCCAGAAATACAGAACAGCCTTTCGGCCCAAAAGTATACAGAACAGCCTTTCGGCCCAGAAATATACTGAACAGCCTTTCGGCCCAGAAATATACTGAACAGCCTTTCGGCCCACACATGTACAGAAATGTACATAATCCTTTTAACATTACATTTCCATTGAGTTCCAATCAACACATATGTTAATGTCATAACTGTCGGAAAATAGAACCTTAATCGCAGATATTAACAGTAAATAAATGTACATTCGGTGTACTGTTACTCACAGTATTGTTGCGGAGCGGTGGTTCCTCTTGTGGTGTGTCCTACACACATAGATAACACATTAGTTTCTTTCTCCTTTTAAACCATTTCTTGCATTATTACATTTCAATTACATGTACAATCATCAAAAAGTATCAAACACAAATTCCGAAAAGAGCTAAGGGTTAAGCATGTAAAACGGAGCGAACGGGATTTCTGACCTGGGCCGCACGTGCGGCCAACCCCTCCGCACGTGCGGACATGGACCGCACGTGCGGTCCCTCTCCACCGCTCGAGCGGCCAAAAACAGTATGCTCTCCCATTTTTTTTCCTCTTCTCCGCACGTGCGGCCACGACCTCCGCACGTGCGGTCTGGCCCCTATTTGGCAGTCCGAAAATCATACAAAACCCCATGTTTGGTGATCAACAACAAGGCCCAAATTAGATGCTTTAAATGCTAAAATATGGTGCAAAGATCATGTAATTAAGGGTACAAACACACCACCATTTGGATCATGGAAGTTCAATTAATCATCACCACAACCTATGTCTCTTGCATACACATATATACATATATAGCTCTATATATACACATATGGGTTCCAACATGGTAATTCAAGAAACAAAATTAAGTTGACACAAGCAAGTAGTAGAATCATCTTACCAATAAATCAATACATCCAAAACCCTCATTACAACTCTAGGGTACACCATAACAAGTAATTCCTTCTCCAAATTAAAAAGAAAGGGTTGAATTTGGGAAACTTAGACTTACCTTGAACTTCACTAGCTAGATCTCCCTTCAATCTCACAAGCCTCTACCTTCTTTGATGAGCTACTCCTCACAACCCTTCTCCCAACTAAGTTCTTCCTCCAGGAGATATTTCAATAAGCTTCTAAGTCAAAATGATCCAAGAACTTTGATATATAGAGATATTTCTATAAGGGTGAATAAGACAAAAATTCAATCGTTTAAGCATCCCAAATTGAAATTCCACAGAAAATCCCATTATAGCTTAAAAATCATGCAAATTTCAAATGTCAAATCAATTTTAGAAAATTAAGTCTCTAAGGCTTCCAATTCCGGATTCAAACAGTTTAAGTGCGACAGATAATTTTCTTATTCAACAGATAGGAATCCATATTTCCAAGTTTCATTTAATTCAATGTAGTTTCACATAGAATTTCACAATAAGCATTCAAAAACACAGAATAGAGGACTGAAAAGATACCAGAATCATGTACGAGGGTCGGGTTATTACAGTCCATTTCTCAAGGTCTTTCTTTTTCGTCTTGATTTCCTGGTTATTTGTGGCTAATGGGGAAATGAGCCAGTTTTGGGAGGATGTTTGGAAAAGAGAAATCTCATTTGATCTTTTGTTTCCTTGTTTGTATCGTCTCTCTTGCTCTCATTACTCTTCTATTACTCCTTATGGCTTCTTTTTATTTAGCTATGAATTCTTGAAATTTTAATTTATTTAGAAACCTTAACAATTGGAAAGCTATTGAATTATCTTCTTTATTGTCTATTCTTGAGGATGTTCCTTTGACGCCCAATGTTATTGATAAAAGATTGTTGGCTATTATTTCTTTTGTAGGATTATTAACAATCCTAATGTATCACTTTTTGTTTTTCAAAAGATGATTTGGAATGCAATTGTGCCTCTTAAAAGTAAAAGATTTGTATGGTTTATGGCTCATAAGAAACTCAATATTAATGTTACATTTCAAAAAAGGGGATATCATTGTCATTTACTTCCATAGTGGTGTATTATGGGTAGGAGAGAGGATGAGAGCATAGGTAATTTGTTTTAGCATTGTCCTATCAAGGCTGGCCCTGAGATTTAGGGGGGCCTAAGGCGAATTTTGGAAATGGAGGCCCCTCTTACATTGAAAAAAAAAAGAAGAAGTCATGGATAAAACGATAGGTTACAACTTTTTTATTTGTTTGTAATCACAAAAAAATTTACTTGCACATATAATCATTAAAATTATAAACAAAACAATTTAATGAAACAAAATTAGAGCAAAAAAATTAGGAAAAAATTATTCAATTAAAATTGATAAAGACCTAGGTAAAAAAATTCGGGCAAAATTATTTATTCCACTAAAATCTAATAGATAAAGAAGGTTAAAAAATAAAAATAAAAATTAGGGCCCATATATTGTATGTATTGTTCTTCTTGGGCCCAAACACTTTTTTTTTTAATATATATTTTCATTTTAATAAATATGAGCCAAACTACACTTATAAATAAATATGGGCTAAACCATACATGGACGAAATAAAATATTTTGGCCCTGAGATTTAAGGGGCCTAAGGCGAATTTCGGAAATGAAGGCTCCTCTTATATTGGAAAAAAAAAATCATGGATAAAACAATAAGTTACAACTTTTTTATTTGTTTGTAGTCATAAAAAAATTTACTCACACATATAATCATTAAAATTGTAAACAAAACAATTTAATGAAACAAAATAAGAGCAAAAAAATTATGAAAAAATTATTCAATTAAAACTAATAAAGACCTAGTTAAAAAAATTCGGGCAAAATTATTTATTCCACTAAAATCTAATAGATAAAGAAGGTAAAAAAAAAAAATATGGCCCATATATTGTATGTATTGTTCTTCTTGGGCCCAACACTTTTTTTTAATATATATTTTTATTCTAATAAATATGGGCCAAACTACATTTATAAATAAATATGGGCTAAACCATACATGAGCCCAATAAAATATTTTGGAACCCTTTAAATTGATCCTAAAACCAAAAAAAAAAAAAAAAAAAAAAATTTGGGCCTAGAACATTTTACTAAATTTGGGGGCCCTATTTTTGGGGGCCCTAGGGCCGGCCCTGTGTCCTATGGCTATGGCTATGTTTATATAGCATAGGCTACTGTAGGTAGTGGATATTGATTGGATAGCACCATATACTTGTAATCAAATGATTTTGATTGATTATAGAGGTTTTGGTTTGAGGAAGAAAGCACAAGCACTTTGGGATGTCGGTTTTTTTTTTTTTTTTTTTTTTTTTTTTTTTTTTTGAGGGAGGGGGAGGGGTGCGTATGTAATTTGGTCGGAAAGAAATGTTAGGAGTTTTTAGGATAAATCTAAAGGTTTAGAAGAACTATGGGATAAATTTTTTTAGTGTCTTCTTTTTGGGCTTCAATATCATCTCCTTTTACAGGGATCCATTTGTTTTTTATTTATAGAGATTGGCAAACCGTGTGTGATATGTTATTTTTTATTTTTGTTTTCTGTGGATTTCTTGTCCTTCGTTATATTCTTTTTTTACTTATTCTATCCTTGAATAAAATTTTAGTGTAATTATCAAAATCATAGAATGAGAAATGTACATTTTGATATTACTTGTAATTAACTTTACTTTTACAAGTTATACTATAAAAAAAATATATTGCTTAGAACACCTTATCATTACTACTACAAGGCCTTTTGAAGTTTTTTTTTTTTTTTCTATCTCCTGCCAACCATTTGATACAATTGTTCTTCAATCTGGATGACACAAACACTTAATTGAATACAAAAATCTTAAACATTTCAGATAGAGAATGTGTGTTGGGCCATTATGAATTTAATGGAAGCATCTATGTCTTGCTAACAATCAATACAAATTCTTTTGCTCATTTCATCAGAAAGGAAACCAATGAAACACAGAAACATTTTATGCTTAGTTTCATGTCCTTCAATCTTCAAACCATAACAAATTTGTTAACCAATTCCTTTATCACATGCTTTAAGGTCAGCAACAGGTTGCTTGATTGGTTCATGCTAACAGTGAATCTAAGAAACTTTCCAAGCTACATAATAAAACCATGAAATATTTCTAAATTATTCTCCAAAAAATCGAATGCAAATTATTTCATCGTTTATTATGTAGTTTGGAAAGTATCTTCTGGATGTATCACATGACAACTGAGAAAAACTTTATTTTCCAACTGGTAAATTGGAAGAGGGCTATGTAATTTGGAGGTCGAGATACAAACAAATCCATGTTGCTAGTTCTGTGTGGTTTGATATGAAAATTGATATTACTATTGTTACATTTCTTAATAATGAGAGACCAACTATTTAATTAACTCCGTTCACATCTTCAGAAATTTTGTTTGTCAACAAGATCAATGTCTCTTATGCAATAAGCTGTGATGATCTCTATATTTTGCATGGGTTTGAAGTATTAAAAACTTTCAGGGTTTAGTTGTATGTTCTGTTTATGATGTTGTTGATGAAATTTTTTGTCTATTAGATGAACCATGGAAGTATAGTTGTGTTGATGGGGGTTCTTGCGATAGTGTATTGGTGTGTGCCATTGTGCACACTGGTACTGCTGATATGGATCTTGTCAATATGGAGATAGACTTGTCAGTAGGTGATAATGGAATGGAATTCTCATTCCTTAAGCTTTTGTATGAAATGATCATTCCCTTATAATGGTGAATGATGATTTCATTTGCTATGCATTTCCTATCATTTTATTTAGTGAACCAAACGTTGCAATGAGTATTTTGATGGAATAATCAGTCCATTCCACTTAATTCTAATGAACCAATTAAAATAACAGTATAGAACCAATGGAGGTTAGTTATTACTCATATGTTTCCCTCGTCCAGAGGACTGATTGGCCATATATGACTCAAAGCATTCTTCACTTTTTGGTAAGAGATCTTAGCCAAAACTTTGGGGAATGGAAGGTATTTGGGTCAAAAATCCAGGGTTTTTCGGACCTAGGATGAGGGGAAGGAAGAGAGAACAGAAAAGTGGAGATAATGTTCTAGAAAATCACTTTTTAAGTTGTTGAATTTGCGCAGTCCGCTCGAACGTCTCTTTTCCCGCTCGATCATAGTAGCTTCCAACACAGATACTAAAACTTCAAACGGTTATAACTCTCCCATCCGGACTCCGTTTTAGGTCGTTCTTGTGTCCAAATCGAAGCCCTTTTGTTTGGTTGGTTTGTTTAAATTTCACGGACGAAATTTCTAATGGTGGGGAGGTTGTGATGACCAGGTGTGGCATTAATTTCGTTTCTCCTTAGTTTAATCCTGGGTGATCTTGCCGAGGTGTCGGGTTAGTTTAGAGTTTGTTAATTGTCTGGGTTTGTGGTGTCCGGGGGTACCTCTCTAATGAATTCCTATCCTTGTTTCTTCGGTGATTGATTCCCACTTGTTTCGGAGAGTGCAAGGTCAGGTCCGGATTGCCCGAGGGTCAAACTAGAAAATTATGGGCTGCTGGGTCAGGGCCGCACGTGCGGGGGATGAGGCCGTACATGCGAGGAGGGTTGGGTTCAGAGGGCTGCACACTGCCTAAAAGGCAAGTGCAGAGTGAAGGGCGGGAGAGGACCACCGCACGTACAGGGGTGAAAGCCGCACGTACGGGGGTGAAGGCTGCACGTGCGAGGAAGACACGCCGCATGTGCGGGGAAGGTGCTCCGCACGTGCGGGAGGGGAGCGCTGCACGTGCGGCAATCTGAGTAGTCCGAGAGCTCTTTTTTTTTTTTTTTTTTTTTTTTTCCTTTTGGGGCTGAATGTATCTCATTTTTCTTACATCCCTCTCTCTCTAAAAACACTTTTACTCCCCATTCTCTTTAAAAACCCTCATCACACACTAAAAATCTTTGATTCTTGCAATCCATTGGGTCTAGATCCATCATTTATGTCAAGCCTTGGAGATCTAAGCTAGAACATCCCATTGTGTGGTGAAGATCAAAAATTTCTCACCTTTGACTCTAGAGTTTTGATCTCACCTCTTCAACAAAGAACTTGAGGTAGGGTTTCCTTTGAGTTATATATATATTTGTGAGTTTGGATTGATTTTCTGAGCTCATCTTTGTCTATTTCGAAAAAATGGGTTTTATGGCTCAAAAAATTATTGGTTTTGTAGAAGGGATTTATCCTTGTTTCTTTTAAAGACTTTTCTTGAATTGTTGAGCCATATGGGTTGAGATTGAGGTATAAAGTGAGGGGTTGAAAAGAAAATGAGGAGATGCTAGGATTTGTGAAAAAACCTAGAATTTGGGGATTTTCCCTACAAAAAATTGGGGGGGGGGGGAAGATGAGGGCACATGTTTGATGATTACATGTGTGTATACATATATATAGTTTTTCTTTTTATATCTGTATATTGTTGTGTGCCATGGTAGGTAAAGAGAACGAGAAATGTTTTGTTTTATACAAATGTTTTGTATATACGTTGATGGAGAATTTATTAACATATGAAAATCATTGAGATTGGAAGTTGATATCAACATAATGCTATAGCTTTGAAATGATTAAAATGTTGAAAGTGTATGAGTTATGGTTACATTGTTATAAATGGGCAATGATGGTAACTTTTGGCTATTTGATGGAATAGCATGGAAAGGAGAAAACGAAGATTTTGAACCTTTATGGAAAATTTGTTGTAGTTATGATCAACGTAGAGAAACACAAAGTTGTATGGATAATTGTTGCATTGGCATTTCTAACCTTGCATGTCATGAAAAATTGGTTTGAGAAATGGAATTTTCATTGAGAATGAATCATTGTGATTGAAATTATGGAAATGTTATGGGGTAAATACGTTGGTAAGTCTGGTTAGGAGGTGTAGATGAATTTGATAAGTTGGCCTGAGTGTCCGGGGTGAAAGACCGAAAACATGCGCGGAGGAGGTACCACTTCCCTCTCGATTAGCAACCGGTAAAGTGGGGTTATTGGTAGTGCTCGTTGAGCCTACTTGCAGGCACCAACCTAGGGATTACCTGTTCGTATTTACCGCCCCTATTGTTTAAAATTGGAAGTTTTGAAATTTGTTGAGATTGCAAACTGTTGTTGAAACATGGTGATTTTCAAGAAGAGTATGAAATGAAATTTTTCTTTAAAATGGCATTGCATGGCATTTGCATTTGCATTTGCATTTAATATTGGAAATCTTGCATAAATGTATATACTTTGTTAAGGGTTCTCTACTGGGCTTTATGCTCACCCCTATGGGTTTTGGTGCAGAAAGGACGTGGTGAACCCGCCAAATCAGGGCGTGGGAATGTGTTTTGAGAGCACAAGGCTCTTTGTTGAGGTTGTAAATTTTTTTAAAGCCAAGGGCTAAACATGTATGGGTCCGAGGGACCATTTTGTGTAACCGGGCTATGCCTTGGAACTTGTAAGCCCTTGAGGGCCTTTATTCATTTTGGTTAAATGATTTTACATGCTATAGATTCATGTACTAGTTTTCAATGAATGTATAATTACATGTGAGATTACTTTTGTATAAACATTGGAGTTATGTAATGGAACATGTTGAACATATCTTTTCGGCGTCTCTTGTGAACCATGATTATTATTATTGTATTGAAATGGTTTATATTTTTGGGGCGTTACATGGGAATTTGATTCTATTTAATGCTTGGGATGGTGCTGAATTTTCGAAAGATTGTGATTACATTTCATTGATAAAGTATGTGAGTTAGAAGTCGATGAACCTATTGTTTAGAAGTTTTGGCTTTGGTAACCGGTAGAGAATTACCATGTTGGTATTTAAATGAGGAGATCCTTGGAAAGGTAAGAAAATGTTTGATTTTGGAAGTTTGTTGTGTATAAAGAATATTGTTGAATTGTCTTCAAAAGACTAAGTTGGAAGTTGTTGATTTACATGTGGTAAATACATGAATGTTGACATTATTATGTTATCTCTTGGGATTG
Source organism: Camellia sinensis (assembly GCF_055761805.1). Lineage (NCBI taxonomy): Eukaryota > Viridiplantae > Streptophyta > Magnoliopsida > Ericales > Theaceae > Camellia > Camellia sinensis. The sequence continues at coordinate 152,663,995 of NC_138972.1, forward strand.
TATTATGATATTACATTGATAGAGATATGGAAATTGATCACAATGGAGAACTGTGTGGAGGAAATGGAAAATGGAATCATATGAATGATTGTACATTTTGCATTATCATTTTATCGAACCAACATTAAAATTGATTTTTAATCTTGCACTGGAAGGTTATGGTTTTAAAAGAGAAATTGTTTTGTGAAACAAGATCTATTGTTTTGTTTTGGGTAAGTACATTGGTAAGTCTGGATAAGGGGTGTAGTTGATATTGGTTAAGTTGGCCTAAGTGTCCATGGTGAAAAACCAAAAACGCGCGCGAAGGAGGTGCCACGTGCCTTCCAGTGAGAGACCGGTAAAGTGGGGGATTTGGTAGTGCTTGATATGCCTACTTGCAGACACCAGCCTAGGGATTACCTGAGTCGTATTTACCACCTCGAAGATACATTGAAATTGTTGGATTAATGTGTTTTCAAATTGATATTGTGTACAAGATTTTCAAAAGATGAGAAAAATATTTTGAGCATGACATGGCATAAGGATTCATCTCATAAGATTGTATAAAATGTATTTGATGTTTTGTTAGATGTCATTATGAATTTGTTTAATTATTTGATTCGATTGACAATGGGGTAATTGAATAAATTGAAAGGAATGTCTTGTAGCTATTGGCGTATGTTTATTTATTTAAGTTAACTTGTTATGGTTAATTAAATAAATTGAATTTAAGAGATTATGTAATAAAATCATATGATTTTTGACATAATATGATTTCACGTATATGTATACGTATCTTTATACCCGTATATCTTCTAATATTATAATATGTAACGCCCTCAAAAAAATAACATTTAACCCATCAATATAAACATGCATTTATATATATAAGATCCACATTCTTCAATTCATCAGAGTATTTCTTTACAAAAGTATTACATGTTAACAACAAAAGCAAATGCCCTACGGGTTTACAGCTTTCCAAGTTAACATTTGGTTACAAAAAAAAAAAGAGTACTAACTTAATTACACATTAAGCCCTTGGCTTGGATTTACATGTAATACATCAAAAAGAAATAAGACAACAAAAGGTCTGTCTGCCTCTAGTCTCCCAAGCTATGTCCTTGGAGGTGGCATGCTATCTGTACCTGAAAATGATGTTCCCATATAGGGTGAGCCACAGCCCAGCATAAATGTACTAAACCAACTATGAACAATGACTAAAAGATTAGCAATTGATAGATGGTCAACACTGATACATCCACATATATCACATCACAATTTCATAACATACAAGTCTATGTCATTTTTCATTCTCCATCTTTATTTAATAGATAAGCATATTAGCTATGTCAACACATCAACAGATAAACATATTACACATCAACAAATAAGCATATTAGCTGTATCCACACTTCACTAGACAAGCATATGAGCTGTATCTACACTTCTCAAAGATAAGCCTATGAGCTGTATCTTCACTTCTCTAGACAAGCATATGAGCTGTATCTACGGAGTTCATCCACCATCTCCTCCCAACACTATCCGGTTTAGAGGTTCATCCCCCATCTTCCCCTAAACCGCGGAGTACATCCCCCATCTCCTCCTCTACACACAATGCATATAAACACAAAGGTTCTATACACAATCAATCAATACATAAAATTAATGTATTCTATCCACCATCATACCCTATGACGCATTCAATCGATTAGTTTTAGTTTGCCTAATCATCATGCATTGTCTACAATAATCAAGACTATCCTCCACCGATAGCCCAAAGCAGTTATTTCTAAATAGAAAATAATTGCACAAAAATGGATATTAAATCAACATTTCAATTAGGTGAGCGATAAATGATCCAACTACACCCTCTAATCCCTTCCCTTTCCAATTTTCGCATTCGCAATTCAATCCCTCATTTCCAACAATTAATTATACAAATTAATCAATCAATGTAATTAGGGCATTTTCCATAATTAACATTTCAACCCCTACGGTTCCTTTTTCATCAATGCCTCAACATTAATTTCATTCCTTCATGCCAAACATACATTTAGGTTTTATATAAATAAAAACCCCAACTTTTGTAAAATTATACAAAGGCCCAAACTCTCTCAAAATTACCCAACAACCCCCAACATATTGAAATGCAAAAATTTAAAGACAAAGCTCATAAAGAGGAGTAGGATATCCCTACCTCGAAGTTAGAGCTCGGATGGAGAAGAGACCAAAACCAAAGTGCTCCAAAGACCAAGATTTTCGGATCAAAACGACCCCCTCGACGATCAACACAACTTTTACAAAGGCCGAAGAGAAGGAGGACACTCTAACTAGATCAAACCCTAGAGAGAAGGGAGTTTCTAGAGAGAGGGGCTCTCAAAAATGGGTTTTAGAAAAAGTAGGAGAGAGAAAGAAAAGTAAAAAGTGATTTAAAATCACCCAGCGGATAACTCATATATGCACGACCCGCTCGAGCGTAGAATAGAGCGCTCGAGCGTAAAGCACAAATATCTGGTCCCGCTCGAGCTCATAGATGACTGCTCGAGCGTCAAGAAACAAAAGCAAAACACATCCGCTCGAGCGTGAAAAGCAAGTCCGCTTGAGCGCAGATTTTCATCTCCCAGAACTTTTCAGGAAAAGAACTACCCGCTCGAGCGCCAACAATCCCACTCGAGCTCAACCCGCTTGAGCGCAAGAAACCCGCTCGAGCGTAGAAAACACACCTGCAGAAGTTTTGCAGGGTCACAAAATACTGGAAGTGTGTAAACCCCGCTCGAGCGCAAAAAGACCCGCTCGAGCGCAAAAAGACCCGCTCGAGCGGACAACCGAAAACCAAACTCCGCTCGAGCGCAGAATGACCCGCTCGAGCGTAACACCAAAAACCTGGACAACTAGATTTGAGACTAAGGTTCAACCAACCTGCAATCCACCTGCCCAAAACATCCCAAAACTCACACTGGTGGAATTAAAGGATAGCAACAAGGTACACAACCACCAACCTCACGGAACCGAGTCCGGAATACAACAAAACAGTAGAGGGACAACCGGGATCGCTATATAATATGAGATTGTTTGGTGAGCTAGTGGTTACTAGTAGAGGGACACACACTGCACTAGCCCTGAATTACTCAAACACACTGCACTCACTGTATTCTACTGCATACACACTGGCACCCAGTATTCGTCTGAATCTGTTAAATTTGCACACAATGCTATATCTGTTCTGAAACACCCAAACACGCTGACACATCACACGTATTTCACTGTAAGCACACCGACACCCGGTATTTGCCTGAATCTGTCAAACTTGCACACATGCTTCATCTGCTTTTTCAAAACTGCATTTTGAATGTTGTTTTGCAATTGTTACTTTCTGTTTACAGGAGGGTTCCCATACCATCCGCGGGTATGGGAATACTGGCGCTTGGGAGTGGTACGGTGAGCTCCCTGATGCAGTCCGGCGCATCGTGGATCGAGCGGGTTTCGGCGCCTTTTGCCGAGGACTCTCTAGGCTCTCCACTTGTAGGCCTCTCCTTGCCGCTCTGGCGGAGAGATGGTGGGACACCACCGATTCTTTTCATTTTTCCACTGCAGGGGACATGACGATGACCCCTTATGATTTCTCGATGCTCACCGGCATCGGGGTGGGGGGGTGATCCGATCCCTTTCGACATTGACATGGATGAGTGGACCGCCGCTCAGGTCCATCTACTGGGGGAGGCGCCACCCCTAGCTCGCCCAGGTTTCATTCGATACTCCTGGTTCGAGGTCCAGTTTCGAGTCCAGCCCGTGTTGGAGGAGGAGGCGCAGATGACCCCGGAGAACGTGGAGAGGTATGCTCGCGGCTTCCTCATGTTCCTGTTCGGGACTACCATCTTCGCCGACCGGGCGAAAACCGTGCCTCTCTGTCTTCTCAGCGCACTGGTGGACGTCCGGGACATTCTGCACTATGATTGGGGCGGCGCCGCTCTGTCCACTCTCTACGGGTACATGAGCTCGGCTTCTCGCGGCAGCGGCCAGCTACTCGGAGGCTACTGGCGGGCTTGGGAGGTACACTTTTTCTCCGCTTTTTCATTTCTGTCTCGTACTTTCTGTACTCTATACACTGCACACACTGTAGTCTGCTTTACACTTGCTGTATACTGTGCACGCGGCACACACATACATTCTGCTTTACACTGACTGCACACGGCTCACACTGTACACTGCACACAATACACTGCACAACATACGGCTCTGCCATTTCTGCTTTATTCTTCATTCTGCTTCAATTGATAAATGCACTGGTATTTATCTTGCAGTTGTGGGTTTACGCCTACTTCCCTAGGCTCGCTCCTGTGCCAGTTGCGGAGACTCCTCTGGCCGTCCCATTTTCGAGTCGCTTCGACGGGAGATGCACCCGGCGACCACGGGAGACATTCGGCTTCTTCCGCCGATACTTCGATACCATTACCCCTGCCGAGGTATGTTTTACTTACAGTTCATTTAAGCTTTGCTTTTCCACTGTATATTTCCAAAACAGTAGATAACAAACTGTCTGTCACTTTCAGATCACATGGCGGCCGTGGGCTCCCTTGCCGGCGGCGATGCGGGATCGGTTCGCTGGTGCGGAGGAGACCTCGCGTTTCCGAATCTTGCTTGAGGGCCCGGTCTGTCGGGCTTGGTACCTGGGGGAGCGTTTCCTACGCCAGACCCTGGGGTTACCTGAGCAGATAGTCCCGGTTCACCCCCCCGCAGATATGAGGGAGACCGAGGGGCTCACCAGCGAGCAGATGGATGACTACACCATTGGCTGGGAGGAGGCCGGCTTCAGAGGTACCGAAGACTATCAGGAGTACGTGCGGACGTACCTGATGCGACCTTTGAGCGGTCGTCGAGCAGAGGGGGCCAGGCCTGTGGCATTGGCGGCTGGGGCCGGAGCAGGAGTTGGAGTAGGGGCTGCGAGGAGGGCCCGAGTCCGTGGCAGGGGCGGAGTGCAGGGAGGACGGGGAGCTGGCTGGCCCGCCCTGCCCGCTGTACTGACTTTCCAGGGGCATGGTGGGGCGACCTATTAGATCCCCTTCGCCCCTCCACCGGCTGGTCACGAGTTCATCGATGTCCCCGACTTACCTCCGGTATGTTTTACTGCATTTTGTACGGTTATTCATTTCAGTTTACTTGATATTCCACAGAATATTAATGCATCTGACGCTTTTGCAGGCTTCCCCTGGGTATACCCGTCAGTCGTTGGCGATGAATGCCTCGATGATGGGGATGCTTCAGCGGACTTTTGACCTCCTAGCCCTCTACCGCATATCGGTATGTCCTTCTAACACTGGCCTCAAACCATTCATACATTGCTTTACATAACCTGATGCACGGCACAACACCCGATACACTGATCTCACAGTATCTGACACACTGCATACACTGCATTCTGCACTGTTAAACTGCCGACGGCATTCATACACTGTACTCGGCATTGCATTCTGCACTGAAAAACTGCTCTCGACATTCATACACTGTACTCATACACTGCATTCTGCACTGATAAACTGTCTACAGTATACTGATGCATTTCCCTTTTGTGTACTTTTTCAGCCTCCTTTCCAGATTCCCATGGCAGGAGGTGCTCCAGCTGGGCCTTCTGTCCCAGCCCGAGGGAGAGATGAGGAGGGTCGGATATTTCCCCGTACCAGGGGAGGGCGTACTCATGTCGGGAGTAGCTCGCGAGCTCCAGTCCCGGACGATGATGATGACGAGGAGTCAGAGGCGGAGGCCGAGGCAGAGTCCGAGTCATCGGAGGAGGAGTCCGGAGGCGGTTCTAGCTCGGGTTCTGGCGACGACGACGATGATGCTCCTGGACCCTCGTCCAGGAAGAGGACCAGGACAGACTGACGGCCCTTCGGAGTTGCTTGACATGGATGCAGATTTTTGCTACCTTTTCTTCTTTGTACTTTTCCTCTTGTTGGTAGTTAGATTACCTTGTACTGCCGCAGGCAGATTTTGTTTTCTTCAAAATTTTGTACTTGAAAAAGATTATGAAATGAGCAGATTTTTACTTAAAAAGTGTTACATTTACATATCTCATGCATTGCATCGCATTCCACCCTGTTACACCTCAATGTAAATGAAATTGATTGGTTATCTGAAAATTGAACACTTGCACTTGTAATAATCAGATAATTAAACAGCCAACAGGAAAATGACCCAAGCAACCCACTGCCTGATTCTGGACATACAGCCCTTACTCTGTTAGGGATTAATCTGCATACAGCCCATAACACAGCATTCGATTCATTCTGCACACGGCAAACTTCTGAACAAACGGCCCAATCTAACAGGACGGACCTCAAAGATGGAACCGGTTGGAGTCGAAACACGTTCAAATGTAGAGAATGGCACAGCATTCCGAGTGTAAATGATTTTTGAAATCGAATGAGGGTTTTTCAAACCGGGATATCGAGCCTACAACTGAACACAGCGGGGAGGACTCAAATATAAAGGTACACGACCTAAACACAATGAGACACACTCGAAAAAGACCTAAAACAAAGGTGGAGATATACAAAACAAAAGACACGACATACAGACGCGTTAGCGAAGATGGGGGACCTCGGACCACGAGGAGCCAGTTCAACCTGGGTATTGTTTCCCACCCTTTCTGATTTGTGATTCTCACATCACTCGGATCTCGAGCTCGGATTTTTTTCTCAAAACCCTTTTCCTCACTTTTCTCTCAACTTACACCTCTCTATTCTTCATTCTCTCATTTTTCATCCCTCCCCGGGGTGATTGATGGATAAATAGAACGGTGTGGGTTCATGCTCAACACCGTTAGCTCACGGCCATTTCTTCTGGTGGGCAGAGTGCTCTTCTGGCAAGTACGTCGATGACGGGGGAAAGACAGAACGCCTGGCTTAACTGTGCCCCTAGTTCATCATTTTAACCATTTTTTGTTTTTCCTTTCTACTAAAACAATTTTCATCAAAATGAGAGTCGGATTAACGTACTTGTTCGATTTTTGATTTGAAAAGCATGCAAGTCAGGCTGCAAGCACTGAAAATTTTCCTTTTTGGGTCCAAGACAATGGTCCAGTTTTGGAAAATGAAATAGTTTTCGAGAAAATAGTCAGCCTCAGTAAAAATTTTCAAAAACTATTTTTCAAACAGCTGATGCTCAACAAGCATGGAACTTACTCTTCGAGATGCGCAACCTCGGGTCGGAGGCAATGGAAAATTGCCCCTGGTTTGAAGGGGGGTGGGAGGCAACGAAAAGTTGCCCCTAGTTTGAATGGTGGCTCACGGCGGCTCGTGGCAACGAAAAGTTGCCCTTTGTTTGGGTGGTGCCGCAGCAGTCTGCAAACAGTCTTCATTGGCGGTGGTCGAGCTCTTGGACACAGCGATAACGAAGACGGTCACAACAAATATATGGACACAATCACCTTGAAGGGTGTTGGCCACTGGACTTTGGGGACGAAATCGAAACCATTGCATGGACTGAGACGCTATGAAAGCGTTGGGGGCTGGACTTCATGATGAAGTTGCCTACATATCCCAAACATGGGAATCAAGCCTCACGTAGTTCCGGTTAAGGTACACTCGGGTATTTTAACCTTCACTTTTTAGGCTCTCATTTTTGCCAAGGCGCCCAATGCGGGTTTTCGACCTTGCGAGCTTCTTTTCATTTTCTTTTGTGCATTTCTTTTTCTCTTCTTTTTTATTTTTTCTTTTCTTTTCTTTTTGCATTTTTTGTCTTTTTTGTATTTTTCTCTTGCTCTAACTTTTGCCTGGGTCGCCCTTCCGGGTTTTCGGCCCAGCGAGCCTCTCAAAGGGTAAAAGTGTAGCAAGTCCATGCCAAATGGTTTTTTTTTGAAATTGAAGCCTCTCTGTGTCTAGGAGAACGGCCATTGCAATGATTTAGAGGAGAATCCATCCCGGTTACTCCACGAGCTTCTTCCGGCGAGATCTACTTCTTCTGATTCGGTTTTGATGCTTCTTGATCGAAGGCTACTTCAAAACTGGCCACACGGGCCTTTCATGGCGTTTGTCCGTTGAACTTTCTGAACGTTCTGAACGGGGTCAAAGTCGGAAAACAAATGGGTTGAATCTTGGGGCTGAGAGCGATCCTAGGCTGCGCGACCTCAAGAGGGATTCCACACAAGTCTTCACAGGGCCGCGCAAAACATTTGTTTTTGAAAGTTTTTAAGAAAGCGACAAATCGCTCGCGCCGAAGATAGTGTGGAACCAATCTGGATCAGGCCAGGATCCTTCTCAGTACTCACGCCGACAAGCATGATTTCATTCATTAAAAGGCTTAGCACGCCTCTCTTTCTCTCAAAATGATCAAAATTTTGCAAAACCCGAGGAACTCCTTCCTCTTCGTTTTCATCACCGCAGTGTTCAAAAGTTTTTTTTTTGAAAAACTTAGGTTAATGCAATGAGTTTGGCACGCAGGAGAGCAGGCGAGATGTGCTGTCAGCCCAATCAAATTCTCTGGCCCTTATGCTGAAAATAAGCATGAAGTTGAGATAGCAACAGCTGTTCCGTTCGGATTGATTGGTGTAACTGGCTCCTTGGCATAAACAGACTCAAAACAAAAACAGATAATAACAAAACGGCGTTCGGGACAACAACCCTAGAATCACCTAGTATTATATACAAAGGGGACTGACTCGATACAACAAGACAGACCCTTAAGCGAAAGACTGACTCAAGACAAAGAGACAGACTCAAAACAAAAGACTGACTCGATGTCCAAGCCAGGATTTACAAAACTCGGTATCACCGATGCTCAAAAATGCGTGCTAGACGCTACATCCAAAATACACCAAATGTCGCCTGCAGGCGGTTCACTTCACATACTCGCAGTATCTGAGTCCTCGAAATCCAACAACTGGGTGGTAACGGACTTGCCTGAGGTGGGTGGGAGGGTAACCTTGTTATCGATCAAATCCTGCACTTCATGACGAAGGCGGGAACATCCATCGGTACTGTGACCGGACTGTTGGTGGTACGCATAGTACAAGGTAGCATCATGCGTGGCGGGGAGATTCTTCAGGAGTGGTCGAGGCTCCAAATGTTTAAGATGCCCATTCTTTGCCAATATTAGCAATGCCCTAGACAAAGGCATGTAGAGGTCGTGAAAGACCCTGCGCCCTCGGGGCAGGTACTTTGAAGTTTGAGGATTCTTGGCAGATGTGCTAGCGAAAGGGTCGGCTGGCACTGCCTTGGCTTTTTGAACCTTTCCCGGTGCAGGGTTGGGAACTACAGGAATTGTCTGGGCATGACGGGGCCCATCCCGATTTTCTACCTGGCTTGAACTGCCTTTGATCGGAGTGGGGAAAGCATCATCCACAGCTTTGATCACGATCGCAGATGTTTGTTGTTTGTTCATTCCTCTGACTTTCAGAGCCTCGACTGCCCACAGCAGTTGTTCAATAGGATCGGCATCTACCTTTGCCTTGTCTTTTCCTCTAGCCTCAGCCTGATCAAGGGTCTGGGTCGGTGCTGGCATGTCGCGGCTGTAGCTGGAAGGCACCTCTGGCTGGCTGAGCTCTATCACAATCCGCCCTAGTAGCGGGGGCTCCTGTGGTACGAAATTCCCGGCATACGGCGCCGCTGGCGGTGAAGCCGACATTCCATAGGCCAGATCGGCCACGGGCCTCTGGAGGTCACCTATCATCCCCATCAATTCAAAGGTGGTGGGCTCACGAGCCTGATATAACTGGGGAGCCCAGACCGGGTGCACAACGGGCGACCTGGATGGATGTGACATATTGATGCTGGCCTCACTCTGCGGAGCGGTTCCCTGCTCCAATGCAGCCGTCATAACCACAATTTCTTCTGAATTTTGTGCCGTCATAAATCCTGCCTCAGCAAGGGGAGACACTGGCTATTCTGTATCAACTCTGCAACTCTCTGAACCCTTGAAAGGAAAAACAGACAGCATTTCAGCCCAAACTGATCAAACACGGGTGTAGCCAAACAACTGTACCCTACTGCTGATCACTGTTCCCGAAAACTGAACCCTGATACCCGCGGATAAATGATTCTTATAACTGATACTGGTACTGGTGTCCTCAGGTTTGATACTCAAACTTGCAAACTGACATGTACTTTCCCTGTAGAAATACATTCTAGAAGCACATAGCAAGTAAAGAGAACAAAAACACCCCTATGTTGGGGTAGGGTTTCCCTGTCCTATTTTGTCAGGAGCTAGGGTTTCACTACACACACAACGGTTTTTCAAACAACCTAACGTCGGGTAAGCAACCTGTCCTAACTTGGAATGGTCACTATGGATCCGAATATGCACTAGGTCGGATGGTCGAAAAGGGTGCCTCAGTAAAAACCGGGGTTTGTGTTCTCTTGCTGTCAGAGCCCATAGCCGGTCAGCCTTATGGACATGCCTTGACAAGACAAGCCTCCGCCAAACCGTTCAGGAATGGCAGAAGGCAAACACTGTGTTCCTAGGCGCACCAATGCACATGCAATGCAAAGAAACACATAAATGAAATCAAAACAGGAAATCATGAGTTCGAGTCAAGCTCTCTAAAAATCCCCAGCAGAGTCGCCAAAAACTATAGGCGCTCCCGCGGAGGGGGACCTCGCTGCTACAGTTCGGACTCGCGATTTTTGTTGTCGCGGTTCTTAATCTGAACCAAAGAGTCCAAATCTGGCAAATCGTTTTGAGAAACAAATTTTTGAAAAAGTAGTGCCAAACATGGACTGCTTTGCCAGATACAGAGTCGCCACCTAAATATTTTTTTAAAATGGGGGAATTTAGGAAACCCTGAGTCGGTGCCGAAGGCCACATGTCCGTCATCACCGGAGTTGTCTCGGCTCGGGAGCTTGGGTACGATCGGGGAAGGTCAGTTATGAGCACCCCCTTTCGCCCGGTCCGAAGACCGGCCTCTACTAACCATGATGTCCGATTTTGAAAACGTTATGTGTTCTTATTCCATTTATTAGCCTAGAATTACTATGTTATGCGCGCAGCAAACAAGTGTAGACTAGATTGCCTAATTTGGAAAGAAACATTGCATATCCGTTCGTTTTGAAAATGCTTTGGAATTTGCTACTCGCAAGTAGGCTAAAACACGAATTTCAATGAGTTTTTCCAACTTAAACAATCCAACCTTCACCCACAGGCATTCAAAACATTTTATCACATAAGCATCTAGTCACATGGTAAACATGCTGTCATGTTAACATTCACACGCATGCGGGATGCTAAAGCGAAAATACTTACATCATACTCCGTGCCAAAACAGTAAACTAGTTAGCAAACATGCGTGTCCTAGTTCATGTTAAATTGCCTAATGCAACACATACAGGATGCAATTAGATAGGCTCGGCTAACCTAAGCATGGCATATGACATGCGATCAACTATCACATATTCAATTTTTGAATTGAAGTACAAATGCAGTTAGCGTGATGTACCGAGCCTAATGCATGCAATACAAATGCATGGATGCACACATGCATAGCATAAGGTATGCTAAATTAAACGTGCCCTAATCTACCATCATAAGCAGGTAAATAAAAGGGAAGAAAGAAGTGGGGATTGGAAGACATACACACCACCCACGCACACTTATTACAGATTTGCCCTCACTCGGAGGGACCAAATAAATAATACAAATTAATTAACTACGCAAGCTAATTAAATATTACAAATTAATTAATTAATTAACAAATTAACTAATCTAGAAAAATAGTAAACCGCCTCGGGAAACGCGCCGCCATGCATAGGCTGCCTCTGTTTTCCTTCCTTCACTCCTCTGGAGGCTGTCAAAACCTCAGGACTGCATCCCTGGACACTGGGGAGTGTCACCGGCTGAGTGGAATTACCACCGGCAGTGGTGTGTGGCCATCGGCACAAAATGAAGCTGTCGGCAGAGGAATTGTTGCCGGTCGGCACCTTACACTGCCGGTCGGCAGAGTGTTCCTGCAGAATCTGCAAATGACAGCAACAGAGGGCAAGGCAAAGCATGGCAGCACAATTCAAGGCATATATGCACCAACCATGTCCCTTATCATGATAATGACTCAAAGGGGCATGTGCCTCGATTCTCGGACCACCAATCACGCATTTCCATGCATGATGGCCCAAAGAACCAAGTATGCAACTTTGATTTCAAATGCAATGCAAACCAATCAAACCAAACAATGCCCAATTCCTATCATCAAGTCAAGGAACAAGGCATGCATGCAAGATGCAATGCAACCTAAGCATACAAACTAAGGATGCAACATGGCATGGGGACAAGCTTATGCAAGCATACAAGCATACATATGGCAATGCAAATAGATAGAAAGATGGACTTAAACATGAATTAGGTAGCTCTAAATAGGCCTAAAACAGTAGCCATAATGCTATAATATGAGGGACCAAATACACATGCACACATACACATGTTGAAGGCCAACACTTAGGCACAAATTGAACAACCCTCAAACACATTTGAAAGGGGGAATCATGGACTAATTAGCATACAACATAAGCATTGAAATCATGCTAAAACATGGTGCCAAACCAAGCAATAAATCAAGCCAAGCATGCATCAAATGGCCTAAGTGCTCAAAACAAACCAATGGAGCATTGGACTACACTTAGCAAGACCAAACATGGCATGAAATCATTGACCAAAAAACAAAGTTTTAGGACATTAATACAAGGCCTAAGGACCACTTAGATGGCATCTAAATGATTCAAAAACAAAGGCATGCATAAACACCAAAACATGGAGCATGAGATGACAACCTTACAAGGCATTAAAGGGACATCAAATGTGAGCTCTCAAGCATACAATAAGGTCTGAAATGGCATGGTGGATGGTCCCAAATCACCAAAACAATGCAAGGATAGCATGCTATACATTCACATACTTAAGGCCAACAAGCCGGAATGCAAAGGGACTATATGATGCATGCCAAATTCGACCCAAACAACCTAGGACAGACCTAGAACATGGCAAAACATGCACAAAATCTTCACAAGACTAAGCCTAAAACATGCTCCAACAAAGGCTAACAACCTAAGACATGTTAAGGCAATAACATGGCATTACAAGGCAACTATGCTAAGCATGCATGGAGTACCAAAACCAACTTAAAATCATGTTATATTATGGATATATAAGCATGAAAAATAGCCTAAACATGCTCAACACACACTCAAGCATGATGCTCTCTCAAGAGGCCAAAACATGCCCTTTTCAAGGACAACAAGGAGAGGGGGTGGCCCTCTCCTTCTTGGGACTTCAAGGCATCATCTTCACCACTGAAATCCCTCAAGATTTCAGTGGTGAAGAGACCCCAACACCAAAATCCCGGAGCTAGCACAAAAGGGCACAAAATGAGGCCTTTTAAGGCCTAAGGGTGTTCAAACTTACCCAAACCACAAATCACTCTTAACAAACAATCAAGAGGACTAAAAAACAGAACTTTTTTGTGTTATACACTAGGCTCAAAAACGAATTTAAGATAGGTATAAACAAGGTGCAAAAATGGGGAATAAAGGTGTTAGTTTCTTACCCTTGATGACCCCTTCACAAATGGTGCTCCAATGGCCTTCCTTAGCTTGAATCCAACACCAAAACTTCAAGACCAGTCCCTTAGAACCTCAATAACCAAAGGAAGGTGAAACACTAGGTGTTTGTGTGAAATAGTAAGACACAAAACACCTAGAGCACAAAAGAGAGGGAAAGAGAGATAGGAAGTGTATCTAACCCTAACCCTAAAACCAGAGCTTAACAATGGCTATTTTTGCTCTCAAAATATCTAAACTCTCTAACCTCTTAAGCCAAGAGACCCCTCTCTCTCTATATGGCACTTCTTGTCTTGTAAAGCTTACAAGACAAGCTTCATAAGAGGGAGATCCCTTCATACACGTGTATGGAGGGGAGCAAAAGCAAGACAACTGTCTTAAAATATCTGCAAAAGCAGATGCACAGTAATCGGCCGGCCAAAAATGCCATCTTGGCCAAAAAGAGTGCCGGCCGGCACTAAAAAGTGCTGACCGGCAACAAATAGTGCCGGCCGGCAATATACATTGCCGGTGGCAGCAAAAACCAGCCGGTGGCCTCTAGCCACTGTCGGTGATGGGTGGGGATGGTCCACAAGCCTTACCCTGCCCTTCCAAGGCAAAACATAAGTGTTTGGTGCAAAACCAGACACTAAACAGTCGAGTTCGGAGATCTTGAGGCAAGGCACGCGAGCCGAGACCTCCGGGAACTCCAAACGAACACAAACATGGATAAGCACCGAGTGTTCAAACGGTGACGTCCAAGTCTTGAGGACGGTCAAAAATGGGGTGTCTACAGGGATGTACTCCACGGTTTAGGGGAAGATAGGGGATGGACCTCTAAACCGGATGTTGTTGGGAGGAGATAGGGGATGGACTCCATAGATAGAGCTCATATGCTTATCTAGTAATGTGTTGACAGAGCTCATATGCTTGTCATTGGAAGTGTGATAGTGCTCTTATGCATATCTGTGGAAGTGATGATATAGCTTGTATGCTTATCTGTTGGTGTGTGATATAGTTTGTATGCTTATCTGTGATGAAATGGGAAAGTGCTTGATGTGAGTTATTGTCTCATATAAGTTGTTTGGCCAGGTTCTGAGCCAAGGTTATAAATTGAGAATTTGAAAAGAATTGGAAAATGGATTGTAACATGGACTTGTATGTCATGAAACCGTAAAATGTGATAAGGGAAAGTATCAGTATTAGCCATCTATCAACTGCTAATCTTTTAGTCATTGTTCATATTTGGTTTAGTATATTTCTACTGGGCTGTGGCTCACCCTATATGAGAATATCATTTTCAGGTACAGGTAGCATGCCACCTCCAAGGATGTAGCTTAGGAGGCTAGAGGCAGGCAGATTTTTGTTGTTTTATTTCTTTGATGTATTACATGTATATTCAAAGCCAAGGGCTTAATGTGTAAATGAGTTAGCACTCCTTTGTTGTAACCAAGTGTTAACTTGGAAAGCTGTAAGCCCGTAGGGCATTTCCTTTTGCTGCTAACATGTAATACTTTTGGTAATGAAACTCTGATGAATAGAAGAAAGTGGAACTTTTATATATCAATGTATGCCTATATTGATGGGTTTAATGTTAAAATTTTGAGGGCGTTACATTTCTCCTTTCCATACATCCTCCCAAAACTGGCTCATTTCCCCATTAGCCACAAATAACCAGGAAATCGAGACGAAAAAGAAAGACCTTGAGAAATGGACTTCCATGGAGATCGCAAATTTCCCCAGTTAACTACATAAGAATCCCAATAATTAGCTTCAACCCCATTACTTCCTCTTAGTGACAGATTGCCATAAAGAACCACACTCCATAGAAATCTCTATAACAATTTTCTAATTCTATAATAACTTGTAGAATGAGCCATCATAATTTCTTGGGTACCGTCAATAACTGACAATCATAATTTAGTAACTTACAAAAAATAAGTAACTTAGTAGTAGTAATAGTAGTGGTGGTGCTGAACTACTGATATTATCACCACTAGTCAAAAAGTCACCATAGTCTTCTCTTCATCACAAACACAGACCAAGAATTGAAGTGTTCGGTCCGCCTCGGCTTCTTCGGGGCTAGAGGCCAGCTCAGCATTGTCAGAATCTTGTGCTCGGGAGATGTCAGGGTGCGGCATTCATCGTCGGTGCAGTCGCTATTGCTGCCACTCTTCGGTGTCTGAATTGTGGGAGTTTCGTCGGTGGAGGGTTTGATTCTGATGGTGGGTAGTCGGAGTTGGGGCAAGCCTTGTTGGAATTCTGACGTCTTGTAAATTGAGGTTGGTTTTTTGTTTTTTTTTTGAAGGGAGAGGAAGAGGTTGGGGAGGACAAAAAATGAAGGAGAGGTGTGTGTATATATAGAATTATAGAGAGAACGAGAGAGAGAGAGAGAGAGTGTGTGTGTGTGTTCTGAAAATATCCCGTATTTTGAACCGTTTTGATACAAAGAATTAATGTGATTTCAGTTTTGATACGGGAAACAAAGAAATCTCCGCATTGATTACGCTCTCCCATAGCTTCTTCTGTGTTGAAAAAGAACACTAAAACGTATGTTATGAATACCAATTATGAATGAATACTTCACGTATGTTAAATGTATACCAATTAGGAATGAATCTTAATCTTTGTATAGCAAATGAATATTTGCTGCTGTTATCTTCGCTCTCTTAGTTGCCTTCACATGGCTTTCCATATTTGGCTTTCCAAATAAGAACAAACTCTCCTCAGCAACAGACCATATCAGACAATAGCAGCATTTAGAATATTAAATTATTTATTTTGTTTCATTTAACTAAACAATAAGCATTTTCTTGCATTTTTTGTCCTATTTTTTTTTTTTAAATTTTCAGTCAAATTTTTTTTTTTTTGTAAAGTTTTGAATATTTAAAATTTCACATAAATAAAGCAGTATGTCAAAAACTAAAATAATGACATAAATAAAATATTTAAAATAAATAATGACAAATAATATTGAGATATTTTCAAAATAAAAATTATGTGTGTTTGGTCATAAATAATATTTATTTATGTGAATTTTTAAATATTTATGTCATTATTTTATGTCAATAATATTTATGTCATTATTTTATGTGAAGTATACGTTTACTTTGGTAGGTATTTTTAACTAAACCCAAAATACCTTAAGAGAGCGAAGATAACAGCGACAAAGATTCATTCATAATTGGTATACGTTTAACATACGTGAAGTATTCATTCATAATTGGTATTCATAACATACATTTAAGTGTTCTTCTTCAACACAGAAGAAGTTATGGGAGAGCTTAATCAATGCGGAGATTTCTTTGATTCCTATCAAAACTGTCAAAATCACTTTAATTCCTCGTATCAAAACTGTTCAAAATCAGGGATATTTTCAAAACTCTTTCCCTATAATTCTATATATACACACACAAACCCAAAAACAAGAAGAATATGAAGAAGGAAAGATAAAAAAACAGAGAGAGAGAGAGAGAGATGTGATTGGTTGCAAAAGATTTTGGGAAGGGCTTTAAGTTTTTAGATTTCAAACAAGGTGTATATATATATATATATATATATAGGAGTTTTGGCACATGAACATTTTTTTAATTTGTAAATGTATGCATAGGAGCAGAGCTGTGGGCCATTATATTGATTCAATCCATCCAAGGGCTAGAAATGATTGGTTGTGAAAATTTCTTTGTTTGCATCGTAGAGTCATCATTTTTGCATGTTGTAGAATCATAAAATTGGTAAATTTATAAATTGTGCGCGTTGTAGAATCATAAAATGGGTAAATTTATAAATTTTCTTTGCAAGAATTGGAAATAAAATAAAAATAAAATAAATTTCTTTGCAAAAAGGAAACTTCTATATAAGTGTGCATCGTAGAGTCATAATTTGTGCGTCGTAGAATCATAGAATTTGTAAATTTTCTTTGCAGGGATTGGAAATGCAATTAAAATAAAACAAATTTCTTTTCCATAATGAAACTTCTATATAAGTGTGCATCGTAGAGTCATAATTTGTGCGTCGCAGAATCATAGAATTTGTAAATTTGTAAATTTTCTTTGCAAGGATCGGAAATACAATTAAAATAAAATAAATTTCTTTACAAAAAGGAAACTTCTATATAAGTGTACATCGTAGAGTCATACTTTGTGCGTTCGTAGAATCATAGAATTTGTAAATTTGTAAATTTTCTTTGCAAGGATTGTAAATAAAATTAAAATAAAATAAATTTCTTTGCAAAAAGGAAACTTCTATATAAGTGTGCATCGTCGAGTCATAATTTGTGCGTCGTAGAAATGATTGGTTGGAGAAATTTCTTTGCAAAAATGAAACTTCTATACAAATTTATTTTATTTTAATTTTATTTCCAATCGCTGCAAAGAAAATTTGTAAATTTGTAAAGGTATTTGTAAATTTGTAAAGGTATTTTATTTTAATTTTATTTCCAATCCCTGCAAAGAAAATTTACAAATTCTATGATTCTACGACGCACAAATTATGACTCTACGATGCACACCTATATAGAAGTTTACTGTTTGCAAAGAAATTTATTTTATTTTAATTTTATTTCCAATCCCTAATTTTATTTCCAATCCCTGCAAAGAAAATTTACAAATTCTATGATTCTATGACGCACAAATTATGACTCTACGATGCACACTTATATAGAAGTTTCCTTTTTGCAAAGAAATTTATTTTATTTTAATATTATTTCCAATTCCTGCGAAGAAAATTTATAAATTTACACATTTTATGATTCTACAACGCACACAATTTATAAATTTACCAATTTTATGATTCTACAACACGGAAAAATGATGACTCTACAATGCAAACAAAGAAATTTTCACAACCAATCATTTCTAGCCCTTGGATGGATTGAATCAATATAATGGTCCACAGCTCTGCTCCTATGCATACATTTACAAATTAAAAAAATGTTCATGTCCCAAAACTCCTAGATATATACCTTTTTTGAAATCTAAAAAATTAAAGCACTTCACAAAATCTTTTGCAACCAATCACATCTCTCTCTGTTTTTCTGATCTTTCCTTCTTCATCTTCTTCTTGTTATTGGGTTTGTGTGTGTATATATAGAACTATAGAGAGAGAGAGTTTTGAAAATATCCTTGATTTTGAACAGTTTTGATACATGGAATTAAAGTGCTTTTGACAGTTTTGATAGGAATCAAAGAAATCTCCGCATTGATTAAGCTCTCCCATAACTTCTTCTGTGTTGAATAACACTTAATGTATGTTATGAATACCAATTATGAATGAATACTTCACGTATGTTAAACGTATACCAATTATGAATGAATCTTTGCTGCTGTTATCTTCGCTCTCTTAAGGTATTTTGGGTTTAGTTAAAAATACCTACCAAAGTAAATGTATACTTCACGTAAAATAATGACATAGATATTATTGACATAAATATAATGACATAAATATTTAAAAATTCACATAATTAAATATTATTTATGACCAAACACACATAATTTTTATTTTGAAAATATCTCAATATTATTTGTCATTATTTATTTCATATATTTTATTTATGTCATTATTTTAGTTTTTGACATACTGCTTTATTTATGTGAATTTTTAAATATTACACCAAACAGTCCCATTATTTTATTTATGTGAATTTTAAAATATTCAAAAATTTATATCCAAAAAAATAATAATAATTTGTCTGAATTTTTTTTAAAAAAAAAATAGGACAAAAAATGCAAGAAAATGCTTATTGTTTAGTTAAATGAAACAAAATAAATAATTTAATATTCAAAATGTTGCTGTTGTCTGATATGGTCAGATATGGTCTATTGCTTAGGAGAGTTTGTTCTAATATGGAAAGCCACGTGAAGGCAACTAAGAGAGCGAAGATAACAGCAGCAAAGATTCATTTGCTATGCAAAGATTAAGATTCATTCCTAATTGGTATACGTTTAACATACGTGAAATATTCATTCATAATTGGTATTCATAACATACGTTTCAGTGTTCTTCTTCTTCAACACAGAAGAAGCTATGGGAGAGCTTAATCAATGCGGAGATTTCTTTGATTCCCGTATCAAAACTGAAATCACTTTAATTCTTCGTATCAAAATGGTTCAAAATAAGGGATATTTTCAAAACACACACACATACACACACACTCTCTCTCTCTCTCTCTCTCTCTCTCTCTCTCTCTCTCTCTCTAATTCTATATATACACACACCTCTCCTTCATTTTTTGTCCTCCTCCCCAACCTCTTCCTCTCCCTCAAAAAAAAACAAAAACAAAAAACCAACCTCAATTTACAAGATGTCAGAATTCCAACAAGGCTTGGCCCAACTCCAACTACCCACCATCAGAATCAAACCCTCCACCAACGAAACTCCCACAATTCAGACACCGAAGAGTGGCAGCAATAGCAACTGCGCCGATGATGAATGCCGCACCCCGACATCTCCAGAGCACAAGATTCCAGTGATACTAAGGCCTCGTTTGGGAACAGGCTAATTTAGTAACTTTTTGGCTATTTGGCTAAAATATGAGTTAAAAAAAACTAGTATGTTTGGAATGACTTTTTGACTTTTTACGAAAAGATGTACAAAAAGTAGAGAGAAAGGAGAATCTTTGACTTTTTGGTATGGGTTGTTGGCTTTTTGGCTAATTTAGTAACTTTTTGGTTTTTTGGCTAAAAATGAGGGTTCCCAAACGAGGCCTAAGCTACCCTCCGGTCCCAAAGAAGCCGAGGCGGATTGAACACTTCAATTCTGGGTTTGTGTTTGTGATGAAGAGAAGACTATGGTGACTTTTTGACTAGTGGTGATAATATCACTAGTTCAACACCACCACTACTATTACTACTACTAAATTATTTATTTTTTCTAAGTTACTAAATTCTGATTGTCAGTTATTGAGGGTACCCAAGAAATTATGATGGCTCATTCTACTAGTTATTATAGAATTAGAAAATTGTTATAGAGATTTCTATGGAGTGTGGTTCTTTATGGCAGTTTGTCACTAAGAAGAAGTAATGGGGTTGAAGCTAATTATTGGGATTCTTATGTAGTTAACTGGGGAAATTTGCGATCTCCACGGAAGTCCATGTCACGCCCCAAACTTGCCCCTAAAATTTCGGGCATGACTTACTCAGAAACAGACACTTACCCTGCTATATATAATATCCGGGGCCTTAACGGAAGCGTTAATATAATAGAATAACATGCAGACACATCCATTGAGCCACTATAAATATGCCAGGATCGCGACTCACAAATAGACGTATAGGGAACATACATCTGAAATAAGGTACATACATACGTATACGTTTACAAGTTCAGCCCAGAAATTGGGCACATACAAAACATTAGATACAATCAACTTTGGCCAACAAAATATTAGTACAAAATGACAAGGTCTAGCAAAACTGCACTAGCATGCAAAGGGCTGCTCCAAGTGCCTGGTTGTCCTTAGGTTGACAAAAGATAGATGATATCGATGCTAGGACTGACCTTCAAGTTGATTACCTACAGAATCAGACAAAATTACAGAGTGAGACAAGCTCAGTGAATAACAGTACGTAAACAGTTTAATATTCAATTTAAATCATAATATGGAACAGTGCATACAAAAAAATGGATTCCAAGTAGTTAGTCTGATGCTGTTTTATTTTCCAGAATGGCCTTGGGCCTAGTCATAACAGAATGGCCTACTGGCCCAAAAATACAGAACAACCTTTCACCCCAAAAATATACTGAACAGCCTTTCGGCCCACACATGTACAAAAATGTACATAATCCTTTTAACATTACATTTCCATCGAGTTCCAATCAACACATATGTTAATGTCGTAACTGTCGGAAAATAGAACCTTAATCGCAGATATTAACAGTAAATAAATGTACATTCGGTGTACTGTTACTCAAAGTATTGTTGCGGAGCGGTGGTTCCTCCTGTGGTGTGTCCTACACACATAGATAACACATTAGTTTCTTTCTCCTTTTAAACCATTTCTTGCATTATTACATTTCAATTACATGTACAATCATCAAAAAGTATCAAACACAAATTCCAAAAAGAGCTAAGGGTTAAGCACGTAAAACGGAGCGAACGAGATTTTCGACCTGGGTCGCACGTGCGGCCACCCCCTCCGCACGTGCGGACATGGACCACACGTGCGGTCCCTCTCCACCGCTCGAGCAGCCAAAAACAGTATGCTCTCCCATTTTTTTTCCTCTTCTCTGCACGTGCGGCCACGACCTCTGCACGTGCGACCACGACCTCCGCACGTGCGGTCTGGCCCCTATTTGGCAGTCCGAAAATCATACAAAACCCCATGTTTGGTGATCAACAACAAGGCCCAAATTAGATGCTTTAAATGCTAAAATATGGTGCAAAGATCATGTAATTAAGGGTACAAACACACCACCATTTCAATCATGGAAGATCAATTAATCATCACCACAACCTATGTCTCTTACATACACATATATACATATATAGCTATATATATACACATATGGGTTCCAACATGGTAATTCAAGAAACAAAATTAAGTTGACACAAGCAAGTAGTAGAATCATCTTACCAATAAATCAATACATCCAAAACCCTCATTACAACTCTAGGGTACACCATAACAAGCAATTCCTTCTCCAAATTAAAAAGAAAGGGTTGAATTTGGGAAACTTAGACTTACCTTGAACTTCACTAGCTAGATCTCCCTTCAATCTCACAAGCCTCTACCTTCTTTGATGAGCTACTCATCCCAATCCTTCTCTTAACTAAGTTCTTCCTCCAGGAGATATTTCAATAAGCCTCTAAGTCAAAATGATCCAAGAACTTTGATATATAGAGATATTTCTATAAGGGTGAATAAGACAAAAATTCAATCGTTTAAGCATCCTAAATTGAAATTCCACAGAAAATCCCATTATAGCTTAAAAATCATGCAGATTTCAAATGTCAAATCAATTTCAGAAAATTAAGTCTCTAAGGCTTCCAATTCCGGATTCAAACAGTTTAAGTGCGACAGATAATTTTCTTATTCAACAGATAGGAATCCATATTTCCAAGTTTTTTTTAATTCAATGTAGTTTCACATAGAATTTCATAATAAGCATTCAAAAACACAGAATAGAGGACTGAAAAGATACCAGAATCATGTACGAGGGTCGGGTTATTACACTCTCCCCCCCATTAAATAAGTTTGGTCCTCCAAACTTGTTTTACCTTAGGATGGAAATAGATGCGGATATTGGTGTTGCATTTCATCTTCCTTTTCCCAAGTTGCCTCGGTTCAGTAGTGCTCTTGCCATTCCACTTTTACCATTAGAATTTCTCGGTTCCGTAACTATTTTACTTGATGGTCCAGAATTCGAATTGGTTTTTCCTCGTACGTTAACTTGTCAGTCAACACAATTTGGTGATAATCAATTACATGTGACGGATCTGGAAGGTATCCTCGAAGCATAGAAACATGGAACACGTTATGAATCTGACTCATCTGTGGTGGAAGGCAACTCGGTAGGCTACTGGACCCACTTTTTCTAAGATCTGAAAGGGACCAACATATCGGGGTGTTAGCTTACCCCTTTTTCCGAATCTTGGATGTCCTTTGATTGGGGTAACTTTCACAAAAACATGACTATCCACGTCAAACTCCAAATTCCTTTTTCCGAATCTTCTGTCTACTTTGGGCAGTTTTCAATCTTTCTCGAATAATTCTAACTTTTTCAGTTGTCAAATGGACAATCTCTGGCCCTAACAATGGCCTATCTCCAACCTCAGCCCAACACACGGGAGAACGACACGGTCTTCCATACAGAGCGTCATAGGGTGCCATGTCAATACTCGAATGGTAACTGTTATTATATGCAAACTCGACCAACGGCAGATGAGTTTCCCAACTTTCCTGAAAATCCAGAACACACATTCGAAGCATATCCTCTAGCGTCTGAATCGTCCTCTTGGATTGCCCATCTGTTTGAGGGTGAAAGGCTGTGCTAAACTTTAATTCTGTATCTATTGCATCCTGTAGACTTTGCCAGAACCTTGAAACAAACTTTGGATCTCTATCTGACACAATTGAGACCGGAACACCGTGAAGCCTTACAATTTCATTCACATAGATCACAACAAGTTTATCTGCATTATATTGGGTCTTCACAGGCAAAAAGTAGGCAGACTTAGTCAATCGGTCGACAATGACCCATATAGAATTCATACCTCGTGGTATCTGTGGTAAGCCTACAACAAAATCCATGGTCAGATGTTCCCATTTCCACTCCGAGATTGGAAGGGGTTGTAATAATCCTGTGGGTTTCTGATGCTATGCTTTTACCTGCTGACATTGCAAACACTTAGAAACAAACTCTGCGATTTCTTTTTTCATACTTGGCCACCAAAAATTTTGCTTCAAATCCCGGTACATTTTAGTACTTCCTGGATGCATTGAAACTCTTGAGGCATGTGCTTCTTCCATCAATTTTCGTTTAAGTTCTAACACATTAGGGACGCATACTCGGTTTTGAAATTTAAGCACAGAATCCGTCAAAGTGAACCCCAGTTTCGGTTTTGTCTCCATTTCATCACGTATCTTCTTTAGAGCTCCATCTTCCATTTGGCGTAATTTAATCTCTTCAAGTAATGTCGGTTGGGCCATCATTGTTGCCACTGTTGCTTCTTGACCATGTATCATCAAGTCGACTCCCATCTTATTCAGCTCACTTACCAACTCCTTTTTTTCTGTCAATAGATTTGCCAAATTTCCCACATTTTTCCAACTAAGTGCGTCTGTCACCGTGTTGGCTTTACCAGGATGATAGTGGATTTGCAAATCATAATCCTTAATAAGCCCCAACCACCGCCGCTGGCGCATATTTAACTCTTTTTGGGTAAAAAGGTATTTAAGACTTTTATGGTCGGTATAAATGTCGCAAGTAGTTCCATACAGATAATGCCGCCAAATCTTTAAAGCAAAAACTACTGCGGCTAGCTCAAGGTCATGCGTGGGATAATTCTTCTCATGAGGTTTAAGCTGTCGAGAGGCATAAGCGATAACTCTTCCGTTTTGCATAAGCACACAACCAAGTCCCTTATGTGAAGCATCACTGTAAATCACAAATCCCTCAGTACCAGATGGTAGTGAAAGGACCGGAGCTGTAGTTAACTTCATTTTTAATTCTTGGAAAGCAGATTCCCGCGGTTCTGACCATTCAAATGCAACTCCCTTTTTAGTCAACCGTGTGAGTGGTACAGCAATTTTGGAAAAATCTTGAACAAATCTCCTGTAATATCCGGCTAACCCCATAAAACTACGCACTTCAGTCACATTAGTCGGAGTCGGCCAGTTCACAATCGCCTCAATTTTGTTTGGATCAACAGAGACTCCTTCCTTAGTTATAATATGCCCCAAAAATGCCACTTCACGTAGCCAGAATTCACACTTCTTTAGCTTTGCGTACAACTTCTTTTCTCGGAGGGTTTGAAGAATTGAACGAAGATGATTCTCGCGAGCTTCTGCATTCTCTGAGTAAATGAGGATATCGTCAATAAAGACCGCTACAAACTCATCTAGATAAGGTTTGAAGACACGGTTCATCAGATCCATAAATGCTGTTGGTGCGTTAGTAACTCAAAAGGGCATAACTAGAAATTCATAATGACCGTATCGGGTTCGGAAAGCTGTCTTCTCAACATCATCAGCTTTAACTTTCAATTGGTGGTATCCGGACCGTAAATCAATTTTGGAAAAGACCTGTACCCCTTGTAATTGATCAAATAAATCGTCGATCCGCGGTAATGGGTACTTATTCTTGATTGTTACTTTATTAAGCTCCCGATAGTCTATGCATAATCGGAGTGTTCCGTCTTTCTTTTTCACAAACAGGACTGGTGCACCCCACGGAGAAACACTCGGGCGGATAAACCCCTTATCCAGTAGGTCTTGCAACTGAATCTTCAATTCCCTCATTTCAGCTAGTGCCATTCGATACGGGGTTTTAGAAATGGGTTGGATTCCCGGTAGCACTTCAATCGTGAACTCGATTTCACGGTCCACTAATTCTCCTGGAAATTCTTTCGAAAAGATGTCCGGAAAGTCACAGACAACTGGGATCGCATCAGTATTCTCATTCATTATTGGCCCTTCCAAAACACTACATAAGTACCCCTGACACCCTTTCTGAATTAATTTACAAGCCCTTGCTGCAGAAATCACATACGGTGGAGAAGTTACTCCCTGCCCTTGAAAAGTAGATTCTGATTGCCCCGAAGGGTGGAATTTGATTTGCTTTGTCAAACAGTCTATAGTGGCACTATATTCACCCAACCAATCCATTCCCAGAATAATATCAAAAGAAGTCATATCAAGTGGTAATAGATTAGCATATACACGGATATCCCCAATGAGAAGTTCACAAGCAGAATAGACAGAAGTACAGATCATGGAATTTCCCATAGGTGAAGATACGCACAACACATAAGTCAATTCTTCTCCAGGTTTATCAAATTTTTTCGCAAATAATTTTGACACAAAGGAACAGGTAGAGCCAGAATCAAATAAGACGTAAGCAGAATGACCATGAACCATAAATGCACCTGACACCACTGTTGTTGCATTCTGTACATCTCCCGGAACCAACGCAAATACCCTGCCTTGCCTCGTAGTGTCCTTATTGTTAGCAGGCTTAGCAGCTGACTTAGCATTAGAAGCCGGTGTAGACCCTGCTAAACTTGTGTCGGCCTTATTACCAGTTTGTTGGTTCTTTTGCGGACAGTCTTTTATCAAATGACCCGTTTTGCCACATCGAAAGCACGCTCCAGACAATCGGTGACAAATCCCACGATGCCTCCATCCACATTCTGGACACACAGGAGCTGAATTTTGAGGAGAAGTAGTGGTGCTGGAGGTCCCTGAATTTTGCTTCTTGTTTGGTGGAGTAGTTGACCCCTTGAACCATTGGTTGTTCTGCCTCTTTCCTTTCCATTCAGAAATCCGAGTCTGAGCAGCAATATTCCCTTCAGCTATAACAGCCCTTTCTAACACATCAATGTAGGTAGGAAACTTCAACACATTAACTCGGTCCAGAATAGTACCCCGCAATCCTCCTTCGAATTTCCACACCTTCTTATATTCCGTATCTACCATGTGAGGTGCAAACCGGGCTAGCTCTGCGAATTGAGCTTCATATTCGGCAACAGTTTTGTTTCCTTGTCTCAATGTTTCGAATTCGGTCACCTTCTTATCTCGTATACTCTGGGGAAAATATTTATCATAAAACAGCGCCAAAATGACAAGGTCTAGCAAAACTGCACTAGCATGCAAAGGGCTGCTCCAAGTGCCTGGTTGTCCTTAGGTTGACAAAAGATAGATGGTATCGATGCTAGGACTGACCTTCAAGTTGATTACCTACAGAATCAGACAAAATTACAGAGTGAGACAAGCTTAGTGAATAACAGTACGTAAACAATTTAATATTCAATTTAAATCATAATATGGAACAGTGCATACAAAAAAATGGATTCCAAGTAGTTAGTCTAATGTTGTTTTATTTTCCAGAACGGCCTTGGGCCTAGTCATAACAGAATGGCCTACTGGCCCAGAAAAACAGAACAGCCTTTCGGCCTAAAAGTATACAGAACAGCCTTTCGGCCCAGAAATATACTGAACAGCCTTTCGGCCCAGAAATATACGGAACAGCCTTTCGGCCCAAACATGTACAGAAATGTACATAATCCTTTTAACATTACATTTCCATTGAGTTCCAATCAACACATATGTTAATGTCGTAACTGTCGGAAAATAGAACCTTAATCACAGATATTAACAGTAAATAAATGTACATTCGGTGTACTGTTACTCACAGTATTGTTGCGGAGCGGTGGTTCCTCTTGTGGTGTGTCCTACACACATAGATAACACATTAGTTTCTTTCTCCTTTTAAACCATTTCTTGCATTATTACATTTCAATTACATGTACAATCATCAAAAAGTATCAAACACAAATTCCGAAAAGAGCTAAGGGTTAAGCATGTAAAACGGAGCGAACGGGATTTCTGACCTGGGCCGCACGTGCGGCCAACCCCTCCTCACGTGCGGACATGGACCGCACGTGCGGTCCCTCTCCACCGCTCGAGCGGCCAAAAACAGTATGCTCTCCCATTTTTTTCCCTCTTCTCCGCACGTGCGGCCACGACCTCCGCACGTGCGGTCTGGCCCCTATTTGGCAGTCCGAAAATCATACAAAACCCCATGTTTGGTGATCAACAACAAGGCCCAAATTAGATGCTTTAAATGCTAAAATATGGTGCAAAGATCATGTAATTAAGGGTACAAACACACCACCATTTGAATCATGGAAGTTCAATTAATCATCACCACAACCTATGTCTCTTGCATACACATATATACATATATAGCTATATATATACACATATGGGTTCCAACATGGTAATTCAAGAAACCAAATTAAGTTGACACAAGCAAGTAGTAGAATCATCTTACCAATAAATCAATACATCCAAAACCCTCATTACAACTCTAGGGTACACCATAACAAGCAATTCCTTCTCCAAATTAAAAAGAAAGGGTTGAATTTGGGAAACTTAGACTTACCTTGAACTTCACTAGCTAGATCTCCCTTCAATCTCACAAGCCTCTACCTTCTTTGATGAGCTACTCCTCACAACCCTTCTCCCAACTAAGTTCTTCCTCTAGGAGATATTTCAATAAGCTTCTAAGTCAAAATGATCCAAGAACTTTGATATATAGAGATATTTCTATAAGGGTGAATAAGACAAAAATTCAATCGTTTAAGCATCCCAAATTGAAATTCCACAGAAAATCCCATTATAGCTTAAAAATCATGCAAATTTCAAATGTCAAATCAATTTTAGAAAATTAAGTCTCTAAGGCTTCCAATTCCGGATTCAAACAGTTTAAGTGCGACAAATAATTTTCTTATTCAACAGATAGGAATCCATATTTCCAAGTTTCATTTAATTCAATGTAGTTTCACATAGAATTTCACAATAAGCATTCAAAAACACAGAATAGAGGACTGAAAAGATACCAGAATCATGTACGAGGGTCGGGTTATTACAGTCCATTTCTCAAGGTCTTTCTTTTTCGTCTTGATTTCCTGGTTATTTGTGGGTAATGGGGAAATGAGCCAGTTTTGGGAGGATGTTTGGAAAAGAGAAATCTCATTTGATCTTTTGTTTCCTTGTTTGTATCGTCTCTCTTGCTCTCATTACTCTTCTATTACTCCTTATGGCTTCTTTTTATTTAGCTATGAATTCTTGAAATTTTAATTTATTTAGAAACCTTAACAATTGGAAAGCTATTCAATTATCTTCTTTATTGTCTATTCTTGAGGATGTTCCTTTGACGCCCAATGTTATTGATAAAAGATTGTTGGCTATTATTTCTTTTGTAGGATTATTAACAATCCTAATGTATCACTTTTTGTTTTTCAAAAGATGATTTGGAATGCAATTGTGCCTCTTAAAAGTAAAAGATTTGTATGGTTTATGGCTCATAAGAAACTCAATATTAATGTTACATTTCAAAAAAGGGGATATCATTGTCATTTACTTCCATAGTGGTGTATTATGGGTAGGAGAGAGGAGGAGAGCATAGGTAATTTGTTTTAGCATTGTCCTATCAAGGCTGGCCCTGAGATTTAGGGGGGCCTAAGGTGAATTTTGGAAATGGAGGCCCCTCTTACATTGAAAAAAAAAGAAGAAGTCATGGATAAAACGATAGGTTACAACTTTTTTATTTGTTTGTAATCACAAAAAAATTTACTTGCACATATAATCATTAAAATTATAAACAAAACAATTTAATGAAACAAAATTAGAGCAAAAAAATTAGGAAAAAATTATTCAATTAAAATTGATAAAGACCTAGGTAAAAAAATTCGGGCAAAATTATTTATTCCACTAAAATCTAATAGATAAAGAAGGTTAAAAAATAAAAATAAAAATTAGGGCCCATATATTGTATGTATTGTTCTTCTTGGGCCCAAACACTTTTTTTTTTAATATATATTTTCATTTTAATAAATATGAGCCAAACTACACTTATAAATAAATATGGGCTAAACCATACATGGACGAAATAAAATATTTTGGCCCTGAGATTTAAGGGGCCTAAGGTGAATTTCGGAAATGAAGGCTCCTCTTATATTGAAAAAAAAAATCATGGATAAAACAATAAGTTACAACTTTTTTATTTGTTTGTAGTCATAAAAAAATTTACTCACACATATAATCATTAAAATTGTAAACAAAACAATTTAATGAAACAAAATAAGAGCAAAAAAATTATGAAAAAATTATTCAATTAAAACTAATAAAGACCTAGTTAAAAAAATTCGGGCAAAATTATTTATTCCACTAAAATCTAATAGATAAAGAAGGTAAAAAAAAAGAATATGGCCCATATATTGTATGTATTGTTCTTCTTGGGCCCAACACTTTTTTTTAATATATATTTTTATTTTAATAAATATGGGCCAAACTACACTTATAAATAAATATGGGCTAAACCATACATGAGCCCAATAAAATATTTTGGAACCCTTTAAATTGATCCTAAAACCAAAAAAAAAAAAAAAAACATTTTGGGCCTAGAACATTTTACTAAATTTGGGGGCCCTATTTTTGGGGGCCCTAGGGCCGGCCCTGTGTCCTATGGCTATGGCTATGTTTATATAGCATAGGCTACTGTAGCTAGTGGATATTGATTGGATAGCACCATATACTTGTAATCAAATGATTTTGATTGATTATAGAGGTTTTGGTTTGAGGAAGAAAGCACAAGCACTTTGGGATGTGGGTTTTTTTTTTTTTTTTTGAGGGAGGGGGAGGGGTGCGTATGTAATTTGGTCGGAAAGAAATGTTAGGAATTTTTAGGATAAATCTAAAGGTTTAGAAGAACTATGGGATAAATTTTTTTAGTGTCTTCTTTTTGGGCTTCAATATCATCTCCTTTTACAGGGATCCATTTGTTTTTTATTTATAGAGATTGGCAAACCGTGTGTGATATGTTATTTTTTATTTTTGTTTTCTGTGGATTTCTTGTCCTTCGTTATATTCTTTTTTTACTTATTCTATCCTTGAATAAAATTTTAGTGTCATTATCAAAATCATAGAATGAGAAATGTACATTTTGATATTACTTGTAATTAACTTTACTTTTACAAGTTATACTATAAAAAAAAATATATTGCTTAGAACACCTTATCATTACTACTACAAGGCCTTTTGAAGTTTTTTTTTTTTTTTTTTTTTTTTTTTTTTTTTTTTTTTTTCTATCTCCTGCCAACCATTTGATACAATTGTTCTTCAATCTGGATGACACAAACACTTAATTGAATACAAAAATCTTAAACCTTTCAGATAGAGAATGTGTGTTGGGCCATTATGAATTTAATGGAAGCATCTATGTCTTGCTAACAATCAATACAAATTCTTTTGCTCATTTCATCAGAAAGGAAACCAATGAAACACAGAAACATTTTATGCTTAGTTTCATGTCCTTCAATCTTCAAACCATAACAAATTTGTTAACCAATTCCTTTATCACATGCTTTAAGGTCAGCAACAGGTTGCTTGATTGGTTCATGCTAACAGTGAATCTAAGAAACTTTCCAAGCTACATAATAAAACCATGAAATATTTCTAAATTATTCTCCAAAAAATCGAATGCAAATTATTTCATCGTTTATTATGTAGTTTGGAAAGTATCTTCTGGATGTATCACATGACAACTGAGAAAAACTTTATTTTCCAACTGGTAAATTGGAAGGGGGCTATGTAATTTGGAGGTCGAGATACAAACAAATCCATGTTGCTAGTTCTGTGTGGTTTGATATGAAAATTGATATTACTATTGTTACATTTCTTAATAATGAGAGACCAACTATTTAATTAACTCCGTTCACATCTTCAGAAATTTTGTTTGTCAACAAGATCAATGTCTCTTATGCAATAAGCTGTGATGATCTCTATATTCTGCATGGGTTTGAAGTATTAAAAACTTTCAGGGTTTAGTTGTATGTTCTGTTTATGATGTTGTTGATGAAATTTTTTGTCTATTAGATGAACCATGGAAGTATAGTTGTGTTGATGGGGGTTCTTGCGATAGTGTATTGGTGTGTGCCATTGTGCACACTGGTACTGCTGATATGGATCTTGTCAATATGGAGATAGACTTGTCAGTAGGTGATAATGGAATGGAATTCTCATTCCTTAAGCTTTTGTATGAAATGATCATTCCCTTATAATGGTGAATGATGATTTCATTTGCTATGCATTTCCTATCATTTTATTTAGTGAACCAAACGTTGCAATGAGTATTTTGATGGAATAATCAGTCCATTCCACTTAATTCTAATGAACCAATTAAAATAACAGTATAGAACCAATGGAGGTTAGTTATTACTCATATGTTTCCTTCGTCCAGAGGACTGATTGGCCATATATGACTCAAAGCATTCTTCACTTTTTGGTAAGAGATCTTAGCCAAAACTTTGGGGAATGGAAGGTATTTGGGTCAAAAATCCAGGGTTTTTCGGACCTAGGATAAGGGGAAGGAAGAGAGAACAGAAAAGTGGAGATAATGTTCTAGAAAATCACTTTTTAAGTTGTTGAATTTGCGCAGTCCGCTCGAGCGTCTCTTTTCCCGCTCGATCATAGTAGCTTCCAACACAGATACTAAAACTTCAAACGGTTATAACTCTCCCATCTGGACTCCGTTTTAGGTCGTTCTTGTGTCCAAATCGAAGCCCTTTTGTTTGGTTGGTTTGTTTAAATTTCACGGACGAAATTTCTAATGGTGGGGAGGTTGTGATGACCAGGTGTGGCATTAATTTCGTTTCTCCTTAGTTTAATCCTGGGTGATCTTGCCGAGGTGTCGGGTTAGTTTAGAGTTTGTTAATTGTCTGGGTTTGTGGTGTCCGGGGGTACCTCTCTAATGAATTCCTATCCTTGTTTCTTCGGTGATTGATTCCCACTTGTTTCGGAGAGTGCAAGGTCAGGTCCGGATTGCCCGAGGGTCAAACTAGAAAATTATGGGCTGCTGGGTCAGGGCCGCACGTGCGGGGGATGAGGCCGTACATGCGAGGAGGGTTGGGTTCAGAGGGCTGCACACTGCCTAAAAGGCAAGTGCAGAGTGAAGGGCGGGAGAGGACCACCGCACGTACAGGGGTGAAAGCCGCACGTACGGGGGTGAAGGTTGCACGTGCGGGGAAGACAGGCCGCATGTACGGGGAAGGTGCTCCGCACGTGCGGGAGGGGAGCGCTGCACGTGCGGCAATCTGAGTAGTCCGAGAGCTCTTTTTTTTTTTTTTTTTTTCCTTTTGGGGCTGAATGTATCTCATTTTTCTTACATCCCTCTCTCTCTAAAAACACTTTTACTCCCCCTTCTCTCTAAAAACCCTCATCACACACTAAAAATCTTTGATTCTTGCAATCCATTGGGTCTAGATCCATCATTTATCTCAAGCCTTGGAGATCTAAGCTAGAACATCCCATTGTGTGGTGAAGATAAAAAATTTCTCACCTTTGACTCTAGAGTTTTGATCTCACCTCTTCAACAAAGAACTTGAGGTAGGGTTTCCTTTGAGTTATATATATATTTGCGAGTTTTGATTGATTTTCTGAGCTCATCTTTGTCTATTTCGAAAAAATGGGTTTTATGGCTCAAAAAATTATTGGTTTTGTAGAAGGGATTTATCCTTGTTTCGTTTAAAGACTTTTCTTGAATTGTTGAGCCATATGGGTTGAGATTGAGGTATAAAGTGAGGGGTTGAAAAGAAAATGAGGAGATGTTAGGATTTGTGAAAAAACCTAGAATTTGGGGATTTTCCCTACAAAAAATTGGGGGGGGGGGGGAAGATGAGGGCACATGTTTGATGATTACATGTGTGTATACATATATATAGTTTTTCTTTTTATATCTGTATATTGCTGTGTGCCATGGTAGGTAAAGAGAACGGGAAATGTTTTGTTTTATACAAATGTTTTGTATATACGTTGATGGAGAATTTATTAACATATGAAAATCATTGAGATTGGAAGTTGATATCAACATAATGCTATAGCTTTGAAATGATTAAAATGTTGAAAGTGTATGAGTTATGGTTACATTGTTATAAATGGGCAATGATGGTAACTTTTGGCTATTTGATGGAATAGCATGGAAAGGAGAAAACGAAGATTTTGAACCTTTATGGAAAATTTGTTGTAGTTATGATCAACGTAGAGAAACACAAAGTTGTATGGATAATTGTTGCATTGGCATTTCTAACCTTGCATGTCATGAAAAATTGGTTTGAGAAATGGAATTTTCATTGAGAATGAATCATTGTGATTGAAATTATGGAAATGTTATGGGGTAAATACGTTGGTAAGTCTGGTTAGGAGGTGTAGATGAATTTGATAAGTTGGCCTGAGTGTCCGGGGTGAAAGACCGAAAACATGCGCGGAGGAGGTACCACTTCCCTCTCGATTAGCAACCGGTAAAGTGGGGTTATTGGTAGTGCTCGTTGAGCCTACTTGCAGGCACCAACCTAGGGATTACCTGTTCGTATTTACCGCCCCTATTGTTTAAAATTGGAAGTTTTGAAATTTGTTGAGATTGCAAACTGTTGTTGAAACATGGTGATTTTCAAGAAGAGTATGAAATGAAATTTTTCTTTAAAATGCCATTGCATGGCATTTGCATTTGCATTTGCATTTAATATTGGAAATCTTGCATAAATGTATATACTTTGTTAAGGGTTCTCTACTGGGCTTTATGCTCACCCCTATGGGTTTTGGTGCAGAAAGGACGTGGTGAACCCGCCAAATTAGGGCGTGGGAATGTGTTTTGAGAGCACAAGGCTCTTTGTTGAGGTTGTAAATTTTTGTAAAGCCAAGGGCTAAACATGTATGGGTCCGAGGGACCATTTTGTGTAACCGGGCTATGCCTTGGAACTTGTAAGCCCTTGAGGGCCTTTATTCATTTTGGTTAAATGATTTTACATGCTATAGATTCATGTACTAGTTTTCAATGAATGTATAATTGCATGTGAGATTACTTTTGTATAAACATTGGAGTTATGTAATGGAACATGTTGAACATATCTTTTCGGCGTCTCTTGTGAACCATGATTATTATTATTGTATTGAAATGGTTTATATTTTTGGGGCGCTACATGGGAATTTGATTCTATTTAATGCTTGGGATGGTGCTGAATTTTCGAAAGATTGTGATTACATTTCATTGATAAAGTATGTGAGTTAGAAGTCGATGAACCTATTGTTTAGAAGTTTTGGCTTTGGTAACCGGTAGAGAATTACCATGTTGGTATTTAAATGAGGAGATCCTTGGAAAGGTAAGAAAATGTTTGATTTTGGAAGTTTGTTGTGTATAAAGAATATTGTTGAATTGTCTTCAAAAGACTAAGTTGGAAGTTGTTGATTTACATGTGGTAAATACATGAATGTTGACATTATTATGTTATCTCTTGGGATTGTATTATGATATTACATTGATAGAGATATGGAAATTGATCACAATGGAGAACTGTGTGGAGGAAATGGAAAATGGAATCATATGAATGATTGTACATTTTGCATTATCATTTTATCGAACCAACATTAAAATTGATTTTTAATCTTGCACTGGAAGGTTATGGTTTTAAAAGAGAAATTGTTTTGTGAAACAAGATCTATTGTTTTGTTTTGGGTAAGTACATTGGTAAGTTTGGATAAGGGGTGTAGTTGATATTGGTTAAGTTGGCCTAAGTATCCATGGTGAAAAACCAAAAACGCGCGCGAAGGAGGTGCCACGTGCCTTCCAGTGAGAGACCGGTAAAGTGGGGGATTTGGTAGTGCTTGATATGCCTACTTGCAGACACCAGCCTAGGGATTACCTGAGTCGTATTTACCACCTCGAAGATATATTGAAATTGTTGGATTAATGTGTTTTCAAATTGATATTGTGTACAAGATTTTCAAAAGATGAGAAAAATATTTTGAGCATGACATGGCATAAGGATTCATCTCATAAGATTGTATAAAATGTATTTGATGTTTTGTTAGATGTCATTATGAATTTGTTTAATTATTTGATTCGATTGACAATGGGGTAATTGAATAAATTGAAAGGAATGTCTTGTAGCTATTGGCGTATGTTTATTTATTTAAGTTAACTTGTTATGGTTAATTAAATAAATTGAATTTAAGAGATTATGTAATAAAATCATATGATTTTTGACATAATATGATTTCACGTATATGTATACGTATCTTTATACCCGTATATCTTCTAATATTATAATATGTAACGCCCTCAAAAAAATAACATTTAACCCATCAATATAAACATGCATTTATATATATAAGATCCACATTCTTCAATTCATCAGAGTATTTCTTTACAAAAGTATTACGTGTTAACAACAAAAGCAAATGCCCTACGGGTTTACAGCTTTCCAAGTTAACATTTGGTTACAAAAAAAAAGAGTACTAACTTAATTACACATTAAGCCCTTGGCTTGGATTTACATGTAATACATCAAAAAGAAATAAGACAACAAAAGGTCTGTCCGCCTCTAGTCTCCCAAGCTATGTCCTTGGAGGTGGCATGCTATCTGTACCTGAAAATGATGTTCCCATATAGGGTGAGCCACAGCCCAGCATAAATATACTAAACCAACTATGAACAATGACTAAAAGATTAGCAATTGATAGATGGTCAACACTGATACATCCACATATATCACATCACAATTTCATAACATACAAGTCTATGTCATTTTTCATTCTCCATCTTTATTTAATAGATAAGCATATTAGCTATGTCAACACATCAACAGATAAACATATTACACATCAACAAATAAGCATATTAGTTGTATCCACACTTCACTAGACAAGCATATGAGCTGTATCTACACTTCTCAAAGATAAGCCTATGAGCTGTATCTTCACTTCTCTAGACAAGCATATGAGCTGTATCTACGGAGTTCATCCCCCATCTCCTCCCAACACTATCCGGTTTAGAGGTTCATCCCCCATCTTCCCCTAAACCGCGGAGTACATCCCCCATCTCCTCCTCTACACACAATGCATATAAACACAAAGGTTCTATACACAATCAATCAATATATAAAATTAATGTATTCTATCCACCATCATACCCTATGACGCATTCAATCGATTAGTTTTAGTTTGCCTAATCATCATGCATTGTCTACAATAATCAAGACTATCCTCCACCGATAGCCCAAAGCAGTTATTTCTAAATAGAAAATAATTGCACAAAAATGGATATTAAATCAACATTTCAATTAGGTGAGCGATAAATGATCCAACTACACCCTCTAATCCCTTCCCTTTCCAATTTTCGCATTCGCAATTCAATCCCTCATTTCCAACAATTAATTATACAAATTAATCAATCAATGTAATTAGGGCATTTTCCATAATTAACATTTCAACCCCTACGGTTCCTTTTTCATCAATGCTTCAACATTAATTTCATTCCTTCATGCCAAACATACATTTAGGTTTTATATAAATAAAAACCCCAACTTTTGTAAAATTATACAAAGGCCCAAACTCTCTCAAAATTACCCAACAACCCCCAACATATTGAAATGCAAAAATTTAAAGACAAAGCTCATAAAGAGGAGTAGGATATCCCTACCTCGAAGTTAGAGCTCGGATGGAGAAGAGACCAAAACCAAAGTGCTCCAAAGACCAAGATTTTCGGATCAAAACGACCCCCTCGACGATCAACACAACTTTTACAAAGGCCGAAGAGAAGGAGGACACTCTAACTAGATCAAACCCTAGAGAGAAGGGAGTTTCTAGAGAGAGGGGCTCTCAAAAATGGGTTTTAGAAAAAGTAGGAGAGAGAAAGAAAAGTAAAAAGTGATTTAAAATCACCCAGCGGATAACTCATATACGCACGACCCGCTCGAGCGTAGAATAGAGCGCTCGAGCGTAAAGCACAAATATCTGGTCCCGCTCGAGCTCATAGATGACTGCTCGAGCGTCAAGAAACAAAAGCAAAACACATCCGCTCGAGCGTGAAAAGCAAGTCCGCTCAAGCGCAGATTTTCATCTCCCAGAACTTTTCAGGAAAAGAACTACCCGCTCGAGCGCCAACAATCCCACTCGAGCTCAACCCGCTTGAGCGCAAGAAACCCGCTCGAGCGTAGAAAACACACCTGCAGAAGTTTTGCAGGGTCACAAAATACTGGAAGTGTGTAAACCCCGCTTGAGCGCAAAAAGACCCGCTCGAGGTCAAAAAGACCCGCTCGAGCGGACAACCGAAAACCAAACTCCGCTCGAGCGTAACACCAAAAACCTGGACAACTAGATTTGAGACTAAGGTTCAACCAACCTGCAATCCACCTGCCCAAAACATCCCAAAACTCACACTGGTGGAATTAAAGGATAGCAACAAGGTACACAACCACCAACCTCACGGAACCGAGTCCGGAATAGAACAAAACAGTAGAGGGACAACCGGGAACGCTATATAATATGAGATTGTTTGGTGAGCTAGTGGTTACTAGTAGAGGGACACACACTGCACTAGTCCTGAATTACTCAAACACACTGCACTCACTGTATTCTACTGCATACACACTGGCACCCAGTATTCGTCTGAATCTGCTAAATTTGCACACAATGCTATATCTGTTCTGAAACACCCAAACACGCTGACACATCACACGTATTTCACTGTAAGCACACCGACACCCGGTATTTGCCTGAATCTGTCAAACTTGCACACATGCTTCATCTGCTTTTTCAAAACTGCATTTTGAATGTTGTTTTGCAATTGTTACTTTCTGTTTACAGGAGGGTTCCCATACCATCCGCGGGTATGGGAATACTGGCGCTCGGGAGTGGTACGGTGAGCTCCCTGATGCAGTCCGGCGCATCGTGGATCGAGCGGGTTTCGGCGCCTTTTGCCGAGGACTCTCTAGGCTCTCCACTTGTAGGCCTCTCCTTGCCGCTCTGGCGGAGAGATGGTGGGACACCACCGATTCTTTTCATTTTTCCACTGCAGGGGACATGACGATGACCCCTTATGATTTCTCGATACTCACCGGCATCGGGGTGGGGGGTGATCCGATCCCTTTCGACATTGACATGGATGAGTGGACCGCCGCTCAGGTCCATCTACTGGGGGAGGCGCCACCCCTAGCTCGCCCAGGTTTCATTCGATACTCCTGGTTCGAGGTCCAGTTTCGAGTCCAGCCCGTGTTGGAGGAGGAGGCGCAGATGACCCCGGAGGACGTGGAGAGGTATGCTCGCGGCTTCCTCATGTTCCTGTTCGGGACTACCATCTTCGCCGACCGGGCGAACACCGTGCCTCTCTGTCTTCTCAGTGCACTGGTGGACGTCCGGGACATTCTGCACTATGATTGGGGCGGCGCCGCTCTGTCCACTCTCTACGGGTACATGAGCTCGGCTTCTCGCGGCAGCGGCCAGCTACTCGGAGGCTACTGGCGGGCTTGGGAGGTACACTTCTTCTCCGCTTTTTCATTTCTGTCTCGTACTTTCTGTACTCTGTACACTGCACACACTGCAGTCTGCTTTACACTTGCTGTATACTGTGCACGCGGCACACACATACATTCTGCTTTACACTGACTGCACACGGCTCACACTGTACACTGCACACAATACACTGCACAACATACGGCTCTGCCATTTCTGCTTTATTCTTCATTCTGCTTCAACTGATAAATGCACTGGTATTTATCTTGCAGTTGTGGATTTACGCCTACTTCCCTAGGCTCGCTCCTGTGCCAGTTGCATAGACTCCTCTGGCCGTCCCATTTTCGAGTCGCTTCGACGGGAGATGCACCCGGCGACCACGGGAGACATTCGGCTTCTTCCGCCGATACTTCGATACCATTACCCCTGCCGAGGTATGTTTTACTTACAGTTCATTTAAGCTTCGCTTTTCCACTGTATATTTCCAAAACAGTAGATAAGAAACTGTCTGTCACTTTCAGATCACATGGCGGCCGTGGGCTCCCTTGCCGGCGGCGATGCGGGATCGGTTCGCTGGTGCGGAGGAGACCTCGCGTTTCCGGATCTTGCTTGAGGGCCCGGTCTGTCGGGCTTGGTACCTGGGGGAGCGTTTCCTACGCTAGACCCTGGGGTTACCTGAGCAGATAGTCCCGGTTCACCCCCCCGCAGATATGAGGGAGACCGAGGGGCTCACCAGCGAGCAGATGGATGACTACACCATTGGCTGGGAGGAGGCCGGCTTCAGAGGTACCGGAGACTATCAGGAGTACGTGCGGACGTACCTGATGCGACCTTTGAGCGGTCGTCGAGCAGAGGGGGCCAGGCCTGTGGCATCGGCGGCTGGGGCCAGAGCGGGAGTTGGAGTAGGGGCTGCGAGGAGGGCCCGAGTCCGTGGCAGGGGCGGAGTGTAGGGAGGACGGGGAGCTGGCTGGCCCGCCCTGCCCGCTGTACTGACTTTCCAGGGGCAGGGTGGGGCGACCTATTAGATCCCCTTCGCCCCTCCACCGGCTGGTCACGAGTTCATCGAGGTCCCCGACTTACCTCCGGTATGTTTTACTGCATTTTGTACGGTTATTCATTTCAGTTTACTTGATATTCCACAGAATATTAATGCATCTGACGCTTTTGCAGGCTTCCCCTGGGTATACCCGTCAGTCGTTGGTGATGAATGCCTCGATGATGGGGATGCTTCAGCGGACTTTTGACCTCCTAGCCCTCTACAGCATACCGGTATGTCCTTCTAACACTGGCCTCAAACCATTCATACACTGCTTTACATAACCTGATGCACGGCACAACACCCGATACACTGATCTCACAGTATCTGACACACTGCATACACTGCATTCTGCACTGTTAAACTGCCCACGACATTCATACACTGTACTCGGCATTGCATTCTGCACTGATAAACTGCTCACGGCATTCATACACTGTACTCATACACTGCATTCTGCACTGATAAACTGTCTACAGTATACTGATGCATTTCCCTTTTGTGTACTTTTTCAGCCTCCTTTCCAGATTCCCATGGCAGGAGGTGCTCCAGCTAGGCCTTCTGTCCCTGCCCGGGGGAGAGATGAGGAGGGCCGGATATTTCCCCGTACCAGGGGAGGGCGTACTCATGTCGGGAGTAGCTCGCGAGCTCCAGTCCCGGACGATGATGATGACGAGGAGTCAGAGGCGGAGGCCGAGGCAGAGTCCGAGTCATCGGAGGAGGAGTCCGGAGGCGGTTCTAGCTCGGGTTCTGACGACGACGCTGATGATGCTCCTGGACCCTCGTCCAGGAAGAGGACCAGGACAGACTGACAGCCCTTCGGAGTTGCTTGACATGGATGCAGATTTTTGCTACCTTTTCTTCTTTGTTCTTTTCCTCTTGTTGGTAGTTAGATTACCTTGTACTGCCGCAGGCAGATTTTGTTTTCTTCAAAATGTTGTACTTGAAAAAGATTATGAAATGAACAGATTTTTACTTAAAAAGTGTTACATTTACATATCTCATGCATTGCATCGCATTCCACCCTGTTACACCTCAATGTAAATGAAATTGATTGGTTACCTGAAAATTGAACACTTGTACTTGTAATAATCAGATAATTAAACAGCCAACAGCAAAATGACCCAAGCAACCCACTGCCTGATTCTGGACATACAGCCCTTACTCTGTTAGGGATTAATCTGCATACAGCCCATAACACAGCATTCGATTCATTCTGCACACGGCAAACTTCTGAACAAACGGCCCAATCTAACAGGACGGACCTCAAAGATGGAACCGGTTGGAGTCGAAACACGTTCAAATGTAGAGAATGGCACAGCATTCCAAGTGTAAATGATTTTTGAAATCGAATGAGGGTTTTTCAAACCGGGATATCGAGCCTACAACTTAACACAGCGGGGAGGACTCAAATATAAAGGTACACGACCTAAACACAACGAGACACGCTCGAAAAAGACCTAAAACAAAGGTGGAGATATACAAAACAAAAGACACGACATACAGACGCGTTAGGGAAGATGGGGGACCTCGGACCACGAGGAGCCAGTTCAACCTGGGTATTGTTTCCCACCCTTTCTGATTTGTGATTCTCACATCACTCGGATCTCGAGCTCGGATTTTTTTCTCAAAACCCTTTTCCTCACTTTTCTCTCAACTTACACCTCTCTATTCTTCATTCTCTCATTTTTCATCCCTCCCCGGGGTGATTGATGGATAAATAGAACGGTGTGGGTTCATGCTCAACACCGTTAGCTCACGGCCATTTCTTCTGGTGGGCAGAGTGCTCTTCTGGCAAGTACGTCGATGACGGGGGAAAGACAGAACGCCTGGCTTAACTGTGCCCCTAGTTCATCATTTTAACCATTTTTTGTTTTTGCTTTCTACTAAAACAATTTTGATCAAAATGAGAGTCGGATTAACGTACTTGTTCGATTTTTGATTTGAAAAGCATGCAAGTCAGGTTGCAAGCACTGAAAATTTTCCTTTTTGGGTCCAAGACAATGGTCCAGTTTTGGAAAATGAAATAGTTTTCGAGAAAATAGTCAGCCTCAGTAAAAATTTTCAAAAACTATTTTTCAAACAGCTGATGCTCAACAAGCATGGAACTTACTCTTTGAGATGCGCAACCTCGGGTCGGAGGCAATGGAAAATTGCCCCTGGTTTGAAGGGGGGTGGGAGGCAACGGAAAGTTGCCCCTAGTTTGAATGGTGGCTCACGGCGGCTCGTGGCAACGGAAAGTTGCCCCTTGTTTGGGTGGTGCCGCAGCAGTCTGCAAATAGTCTTCATTGGCGGTGGTCGAGCTCTTGGACACAGCGATAACGAAGACGGTCACAACAAATATATGGACACAATCACCTTGAAGGGTGTTGGCCGCTGGACTTTGGGGACGAAATCGAAACCATTACATGGACTGAGACGCTATGAAAGCGTTGGGGGCTGGACTTCATGATGAAGTTGCCTACGTATCCCAAACATGGGAATCAAGCCTCACGTAGTTCCGGTTAAGGTACACTCGGGTATTTTAACCTTCACTTTTTAGGCTCTCATTTTTGCCAAGGCGCCCAATGCGGGTTTTCGACCTTGCGAGCTTCTTTTCATTTTCTTTTGGGCATTTCTTTTTCTCTTCTTTTTTATTTTTTCTTTTCTTTTCTTTTTGCATTTTTTGTCTTTTTTGTATTTTTCTCTTGCTCTAACTTTTGCCTGGGTCGCCCTTCCGGGTTTTCGGCCCAGCGAGCCTCTCAAAGTGTAAAAGTGTAGCAAGTCCATGCCAAATGGTTTTTTTTTGAAATTGAAGCCTCTCTGTGTCTAGGAGAACGGCCGTTGCAATGATTTAGAGGAGAATCCATCCCGGTTACTCCACGAGCTTCTTCCGGCGAGATCTACTTCTTTTGATTCGACTTTGATGCTTCTTGATCGAAGGCTACTTCAAAACTGGCCACACGGGCCTTTCATGGCGTTTGTCCGTTGAACTTTCTGAACGGGTTCAAAGTCGGAAAACAAATGGGTTGAATCTTGGGGCTGAGAGCGATCCTAGGCTGCGCGACCTCAAGAGGGATTCCACACAAGTCTTCACAGGGCCGCGCAAAACATTTGTTTTTGAAAGTTTTTAAGAAAGCGACAAATCTCTCGCGCCGAAGATAGTGTGGAACCAATCTGGATCAGGCCAGGATCCTTCTCAGTACTCATGCCGACAAGCATGATTTCATTCATTAAAAGGCTTAGCACGCCTCTCTTTCTCTCAAAATGATCAAAATTTTGCAAAACCCGAGGAACTCCTTCCTCTTCGTTTTCATCACCGCAGTGTTCAAAAGTTTTTTTTTTGAAAAACTTAGGTTAATGCAATGAGTTTGGCACGCAGGAGAGCAGGCGAGATGTGCTGTCAGCCCAATCAAATTCTCTGGCCCTTATGCTGAAAACAAGCATGAAGTTGAGATAGCAACAGCTGTTCCGTTCGGATTGATTGGTGTAACTGGCTCCTTGGCAGAAACAGACTCAAAACAAAAACAGATAATAACAAAACGGTGTTCGGGACAACAACCCCAGAATCACCTAGTATTATATACAAAGGGAACTGACTCGATACAACAAGACAGACCCTTAAGCGAAAGACTGACTCGATATCCAAGCCAGGATTTACAAAACTCGGTTTCACCGATGCTCAAAAATGCGTGCCAGACGCTACATCCAAAATACACCAAATGTCGCCCGCAGGCGGTTCACTTCACATACTCGCAGTATCTGAGTCCTCGAAATCCAACAACTGGGTGGTAACGGACTTGCCTGAGGTGGGTGGGAGGATAACCTTGTTATCGATCAAATCCTGCACTTCATGACGATGGCGGGAACATCCATCGGTACTGTGACCGGACTGTTGGTGGTACGCGCAGTACAAGGTAGCATCATGCGTGGCGGGGAGATTCTTCAGGAGTGGTCGAGGCTCCAAAGGTTTAAGATGCCCATTCTTTGCCAATATTAGCAATGCCCTAGACAAAGGCATGTAGAGGTCGTGAAAGACCCTGCGCCCTCGGGGCAGGTACTTTGAAGTTTGAGGATTCTTGCCAGATGCGCTAGCGAAAGGGTCGGCTGGCACTGCCTTGGCTTTTTGAACCTTTCCCGGTGCAGGGTTGGGAACTACAAGAATTGTCTGGGCATGACGGGGCCCATCCCGATTTTTTACCTGGCTTGAACTGCCTTTGATCGGAGTGGGGAAAGCATCATCCACAGCTTTGATCACGATCGCAGATGTTTGTTGTTTGGTCATTCCTCTGACTTTCAGAGCCTCGACTGCCCACAGCAGTTGTTCAATAGGATCGGCATCTTCCTTTGCCTTGTCTTTTCCTCTAGCCTCAACCTGATCAAGGGTCTGGGTCGGTGCTGTCATGTCGCGGCTGTAGCTGGAAACCACCTCTGGCTGGCTGAGCTCTATCACAATCCGCCCCAGTAGCGGGGGCTCCTGTGGTACGAAATTCCCGGCATACGGCGCCGCTGGCGGTGAAGCCGACATTCCATAGGCCAGATCGGCCACGGACCTCTGGAGGTCACCTATCATCCCCATCAATTCAAAGGTGGTGGGCTCACGAGCCTGATATAACTGGGGAGCCCAGACCGGGTGCACAACGGGCGACCTGGGTGGATGTGACATATTGATGCTGGCCTCACTCTGCGGAGCGGTTCCCTGCTCCAATGCAGCCGTCATAACCATAATTTCTTCTGAATTTTGTGCCGTCATAAATCCTGCCTCAGCAAGGGG
This sequence comes from Camellia sinensis, assembly GCF_055761805.1. Lineage (NCBI taxonomy): Eukaryota > Viridiplantae > Streptophyta > Magnoliopsida > Ericales > Theaceae > Camellia > Camellia sinensis. Next base: position 152,708,785 of record NC_138972.1, read on the forward strand.
AGACACTGGCTATTCTGCATCAACTCTGCAACTCTCTGAACCCTTGAAAGGAAAAACAGACAGCATTTCAGCCCAAACTGATCAAACACGGGTGTAGCCAAACAACTGTACCCTACTGCTGATCACTGTTCCCAGAAATCACTGTTCCCGAAAACTGAACCCTGATACCCGCGGATAAATGATTCTTATAACTGATACTGGTACTGGTGTCCTCAGGTTTGATACTCAAACTTGCAAACTGACATGTACTTTCCCTGTAGAAATACATTCTAGAAGCACATAGCAAGTAAAGAGAACAAAAACACCCCTATGTTGGGGTAGGGTTTCCCTGTCCTATTTTGTCAGGAGCTAGGGTTTCACTACGCACACAACGGTTTTTCAAACAACCTAACGTCGGGTAAGCAACCTGTCCTAACTTGGAATGGTCACTATGGATCCGAATATGCACTAGGTCGGATGGTCGAAAAGGGTGCCTCGGTAAAAACCGGGGTTTGTGTTCCCATGCTGTCAGAGCCCATAGCCGGTCAGCCTTATGGACATGCCTTGACAAGACAAGCCTCCGGCAAACCGTTCAGGAATGGCAGACGGCAAACACTGTGTTCCTAGGCGCACCAATGCACATGCAATGCAAAGAAATACATAAATGAAATCAAAACAGGAAATCATGAGTTCGAGTCAAGCTCTTTAAAAATCCCCAGCAGAGTCGCCAGAAACTGTAGGCGCGCCCGCGGAGGGGGACCTCGCTACTACAGTTCGGACTCGCGATTTTTGTTGTCGCGGTTCTTAATCTGAACCAAAGAGTCCAAATCTGGCAAATCGTTTTGAGAAACAGATTTTTGAAAAAGTAGTGCCAAACATGGACTGCTTTGCCAGATACAGAGTCGCCACCTAAATATTTTTTTAAAATGGGGGAATTTAGGAAACCCTGACTCGGTGCCGAAGGCCACATGTCCGTCATCACCGGAGTTGTCTCGGCTCGGGAGCTTGGGTACGATCGGGGAAGGTCAGTTATGAGCACCCCCTGTCGCCCGGTTCGAAGACCGGCCTCTACTAACCATGATGTCCGATTTTGAAAACGTTATGTGTTCTTATTCCATTTATTAGCCTAGAATTACTATGTTATGCGCGCAGCAAACAAGTATAGACTAGATTGCCTAATTTGGAAAGAAACATTGCATATCCGTTCGTTTTGAAAATGCTTTGGAATTTGCTACTCGCAAGTAGGCTAAAACACGGATTTCAATGAGTTTTTCCAACTCAAACAATTCAACCTTCACCCACAGGCATTCAAAACATTTTATCACATAAGCATCTAGCCACATGGTAAACATGCTGTCATGTTAACATTCACACGCATGCGGGATGCTAAAGCGAAAATACTTACATCGTACTCCGTGCCAAAACAGTAAACTAGTTAGCAAACATGCGTGTCCTAGTTCAAGTTAAATTGCCTAATGCAACACATACAGGATGCAATTAGATAGGCTCGGCTAACCTAAGCATGGCATATGACATGCGATCAACTATCACATATTCAATTTTTGAATTGAAGTACAAATGCAGTTAGCGTGATGTACCGAGCCTAATGCATGCAATACAAATGCATGGATGCACACATGCATAGCATAAGGTATGCTAAATTAAACGTGCCCTAATCTACCATCATAAGCAGGTAAATAAAAGGGAAGAAAGAAGTGGGGATTGGAAGACATACACACCACCCACGCACACTTATTACAGATTTGCCCTCACTCGGAGGGACCAAATAAATAATACAAATTAATTAACTACGCAAGCTAATTAAATATTACAAATTAATTAATTAATTAACAAATTAACTAATCTAGGAAAATAGTAAACTGCCTCGGGAAACGTGCCGCCATGCATAGGCTGCCTCTGTTTTCCTTCCTTCACTCCTCTGGAGGCTGTCAAAACCTCAGGACTGCATCCCCGGACACCGGGGAGTGTCACCGGCTGAGTGGAATTACCACCGGCAGTGGTGTGTGGCCATCGGCACAAAATGAAGCTGTCAGCAGAGGAATTGTTGCCGGTCGGCACCTTACACTGCCGGTCGGCAGAGTGTTCCTGCAGAATCTGCAAATGACAGCAACAGAGGGCAAGGCCAAGCATGGCAGCACAATTCAAGGCATATATGCACCAACCATGTCCCTTATCATGATAATGACTCAAAGGGGCATGTGCCTCGATTCTCGGACCACCAATCACGCATTTCCATGCATGATGGCCCAAAGAACCAAGTATGCAACTTTGATTTCAAATGCAATGCAAACCAATCAAACCAAACAAGGCCCAATTCCTATCATCAAGTCAAGGAACAAGGCATGCATGCAAGATGCAATGCAGCCTAAGCATACAAACTAAGGATGCAACATGGCATGGGGACAAGCTTATGCAAGCATACAAGCATACATATGGCAATGCAAATAGATAGAAAGATGGACTTAAACATGAATTAGGCAGCTCTAAATAGGCCTAAAACAGTAGCCATAATGCTATAATATGAGGGACCAAATACACATGCACACATACACATGTTGAAGGCCAACACTTAGGCACAAATTGAACAACCCTCAAACACATTTGAAAGGGGGAATCATGGACTAATTAGCATGCAACATAAGCATTGAAATCATGCTAAAACATGGTGCCAAACCAAGCAATAAATCAAGCCAAGCATGCATCAAATGGCCTAAGTGCTCAAAACAAACCAATGGAGCATTGGACTACACTTAGCAAGACCAAACATGGCATGAAATCATTGACCAAAAAACAGAGTTTTAGGACATTAATACAAGGCCTAAGGACCACTTAGATGGCATCTAAATGATTCAAAAACAAAGGCATGCATAAACACCAAAACATGGAGCATGAGATGACAACCTTACAAGGCATTAAAGGGACATCAAATGTGAGCTCTCAAGCATACAATAAGGTCTGAAATGGCATGGTGGATGGTCCCAAATCACCAAAACAATGCAAGGATAGCATGCTATACATTCACATACTTAAGGCCAACAAGCCGGAATGCAAAGGGGCTATATGATGCATGCCAAATTCGACCCAAACAACCTAGGACAGACCTAGAACATGGCAAAACATGCACAAAATCTTCACAAGACTAAGCCTAAAACATGCTCCAACAAAGGCTAACAACCTAAGACATGTTAAGGCAATAACATGGCATTACAAGGCAACTATGCTAAGCATGCATGGAGACGAAAAAGAAAGACCTTGAGAAATGGACTTCCATGGAGATCGCAAATTTCCCCAGTTAACTACATAAGAATCCCAATAATTAGCTTCAACCCCATTACTTCCTCTTAGTGACAGATTGCCATAAAGAACCACACTCCATAGAAATCTCTATAACAATTTTCTAATTCTATAATAACTTGTAGAATGAGCCATCATAATTTCTTGGGTACCGTCAATAACTGACAATCATAATTTAGTAACTTACAAAAAATAAGTAACTTAGTAGTAGTAATAGTAGTAGTGGTGCTGAACTACTGATATTATCACCACTAGTCAAAAAGTCACCATAGTCTTCTCTTCATCACAAACACAGACCAAGAATTGAAGTGTTCGGTCCGCCTCAGCTTCTTCGGGGCTAGAGGCCAGCTCAGCATTGTCAGAATCTTGTGCTCGGGAGATGTCAGGGTGCGGCATTCATCGTCGGTGCAGTCGCTATCGCTGCCACTCTTCGGTGTCTGAATTGTGGGAGTTTCGTCGGTGGAGGGTTTGATTCTGATGGTGAGTAGTCGGAGTTGGGGCAAGCCTTGTTGGAATTCTGACGTCTTGTAAATTGAGGTTGGTTTTTTGTTTTTTTTTGAAGGGAGAGGAAGAGGTTGGGGAGGACAAAAAATGAAGGAGAGGTGTGTGTATATATAGAATTATAGAGAGAACGAGAGAGAGAGAGAGAGAGAGTGTGTGTGTGTGTTATGAAAATATCCCGTATTTTGAACCGTTTTGATACAAAGAATTAATGTGATTTCAGTTTTGATACGGGAAACAAAGAAATCTCCGCATTGATTACGCTCTCCCATAGCTTCTTCTGTGTTGAAAAAGAACACTAAAACGTATGTTATGAATACCAATTATGAATGAATACTTCACGTATGTTAAATGTATACCAATTAGGAATGAATCTTAATCTTTGCATAGCAAATGAATATTTGCTGCTGTTATCTTCGCTCTCTTAGTTGCCTTCACATGGCTTTCCATATTTGGCTTTCCAAATAAGAACAAACTCTCCTCAGCAACAGACCATATCAGACAATAGCAGCATTTAGAATATTAAATTATTTATTTTGTTTCATTTAACTAAACAATAAGCATTTTCTTGCATTTTTTGTCCTATTTTTTTTTTTAAATTTTCCGTCAAAATTTTTTTTTTTGTAAAGTTTTGAATATTTAAAATTTCACATAAATAAAGCAGTATGTCAAAAACTAAAATAATGACATAAATAAAATATTTAAAATAAATAATGACAAATAATATTGAGATATTTTCAAAATAAAAATTATGTGTGTTTGGTCATAAATAATATTTATTTATGTGAATTTTTAAATATTTATGTCATTATTTTATGTCAATAATATTTATGTCATTATTTTATGTGAAGTATACGTTTACTTTGGTAGGTATTTTTAACTAAACCCAAAATACCTTAAGAGAGCGAAGATAACAGCGACAAAGATTCATTCATAATTGGTATATGTTTAACATACGTGAAGTATTCATTCATAATTGGTATTCATAACATACATTTAAGTGTTCTTCTTTAACACAGAAGAAGTTATGGGAGAGCTTAATCAATGCGGAGATTTCTTTGACTCCTATCAAAACTGTCAAAATCACTTTAATTCCTCGTATCAAAACTGTTCAAAATCAGGGATATTTTCAAAACTCTTTCCCTATAATTCTATATATACACACACAAACCCAAAAACAAGAAGAAGATGAAGAAGGAAAGATAAAAAAAACAGAGAGAGAGAGAGAGAGATGTGATTGGTTGCAAAAGATTTTGGGAAGGGCTTTAAGTTTTTAGATTTCAAACAAGGTGTATATATATATATATATATATAGGAGTTTTGGCACATGAACATTTTTTTAATTTGTAAATGTATGCATAGGAGCAGAGCTGTGGGCCATTATATTGATTCAATCCATCCAAGGGCTAGAAATGATTGGTTGTGAAAATTTCTTCGTTTGCATCGTAAAGTCATCATTTTTGCATGTTATAGAATCATAAAATTGGTAAATTTATAAATTGTGCGCGTTGTAGAATCATAAAATGGGTAAATTTATAAATTTTCTTTGCAAGAATTGGAAATAAAATAAAAATAAAATAAATTTCTTTGCAAAAAGGAAACTTCTATATAAGTGTGCATCGTAGAGTCATAATTTGTGCGTCGTAGAATCATAGAATTTGTAAATTTTCTTTGCAGGGATTGGAAATGCAATTAAAATAAAACAAATTTCTTTGCCAAAATGAAACTTCTATATAAGTGTGCATCGTAGAGTCATAATTTGTCCGTCGTAGAATCATAGAATTTGTAAATTTGTAAATTTTCTTTGCAAGGATCGGAAATACAATTAAAATAAAATAAATTTCTTTACAAAAAGGAAACTTCTATATAAGTGTACATCGTAGAGTCATACTTTGTGCGTTCGTAGAATCATAGAATTTGTAAATTTGTAAATTTTCTTTGCAAGGATTGTAAATAAAATTAAAATAAAATAAATTTCTTTGCAAAAAGGAAACTTCTATATAAGTGTGCATCGTCGAGTCATAATTTGTGCGTCGTAGAAATGATTGGTTGGAGAAATTTCTTTGCAAAAATGAAACTTCTATACAAATTTATTTTATTTTAATTTTATTTCCAATCCCTGCGAAGAAAATTTGTAAATTTGTAAAGGTATTTGTAAATTTGTAAAGGTATTTTATTTTAATTTTATTTCCAATCCCTGCAAAGAAAATTTACAAATTCTATGATTCTACGACGCACAAATTATGACTCTACGATGCACACCTATATAGAAGTTTACTGTTTGCAAAGAAATTTATTTTATTTTAATTTTATTTCCAATCCCTAATTTTATTTCCAATCCCTGCAAAGAAAATTTACAAATTCTATGATTCTATGACGCACAAATTATGACTCTACGATGCACACTTATATAGAAGTTTCCTTTTTGCAAAGAAATTTATTTTATTTTAATATTATTTCCAATTCCCGCGAAGAAAATTTATAAATTTACCCATTTTATGATTCTACAACGCACACAATTTATAAATTTACCAATTTTATGATTCTACAACACGGAAAAATGATGACTCTACAATGCAAACAAAGAAATTTTCACAACCAATCATTTCTAGCCCTTGGATGGATTGAATCAATATAATGGTCCACAGCTCTGCTCCTATGCATACATTTACAAATTAAAAAAATGTTCATGTCCCAAAACTCCTAGATATATACCTTTTTTGAAATCTAAAAAATTAAAGCACTTCACAAAATCTTTTGCAACCAATCACATCTCTCTCTGTTTTTCTGATCTTTCCTTCTTCATCTTCTTCTTGTTATTGGGTTTGTGTGTGTATATATAGAACTATAGAGAGAGAGAGTTTTGAAAATATCCTTGATTTTGAACAGTTTTGATACATGGAATTAAAGTGCTTTTGACAGTTTTGATAGGAATCAAAGAAATCTCCGCATTGATTAAGCTCTCCCATAACTTCTTCTGTGTTGAATAACACTTAATGTATGTTATGAATACCAATTATGAATGAATACTTCACGTATGTTAAACGTATACCAGTTATGAATGAATCTTTGCTGCTGTTATCTTCGCTCTCTTAAGGTATTTTGGGTTTAGTTAAAAATACCTACCAAAGTAAATGTATACTTCACGTAAAATAATGACATAGATATTATTGACATAAATATAATGACATAAATATTTAAAAATTCACATAATTAAATATTATTTATGACCAAACACACATAATTTTTATTTTGAAAATATCTCAATATTATTTGTCATTATTTATTTCATATATTTTATTTATGTCATTATTTTAGTTTTTGACATACTGCTTTATTTATGTGAATTTTTAAATATTACACCAAACAGTCCCATTATTTTATTTATGTGAATTTTAAAATATTCAAAAATTTATATCCAAAAAAATAATAATAATTTGTCTGAATTTTTTTTTTTAAAAAAAAAAAGAACAAAAAATGCAAGAAAATGCTTATTGTTTAGTTAAATGAAACAAAATAAATAATTTAATATTCAAAATGTTGCTGTTGTCTGATATGGTCAGATATGGTCTATTGCTTAGGAGAGTTTGTTCTAATATGGAAAGCCACGTGAAGGCAACTAAGAGAGCGAAGATAACAGCAGCAAAGATTCATTTGCTATGCAAAGATTAAGATTCATTCCTAATTGGTATACGTTTAACATACGTGAAGTATTCATTCATAATTGGTATTCATAACATACGTTTCAGTGTTCTTCTTCTTCAACACAGAAGAAGCTATGGGAGAGCTTAATCAATGCGGAGATTTCTTTGATTCCCGTATCAAAACTGAAATCACTTTAATTCTTCGTATCAAAATGGTTCAAAATAAGGGATATTTTCAAAACACACACACACACACACACACACACACACTCTCTCTCTCTCTCTCTCTCTCTCTCTCTCTCTCTCTCTAATTCTATATATACACACACCTCTCCTTCATTCTTTGTCCTCCTCCCCAACCTCTTCCTCTCCCTCAAAAAAAAAAAAAAAAAACAAAAAACCAACCTCAATTTACAAGATGTCAGAATTCCAACAAGGCTTGGCCCAACTCCAACTACCCACCATCAGAATCAAACCCTCCACCAACGAAACTCCCACAATTCAGACACCGAAGAGTGGCAGCAATAGCGACTGCGCCGATGATGAATGCCGCACCCCGACATCTCCAGAGCACAAGATTCCAGTGATACTAAGGCCTCGTTTGGGAACAGGCTAATTTAGTAACTTTTTGGCTATTTGGCTAAAATATGAGTTAAAAAAAACTAGTATGTTTGGAATGACTTTTTGACTTTTTACGAAAAGATGTGCAAAAAGTAGAGAGAAAGGAGAATCTTTGACTTTTTGGTATGGGTTGTTGGCTTTTTGGCTAATTTAGTAACTTTTTGGTTTTTTGGCTAAAAATGAGGGTTCCCAAACGAGGCCTAAGCTACCCTCCGGTCCCAAAGAAGCCGAGGCGGATTGAACACTTCAATTCTGGGTTTGTGTTTGTGATGAAGAGAAGACTATGGTGACTTTTTGACTAGTGGTGATAATATCACTAGTTCAACACCACCACTACTATTACTACTACTAAATTATTTATTTTTTCTAAGTTACTAAATTCTGATTGTCAGTTATTGAGGGTACCCAAGAAATTAAGATGGCTCATTCTACTAGTTATTATAGAATTAGAAAATTGTTATAGAGATTTCTATGGAGTGTGGTTCTTTATGGCAGTTTGTCACTAAGAAGAAGTAATGGGGTTGAAGCTAATTATTGGGATTCTTATGTAGTTAACTGGGGAAATTTGCGATCTCCACGGAAGTCCATGTCACGCCCCAAACTTGCCCCTAAAATTTCGGGCATGACTTACTCAGAAACAGACACTTACCCTGCTATATATAATATCCGGGGCCTTAACGGAAGCGTTAATCTAATAGAATAACATGCAGACACATCCATTGAGCCACTATAAATATGCCAGGATCACGATTCACAAATAAACGTATAGGGAACATACATCTGAAATAAGGTACATACATACGTATACGTTTACAAGTTCAGCCCAGAAATTGGGCACATACAAAACATTAGATACAATCAACTTTGGCCAACAAAATATTAGTACAAAATGACAAGGTCTAGCAAAACTGCACTAGCATGCAAAGGGCTGCTCCAAGTGCCTGGTTGTCCTTAGGTTGACAAAAGATAGATGATATCGATGCTAGGACTGACCTTCAAGTTGATTACCTACAGAATCAGACAAAATTACAGAGTGAGACAAGCTCAGTGAATAACAGTACGTAAACAGTTTAATATTCAATTTAAATCATAATATGGAACAGTGCATACACAAAAATGGATTCCAAGTAGTTAGTCTGATGCTGTTTTATTTTCCAGAATGGCCTTGGGCCTAGTCATAACAGAATGGCCTACTAGCCCAGAAATACAGAACAGCCTTTCGGCCCAGAAATATACTGAACAGCCTTTCGGCCCACACATGTACAAAAATGTACATAATCCTTTTAACATTACATTTCCATCGAGTTCCAATCAACACATATGTTAATGTCGTAACTGTCGGAAAATAGAACCTTAATCGCAGATATTAATAGTAAATAAATGTACATTCGGTGTACTGTTACTCAAAGTATTGTTGCGGAGCGGTGGTTCCTCCTGTGGTGTGTCCTACACATAGATAACACATTAGTTTCTTTCTCCTTTTAAACCATTTCTTGCATTATTACATTTCAATTACATGTACAATCATCAAAAAGTATCAAACACAAATTCCAAAAAGAGCTAAGGGTTAAGCACGTAAAACGGAGCGAACGGGATTTTTGACCTGGGTCGCACGTGCGGCCACCCCCTCCGCACGTGCGGACATGGACCACACGTGCGGTCCCTCTCCACCGCTCGAGCAGCCAAAAACAGTATGCTCTCCCATATTTTTTCCTCTTCTCTGCACGTGCGGCCACGACCTCTGCACGTGTGGCCACGACCTCCGCACGTGCGACCACGACCTCCGCACGTGCGGTCTGGCCCCTATTTGGCAGTCCGAAAATCATACAAAACCCCATGTTTGGTGATCAACAACAAGGCCCAAATTAGATGCTTTAAATGCTAAAATATGGTGCAAAGATCATGTAATTAAGGGTACAAACACACCACCATTTGAATCATGGAAGATCAATTAATCATCACCACAACCTATGTCTCTTACATACACATATATACATATATAGCTATATATATACACATATGGGTTCCAACATGGTAATTCAAGAAACAAAATTAAGTTGACACAAGCAAGTAGTAGAATCATCTTACCAATAAATCAATACATCCAAAACCCTCATTACAACTCTAGGGTACACCATAACAAGCAATTCCTTCTCCAAATTAAAAAGAAAGGGTTGAATTTGGGAAACTTAGACTTACCTTGAACTTCACTAGCTAGATCTCCTTTCAATCTCACAAGACTCTACCTTCTTTGATGAGCTACTCATCCCAATCCTTCTCTCAACTAAGTTCTTCCTCCAGGAGATATTTCAATAAGCTTCTAAGTCAAAATGATCCAAGAACTTTGATATATAGAGATATTTCTATAAGGGTGAATAAGACAAAAATTCAATCGTTTAAGCATCCTAAATTGAAATTCCACAGAAAATCCCATTATAGCTTAAAAATCATGCAGATTTCAAATGTCAAATCAATTTCAGAAAATTAAGTCTCTAAGGCTTCCAATTCCGGATTCAAACAGTTTAAGTGCGACAGATAATTTTCTTATTCAACAGATAGGAATCCATATTTCCAAGTTTCTTTTAATTCAATGTAGTTTCACATAGAATTTCATAATAAGCATTCAAAAACACAGAATAGAGGACTGAAAAGATACCAGAATCATGTACGAGGGTCGGGTTATTACACTCTCCCCCCCCCATTAAATAAGTTTGGTCCTCCAAACTTGTTTTACCTTAGGACGGAAATAGATGCGGATATTGGTGTTGCATTTCATCTTCCTTTTCCCAAGTTGCCTCGGTTCCGTAGTGCTCTTGCCATTCCACTTTTACCATTAGAATTTCTCGGTTCCGTAACTATTTTACTTGATGGTCCAGAATTCGAATTGGTTTTTCCTCATACGTTAACTTGTCAGTCAACACAATTTGGTGATAATCAATAACATTTGACGGATCTGGAAGGTATCCTCGAAGCATAGAAACATGGAACACGTTATGAATCTGACTCATATGTGGTGGAAGGGCAACTCGGTAGGCTACTGGACCCACTTTTTCTAAGATCTGAAAGGGACCAACATATCGGGGTGTTAGCTTACCCCTTTTTTTGAATCTTGGGTGTCCTTTGATTGGGGTAACTTTCACAAAAACATGACTATCCACGTCAAACTCCAAATTCCTTTGCCGGCTATCTGCATAACTCTTCTGTCTACTTTGGGCAGTTTTCAATCTTTCTCGAATAATTCTAACTTTTTCAGTTGTCAAATGGACAATCTCTGGCCCTAACAATGGCCTATCTCCAACCTCAGCCCAACACACGGGAGAACGACACGGTCTTCCATACAGAGCTTCATAGGGTGCCATGTCAATACTCGAATGGTAACTGTTATTATATGCAAACTCGACCAATGGCAGATGAGTTTCCCAACTTTCCTGAAAATCCAGAACACACATTCGAAGCATATCCTCTAGCGTCTGAATCGTCCTCTTGGATTGTCCATCTGTTTGAGGGTGGAAGGCTGTGCTAAACTTTAATTCTGTATCTATTGCATCCTGTAGACTTTGCCAGAACCTTGAAACAAACTTTGGATCTCTATCTGACACAATTGAGACCGAAACACCGTGAAGCCTTACAATTTCATTCACATAGATCACAACAAGTTTATCTGCATTATATTGGGTCTTCACAGGCAAAAAGTAGGCAGACTTAGTCAATCGGTCGACAATGACCCATATAGAATTCATACCTCGTGGTATCTGTGGTAAGCCTACAACAAAATCCATGGTCAGATGTTCCCATTTCCACTCCGAGATTGGAAGGGGTTGTAATAATCCTGCGGGTTTCTGATGCTCTGCTTTTACCTGCTGACATTGCAAACACTTAGAAACAAACTCTGCGATTTCTTTTTTCATACTTGGCCACCAAAAATTTTACTTCAAATCCCGGTACATTTTAGTACTTCCTGGATGCATTGAAACTCTTGAGGCATGTGCTTCTTCCATCAATTTTCGTTTAAGTTCTAACACATTAGGGACGCATACTCGGTTTTGAAATTTAAGCACAGAATCTGTTAAAGTGAACCCCAGTTTCGGTTTTGTCTCCATTTCATCACGTATCTTCTTTAGAGCTCCATCTTCCATTTGGCGTAATTTAATCTCTTCAAGTACTGTCGGTTAGGCCATCATTGTTGCCACTGTTGCTTCTTGACCATGTATCATCAAGTCGACTCCCATCTTATTCAGCTCACTTACCAACTCCTTTTTTTCTGTCAATAGATTTGCCAAATTTCCCACATTTTTCCAACTAAGTGCGTCTGTCACTGTGTTGGCTTTACTAGGATGATAGTGGATTTGCAAATCATAATCCTTAATAAGCCCCAACCACCGCCGCTGGCGCATATTTAACTCTTTTTGGGTAAAAAGGTATTTAAGACTTTTATGGTCGGTACAAATGTCGCAAGTAGTCCCATACAGATAATGCCGCCAAATCTTTAAAGCAAAAACTACTGCGGCCAGCTCAAGGTCATGCGTGGGATAATTCTTCTCATGAGGTTTAAGCTGTCGAGAGGCATAAGCGATAACTCTTCCGTTTTGCATAAGCACACAACCAAGTCCCTTATGTGAAGCATCACTGTAAATCACAAATCCCTCAGTACCAGATGGTAGTGCAAGGACCGGAGCTGTAGTTAACTTCATTTTTAATTCTTGGAAAGCAGATTCCCGCGGTTCTGACCATTCAAATGCAACTCCCTTTTTAGTCAACCGTGTGAGTGGTACAGCAATTTTGGAAAAATCTTGAACAAATCTCCTGTAATATCCGGCTAACCCCATAAAACTACGCACTTCAGTCACATTAGTCGGAGTCGGCCAGTTCACAATCGCCTCAATTTTGTTTGGATCAACAGAGACTCCTTCCTTAGTTATAATATGCCCCAAAAATGCCACTTCACGTAGCCAGAATTCACACTTCTTTAGCTTTACGTACAACTGAACGAAGATGATTCTCGTGAGCTTCTGCATTCTCTGAGTAAATGAGGATATCGTCAATAAAGACCGCTACAAACTCATCTAGATAAGGTTTGAAGACACGGTTCATCAGATCCATAAATGCTGTTGGTGCGTTAGTAACTCAAAAGGGCATAACTAGAAATTCATAATGACCGTATCGGGTTCGGAAAGCTATCTTCTCAACATCATCAGCTTTAACTTTCAATTGGTGGTATCCGGACCGTAAATCAATTTTGGAAAAGACCTGTACCCCTTGTAATTGATCAAATAAATCGTCGATCCGCGGTAATGGGTACTTATTCTTGATTGTTACTTTATTAAGCTCCCGATAGTCTATGCATAATCGGAGTGTTCCGTCTTTCTTTTTCACAAACAGGACTGGTGCACCCCACGGAGAAACACTCGGGCGGATAAACCCCTTATCCAGTAGGTCTTGCAACTGAATCTTCAATTCCCTCATTTCAGCTAGTGCCATTCGATACGGGGCTTTAGAAATGGGTTGGATTCCCGGTAGCACTTCAATCGTGAACTCGATTTCACGGTCCACTAATTCTCCTGGCAATTCTTTCGAAAAGATGTCCGGAAAGTCACAGATAACTGGGATCGCATCAGTATTCTCATTCATTATTGGCCCTTCCAAAACACTACATAAGTTAAATGTTTTCTGCTAACGCTAATGATGATGATCAATGTCTATTGTAGTCTTTTGTGTATGTTGTAATTGGTTGTTTTGTAGACTATGGTGAGAACAAGGACCGAAGACCAGGAAGATGCTACCTCAGCACGGTTGGACAGGATGGAAAGAATGATTATGGAAATGGCAAAAACTCTACGACGACGACAACAACAACAACAACAACAGCCACAGCCGCCACTACCACCACCAGTACCCCCACCTGTAGTGCAAGATATTCACGCTGAGGACCGTACTATTACACTTACAAAGGAGTTTAAAAAGATGAAACCACCATCGTTTAAACGAGGAATTAAACCAATGAAGGCTGAGGCATGGGTGTTAGGGATAGAAAAATTGTTCAAAGTTTTCCTTTGTACTGAAGTTCAAAAGGTGCAACTTGCTGCTTTCACTCTTGAAGATGAAGCACGGAGGTGGTGGATGCTTACAAGAACAATGCACCAGGGGTTGACATGGGACAGGTTCTTGGCGCTGTTTTATGATAAATATTTTCCCCAGAGTATACGAGATAAGAAGGTGACCGAATTCGAAACATTGAGACAAGGAAACAAAACTGTTGCCGAATATGAAGCTCAATTCGCAGAGCTAGCCCGGTTTGCACCTCACATGGTAGATACGGAATATAAGAAGGCGTGGAAATTCGAAGGAGGATTGCGGGGTACTATTCTGGACCGAGTTAATGTGTTGAAGTTTCCTACCTACGTTGATGTGTTAGAAAGGGCTGTTATAACTGAAGGGAATATTGCTACTCAGACTCGGATTTCTGAATGGAAAGGAAAGAGGCAGAACAACCAATGGTTCAAGGGGTCAACTACTCCACCAAACAAGAAGCAAAATTCAGGGACCTCCAGCACCACTACTTCTCCTCAAAATTCAGCTCCTGTGTGTCCAGAATGTGGATGGAGGCATCGTGGGATTTGTCACCGATTGTCTGGAGCGTGCTTTCGATGTGGTAAAATGGGTCATTTGATAAAAGACTGTCCACAAAAGAACCAACAAAGTGGTAATAAGGCCGCCACAAGTTTAGCAGGGTCTACACCGGCTTCTAATGCTAAGTCAGCTGCTAAGCCTGCTAACAATAAGGACACTACGAGGCAAGGCAGGGTATTTGCGTTGGTTCCGGGAGATGTACAGAATGCAACAACAGTGGTGTCAGGCACATTTATGGTTCATGGTCATTCTGCTTACGTCTTATTTGATTCTGGCTCTACCTGTTCCTTTGTGTCAAAATTATTTGCGAAAAAATTTGATAAACCTGGAGAAGAATTGACTTATGTGTTGTGCGTATCTTCACCTATGGGAAATTCCATGATCTGTACTTCTGTCTATTCTGCTTGTGAACTTCTCATTGGGGATATCCGTGTATATGCTAATCTATTACCACTTGATATGACTTCTTTTGATATTATTCTGGGAATGGATTGGTTGGGTGAATATAGTGCCACTATAGACTGTTTGACAAAGCAAATCAAATTCCACCCTCTGGGGCAATCAGAATCTACTTTTCAAGGGCAGGGAGTAACTTCTCCACCGTATGTGATTTCTGCAGCAAGGGCTTGTAAATTAATTCAGAAATCACTCTTCCTTTACTACATGATGCCTACATCTTTCTAGACATCCTAAAGCTCAATGGATCCGTGTGTGAGATAGCAACTCGTGCTCTGATACCACTTGTCACGTCCCAAACTTGCCCCTAAAATTTCGGGCATGACCTACTAAGAAACAGACACTTACCCTGCTATATATAATATCCGGGGCCTTAACGGAAGCGTTAATATAATAGAATAACATGCAGACACATCCATTGAGCCACTACAAATATGCCAGGATCACGACTCACAAATAGACGTATAGGGAACATACATCTAAAATAAGGTACATACATACGTATACGTTTACAAGTTCAGCCCAGAAATTGGGCACGTACAAAACATTAAATACAATCAACTTTGGCCAACAAAATATTTGTACAAAATGACAAGGTATAGCAAAACTGCACTAGCATGCAAAGGGCTTCTCCAAGTGCCTGGTTGTCCTTAGGTTGACAAAAGATAGATGGTATCGATGCTAGGACTGACCTTCAAGTTGATTACCTACAGAATCAGACAAAATTACAGAGTGAGACAAGCTTAGTGAATAACAGTACGTAAACAATTTAATATTCAATTTAAATCGTAATATGCAACAGTGCATACACAAAAATGGATTCCAAGTAGTTAGTCTAATGTTGTTTTATTTTCCAGAACGGCCTTGGGCCTAGTCATAACAGAATGGCCTACTGGCCCAGAAATACAGAACAGCCTTTCGGCCCAAAATTATACAGAACAGCCTTTCGGCCCAGAAATATACTGAACAGCCTTTCGGCCCAGAAATATACTGAACAGCCTTTCGGCCCACACATGTACGGAAATGTACATAATCCTTTTAACATTACATTTCCATTGAGTTCCAATCAACACATATGTTAATGTCGTAACTGTCGGAAAATAGAACCTTAATCGCAGATATTAATAGTAAATAAATGTACATTCGGTGTACTGTTACTCACAGTATTGTTGCGGAGCGGTGGTTCCTCTTGTGGTGTGTCCTACACACATAGATAACACATTAGTTTCTTTCTCCTTTTAAACCATTTCTTTCATTATTACATTTCAATTACATGTACAATCATCAAAAAGTATCAAACACAAATTCTGAAAAGAGCTAAGGGTTAAGCATGTAAAACGGAGCGAACGGGATTTCTGACCTGGGCCGCACGTGCGGCCAACCCCTCCGCACGTGCGGACATGGACCGCACGTGCGGTCCCTCTCCACCGCTCGAGCGGCCAAAAACAGTATGCTCTCCCATTTTTTTTCCTCTTCTCCGCACGTGCGGCCACGACCTCCGCACGTGCGGTCTGGCCCCTATTTGGCAGTCCGAAAATCATACAAAACCCCATGTTTGGTGATCAACAACAAGGCCCAAATTAGATGCTTTAAATGCTAAAATATGGTGCAAAGATCATGTAATTAAGGGTACAAACACACCACCATTTGAATCATGGAAGTTCAATTAATCATCACCACAACCTATGTCTCTTACATACACATATATACATATATAGCTATATATATACACATATGGGTTCCAACATGGTAATTCAAGAAACAAAATTAAGTTGACACAAGCAAGTAGTAGAATCATCTTACCAATAAATCAATACATCCAAAACCCTCATTACAACTCTAGGGTACACCATAACAAGCAATTCCTTCTCCAAATTAAAAAGAAAGGGTTGAATTTGGGAAACTTAGACTTACCTTGAACTTCACTAGCTAGATCTCCCTTCAATCTCACAAGCCTCTACCTTCTTTGATGAGCTACTCCTCACAACCCTTCTCCCAACTAAGTTCTTCCTCCAGGAGATATTTCAATAAGCTTCTAAGTCAAAATGATCCAAGAACTTTGATATATGGAGATATTTCTATAAGGGTGAATAAGACAAAAATTCAATCGTTTAAGCATCCCAAATTGAAATTCCACAGAAAATCCCATTATAGCTTAAAAATCATGCAAATTTCAAATGTCAAATCAATTTTAGAAAATTAAGTCTCTAAGGCTTCCAATTCCGGATTCAAACAGTTTAAGTGCGACAGATAATTTTCTTATTCAACAGATAGGAATCCATATTTCCAAGTTTCATTTAATTCAATGTAGTTTCACATAGAATTTCACAATAAGGATTCAAAAACACAGAATAGGGGACTGAAAAGATACCAGAATCATGTACGAGGGTCGGGTTATTACAGTCCATTTCTCAAGGTCTTTCTTTTTCGTCTTGATTTCCTGCTTATTTGTGGCTAATGGGGAAATGAGCCAGTTTTGGGAGGATGTTTGGAAAAGAGAAATCTCATTTGATCTTTTGTTTCCTTGTTTGAATCGTCTCTCTTGCTCTCATTACTCTTCTATTACTCCTTATGGCTTCTTTTTATTTAGCTATGAATTCTTGAAATTTTAATTTATTTAGAAACCTTAACAATTGGAAAGCTATTGAATTATCTTCTTTATTGTCTATTCTTGAGGATGTTCCTTTGACGCCCAATGTTATTGATAAAAGATTGTTGGCTATTATTTCTTTTGTAGGATTATTAACAATCCTAATGTATCACTTTTTGTTTTTCAAAAGATGATTTGGAATGCAATTGTGCCTCTTAAAAGTAAAAGATTTGTATGGTTTATGGCTCATAAGAAACTCAATATTAATGTTACATTTCAAAAAAGGGGATATCATTGTCATTTACTTCCATAGTGGTGTATTATGGGTAGGAGAGAGGATGAGAGCATAGGTAATTTGTTTTAGCATTGTCCTATCAAGGCTGGCCCTGAGATTTAGGGGGGCCTAAGGCGAATTTTGGAAATGGAGGCCCCTCTTACATTGAAAAAAAAAAGAAGAAGTCATGGATAAAATGATAGGTTACAACTTTTTTATTTGTTTGTAATCACAAAAAAATTTACTTGCACATATAATCATTAAAATTATAAACAAAACAATTTAATGAAACAAAATTAGAGCAAAAAAATTAGGAAAAAATTATTCAATTAAAATTGATAAAGACCTAGGTAAAAAAATTCGGGCAAAATTATTTATTCCACTAAAATCTAATAGATAAAGAAGGTTAAAAAATAAAAATAAAAATTAGGGCCCATATATTGTATGTATTGTTCTTCTTGGGCCCAAACACTTTTTTTTTAATATATATTTTCATTTTAATAAATATGAGCCAAACTACACTTATAAATAAATATGGGCTAAACCATACATGGACGAAATAAAATATTTTGGCCCTGAGATTTAAGGGGCCTAAGGCGAATTTCGGAAATGAAGGCTCCTCTTATATTGAAAAAAAAAAATCATGGATAAAACAATAAGTTACAACTTTTTTATTTGTTTGTAGTCATAAAAAAATTTACTCACACATATAATCATTAAAATTGTAAACAAAACAATTTAATGAAACAAAATAAGAGCAAAAAAATTATGAAAAAATTATTCAATTAAAACTAATAAAGACCTAGTTAAAAAAATTCGGGCAAAATTATTTATTCCACTAAAATCTAATAGATAAAGAAGGTAAAAAAAAAAAAATATGGCCCATATATTGTATGTATTGTTCTTCTTGGGCCCAACACTTTTTTTTAATATATATTTTTATTTTAATAAATATGGGCCAAACTACATTTATAAATAAATATGGGCTAAACCATACATGAGCCCAATAAAATATTTTGGAACCCTTTAAATTGATCCTAAAACCAAAAAAATAAAATAAAATTTGGGCCTAGAACATTTTACTAAATTTGGGGGCCCTATTTTTGGGGGCCCTAGGGCCGGCCCTGTGTCCTATGGCTATGGCTATGTTTATATAGCATAGGCTACTGTAGCTAGTGGATATTGATTGGATAGCACCATATACTTGTAATCAAATGATTTTGATTGATTATAGAGGTTTTGGTTTGAGGAAGAAAGCACAAGCACTTTGGGATGTGGGTTTTTTTTTTTTTTTTTTTTTTTTTTGAGGGAGGGGGAGGGGTGCGTATGTAATTTGGTCGGAAAGAAATGTTAGGAATTTTTAGGATAAATCTAAAGGTTTAGAAGAACTATGGGATAAATTTTTTTAGTGTCTTCTTTTTGGGCTTCAATATCATCTCCTTTTACAGGGATCCATTTGTTTTTTATTTATAGAGATTGGCAAACCGTGTGTGATATGTTATTTTTTATTTTTGTTTTCTGTGGATTTCTTGTCCTTCGTTATATTCTTTTTTTACTTATTCTATCCTTGAATAAAATTTTAGTGTCATTATCAAAATCATAGAATGAGAAATGTACATTTTGATATTACTTGTAATTAACTTTACTTTTACAAGTTATACTATAAAAAAAATATATTGCTTAGAACACCTTATCATTACTACTACAAGGCCTTTTGAAGTTTTTTTTTTTTTTTTTTTTTTTTTTTTTTTTTTTTTTTTCTATCTCCTGCCAACCATTTGATACAATTGTTCTTCAATCTGGATGACACAAACACTTAATTGAATACAAAAATCTTAAACCTTTCAGATAGAGAATGTGTGTTGGGCCATTATGAATTTAATGGAAGCATCTATGTCTTGCTAACAATCAATACAAATTCTTTTGCTCATTTCATCAGAAAGGAAACCAATGAAACACAGAAACATTTTATGCTTAGTTTCATGTCCTTCAATCTTCAAACCATAACAAATTTGTTAACCAATTCCTTTATCACATGCTTTAAGGTCAGCAACAGGTTGCTTGATTGGTTCATGCTAACAGTGAATCTAAGAAACTTTCCAAGCTACATAATAAAACCATGAAATATTTCTAAATTATTCTCCAAAAAATCGAATGCAAATTATTTCATCGTTTATTATGTAGTTTGGAAAGTATCTTCTGGATGTATCACATGACAACTGAGAAAAACTTTATTTTCCAACTGGTAAATTGGAAGGGGGCTATGTAATTTGGAGGTCGAGATACAAACAAATCCATGTTGCTAGCTCTGTGTGGTTTGATATGAAAATTGATATTACTATTGTTACATTTCTTAATAATGAGAGACCAACTATTTAATTAACTCCGTTCACATCTTCAGAAATTTTGTTTGTCAACAAGATCAATGTCTCTTATGCAATAAGCTGTGATGATCTCTATATTCTGCATGGGTTTGAAGTATTAAAAACTTTCAGGGTTTAGTTGTATGTTCTGTTTATGATGTTGTTGATGAAATTTTTTGTCTATTAGATGAACCATGGAAGTATAGTTGTGTTGATGGGGGTTCTTGCGATAGTGTATTGGTGTGTGCCATTGTGCACACTGGTACTGCTGATATGGATCTTGTCAATATGGAGATAGACTTGTCAGTAGGTGATAATGGAATGGAATTCTCATTCCTTAAGCTTTTGTATGAAATGATCATTCCCTTATAATGGTGAATGATGATTTCATTTGCTATGCATTTCCTATCATTTTATTTAGTGAACCAAACGTTGCAATGAGTATTTTGATGGAATAATCAGTCCATTCCACTTAATTCTAATGAACCAATTAAAATAACAGTATAGAACCAATGGAGGTTAGTTATTACTCATATGTTTCCCTCGTCCAGAGGACTGATTGGCCATATATGACTCAAAGCATTCTTCACTTTTTGGTAAGAGATCTTAGCCAAAACTTTGGGGAATGGAAGGTATTTGGGTAAAAAATCTAGGGTTTTTCGGACCTAGGATGAGGGGAAGGAAGAGAGAACAGAAAAGTGGAGATAATGTTCTAGAAAATCACTTTTTAAGTTGTTGAATTCGCGCAGTCCGCTCGAACGTCTCTTTTCCCGCTCGATCATAGTAGCTTCCAACACAGATACTAAAACTTCAAACGGTTATAACTCTCCCATCCGGACTCCGTTTTAGGTCGTTCTTGTGTCCAAATCGAAGCCCTTTTGTTTGGTTGGTTTGTTTAAATTTCACGGACGAAATTTCTAATGGTGGGGAGGTTGTGATGACCAGGTGTGGCATTAATTTCGTTTCTCCTTAGTTTAATCCTGGGTGATCTTGCCGAGGTGTCGGGTTAGTTTAGAGTTTGTTAATTGTCTGGGTTTGTGGTGTCCGGGGGTACCTCTCTAATGAATTCCTATCCTTGTTTCTTCAGTGATTGATTCCCACTTGTTTCGGAGAGTGCAAGGTCAGGTCCGGATTGCCCGAGGGTCAAACTAGAAAATTATGGGCTGCTGGGTCAGGGCCGCACGTGCGGGGGATGAGGCCGTACATGCGAGGAGGGTTGGGTTCAGAGGGCTGCACACTGCCTAAAAGGCAAGTGCAGAGTGAAGGGCGAGAGAGGACCACCGCACGTACAGGGGTGAAAGCCGCACGTACGGGGGTGAAGGCTACACGTGCGGGGAAGACACGCCGCATGTGCGGGGAAGGTGCTCCGCACGTGCGGGAGGGGAGCGCTGCACGTGCGGCAATCTGAGTAGTCCGAGAGCTCTGTTTTTTTTTTTTTTTCCTTTTGGGGCTGAATGTATCTCATTTTTCTTACATCCCTCTCTCTCTAAAAACACTTTTACTCCCCCTTCTCTCTAAAAACCCTCATCACACACTAAAAATCTTTGATTCTTGCAATCCATTGGGTCTAGATCCATCATTTATCTCAAGCCTTGGAGATCTAAGCTAGAACATCCCATTGTGTGGTGAAGATCAAAAATTTCTCACCTTTGACTCTAGAGTTTTGATCTCACCTCTTCAACAAAGAACTTGAGGTAGGGTTTCCTTTGAGTTATATATATATTTGCGAGTTTTGATTGATTTTCTGAGCTCATCTTTGTCTATTTCGAAAAAATGGGTTTTATGGCTCAAAAAATTATTGGTTTTGTAGAAGGGATTTATCCTTGTTTCTTTTAAAGACTTTTCTTGAATTGTTGAGCCATATGGGTTGAGATTGAGGTATAAAGTGAGGGGTTGAAAAGAAAATGAGGAGATGTTAGGATTTATGAAAAAACCTAGAATTTGGGGATTTTCCCTACAAAAAATTGGGGGGGGGGGGGAAGATGAGGGCACATGTTTGATGATTACATGTGTGTATACATATATATAGTTTTTCTTTTTATATCTGTATATTGCTGTGTGCCATGGTAGGTAAAGAGAACGGGAAATGTTTTGTTTTATACAAATGTTTTGTATATACGTTGATGGAGAATTTATTAACATATGAAAATCATTGAGATTGGAAGTTGATATCAACATAATGCTATAGCTTTGAAATGATTAAAATGTTGAAAGTGTATGAGTTATGGTTACATTGTTATAAATGGGCAATGATGGTAACTTTTGGCTATTTGATGGAATAGCATGGAAAGGAGAAAACGAAGATTTTGAACCTTTATGGAAAATTTGTTGTAGTTATGATCAACGTAGAGAAACACAAAGTTGTATGGATAATTGTTGCATTGGCATTTCTAACCTTGCATGTCATGAAAAATTGGTTTGAGAAATGGAATTTTCATTGAGAATGAATCATTGTGATTGAAATTATGGAAATGTTATGGGGTAAATACGTTGGTAAGTCTGGTTAGGAGGTGTAGATGAATTTGATAAGTTGGCCTGAGTGTCCGGGGTGAAAGACCGAAAACATGCGCGGAGGAGGTACCACTTCCCTCTCGATTAGCAACCGGTAAAGTGGGGTTATTGGTAGTGCTCGTTGAGCCTACTTGCAGGCACCAACCTAGGGATTACCTGTTCGTATTTACCGCCCCTATTGTTTAAAATTGGAAGTTTTAAAATTTGTTGAGATTGCAAACTGTTGTTGAAACATGGTGATTTTCAAGAAGAGTATGAAATGAAATTTTTCTTTAAAATGGCATTGCATGGCATTTGCATTTGCATTTGCATTTAATATTGGAAATCTTGCATAAATGTATATACTTTGTTAAGGGTTCTCTACTGGGCTTTATGCTCACCCCTATGGGTTTTGGTGCAGAAAGGACGTGGTGAACCCGCCAAATTAGGGCGTGGGAATGTGTTTTGAGAGCACAAGGCTCTTTGTTGAGGTTGTAAATTTTTGTAAAGCCAAGGGCTAAACATGTATGGGTCCGAGGGACCATTTTGTGTAACCGGGCTATGCCTTGGAACTTGTAAGCCCTTGAGGGCCTTTATTCATTTTGGTTAAATGATTTTACATGCTATAGATTCATGTACTAGTTTTCAATGAATGTATAATTACATGTGAGATTACTTTTGTATAAACATTGGAGTTATGTAATGGAACATGTTGAACATATCTTTTCGGCGTCTCTTGTGAACCATGATTATTATTATTGTATTGAAATGGTTTATATTTTTGGGGCGTTACATGGGAATTTGATTCTATTTAATGCTTGGGCTGGTGCTGAATTTTCGAAAGATTGTGATTACATTTCATTGATAAAGTATGTGAGTTAGAAGTCGATGAACCTATTGTTTAGAAGTTTTGGCTTTGGTAACCGGTAGAGAATTACCATGTTGGTATTTAAATGAGGAGATCCTTGGAAAGGTAAGAAAATGTTTGATTTTGGAAGTTTGTTGTGTATAAAGAATATTGTTGAATTGTCTTCAAAAGACTAAGTTGGAAGTTGTTGATTTACATGTGGTAAATACATGAATGTTGACATTATTATGTTATCTCTTGGGATTGTATTATGATATTACATTGATAGAGATATGGAAATTGATCACAATGGAGAACTGTGTGGAGGAAATGGGAAATGGAATCATCTGAATGATTATACATTTTGCATTATCATTTTATCGAACCAACATTAAAATTGATTTTTAATCTTGCACTGGAAGGTTATGGTTTTAAAAGAGAAATTGTTTTGTGAAACAAGATCTATTGTTTTGTTTTGGGTAAGTACATTGGTAAGTCTGGATAAGGGGTGTAGTTGATATTGGTTAAGTTGGCCTAAGTGTCCATGGTGAAAAACCAAAAACGCGCGCGAAGGAGGTGCCACGTGCCTTCCAGTGAGAGACCGGTAAAGTGGGGGATTTGGTAGTGCTTGATATGCCTATTTGCAGACACCAGCCTAGGGATTACCTGAGTCGTATTTACCACCTCGAAGATATATTGAAATTGTTGGATTAATGTGTTTTCAAATTGATATTGTGTACAAGATTTTCAAAAGATGAGAAAAATATTTTGAGCATGACATGGCATAAGGATTCATCTCATAAGATTGTATAAAATGTATTTGATGTTTTGTTAGATGTCATTATGAATTTGTTTAATTATTTGATTCGATTGACAATGGGGTAATTGAATAAATTGAAAGGAATGTCTTGTAGCTATTGGCGTATGTTTATTTATTTAAGTTAACTTGTTATGGTTAATTAAATAAATTGAATTTAAGAGATTATGTAATAAAATCATATGATTTTTGACATAATATGATTTCACGTATATGTATACGTATCTTTATACCCGTATATCTTCTAATATTATAATATGTAACGCCCTCAAAAAAATAACATTTAACCCATCAATATAAACATGCATTTATATATATAAGATCCACATTCTTCAATTCATCAGAGTATTTCTTTACAAAAGTATTACGTGTTAACAACAAAAGCAAATGCCCTACGGGTTTACAGCTTTCCAAGTTAACATTTGGTTACAAAAAAAAAAGAGTACTAACTTAATTACACATTAAGCCCTTGGCTTGGATTTACATGTAATACATCAAAAAGAAATAAGACAACAAAAGGTCTGTCCGCCTCTAGTCTCCCAAGCTATGTCCTTGGAGGTGGCATGCTATCTGTACCTGAAAATGATGTTCCCATATAGGGTGAGCCACAGCCCAGCATAAATATACTAAACCAACTATGAACAATGACTAAAAGATTAGCAATTGATAGATGGTCAACACTGATACATCCACATATATCACATCACAATTTTATAACATACAAGTCTATGTCATTTTTCATTCTCCATCTTTATTTAATAGATAAGCATATTAGCTATGTCAACACATCAACAGATAAACATATTACACATCAACAAATAAGCATATTAGCTATATCCACACTTCACTAAACAAGCATATGAGCTGTATCTACACTTCTCAAAGATAAGCCTATGAGCTGTATCTTCACTTCTCTAGACAAGCATATGAGCTGTATCTACGGAGTTCATCCCCCATCTCCTCCCAACACTATCCGGTTTAGAGGTTCATCCCCCATCTTCCCCTAAACCGCGGAGTACATCCCCCATCTCCTCCTCTACACACAATGCATATAAACACAAAGGTTCTATACACAATCAATCAATACATAAAATTAATGTATTCTATCCACCATCATACCCTATGACGCATTCAATCGATTAGTTTTAGTTTGCCTAATCATCATGCATTGTCTACAATAATCAAGACTATCCTCCACCGATAGCCCAAAGCAGTTATTTCTAAACAGAAAATAATTGCACAAAAATGGATATTAAATCAACATTTCAATTAGGTGAGCGATAAATGATCCAACTACACCCTCTAATCCCTTCCCTTTCTAATTTCCGCATTCGCAATTCAATCCCTCATTTCCAACAATTAATTATACAAATTAATCAATCAATGTAATTAGGGCATTTTCCATAATTAACATTTCAACCCCTACGGTTCCTTTTTCATCAATGCTTCAACATTAATTTCATTCCTTCATGCCAAACACACATTTAGGTTTTATATAAATAAAAACCCCAACTTTTGTAAAATTATACAAAGGCCCAAACTCTTTCAAAATTACCCAACAACCCCTAACATATTGAAATGCAAAAATTTAAAGACAAAGCTCATAAAGAGGAGTAGGATATCCCTACCTCGAAGTTAGAGCTCGGATGGAGAAGAGACCAAAACCAAAGTGCTTCAAAGACCAAGATTTTCGGATCAAAACGACCCCCTCGACGATCAACACAACTTTTACAAAGGCCGAAGAGAAGGAGGACACTCTAACTAGATCAAACCCTAGAGAGAAGGGAGTTTCTAGAGAGAGGGGCTCTCAAAAATGGGTTTTAGAAAAAGTAGGAGAGAGAAAGAAAAGTAAAAAGTGATTTAAAATCACCCAGCGGATAACTCATATACGCACGACCCGCTCGAGCGTAGAATAGAGCGCTCGAGCGTAAAGCACAAATATCTGGTCCCGCTCGAGCTCATAGATGACTGCTCGAGCGTCAAGAAACAAAAGCAAAACACATCCGCTCGAGCGTGAAAAGCAAGTCCGCTCGAGCGCAGATTTTCATCTCCCAGAACTTTTCAGGAAAAGAACTACCCGCTCGAGCGCCAACAATCCCACTCGAGCTCAACCCGCTTGAGCGCAAGAAACCCGCTCGAGCGTAGAAAACACACTTGCAGAAGTTTTGCAGGGTCACAAAATACTGGAAGTGTGTAAACCCCGCTCGAGCGCAAAAAAACCCGCTCGAGCGCAAAAAGACCCGCTCGAGCGGACAACCGAAAACCAAACTCCGCTCGAGCGCAGAATGACCCGCTCGAGCGTAACACCAAAAACCTGGACAACTAGATTTGAGACTAAGGTTCAACCAACCTGCAATCCACCTGCCCAAAACATCCCAAAACTCACACTGGTGGAATTAAAGGATAGCAACAAGGTACACAACCACCAACCTCACGGAACCGAGTCCGGAATACAACAAAACAGTAGAGGGACAACCGGGATCGCTATATAATATGAGATTGTTTGGTGAGCTAGTGGTTACTAGTAGAGGGACACACACTGCACTAGCCCTGAATTACTCAAACACACTACACTCACTGTATTCTACTGCATACACACTGGCACCCAGTATTCGTCTGAATCTGTTAAATTTGCACACAATGCTATATCTGTTCTGAAACACCCAAACACGCTGACATATCACACGTATTTCACTGTAAGCACACCGACACCCGGTATTTGCCTGAATCTGTCAAACTTGCACACATGCTTCATCTGCTTTTTCAAAACTGCATTTTGAATGTTGTTTTGCAATTGTTACTTTCTATTTACAGGAGGGTTCCCATACCATCCGCGGGTATGGGAATACTGGCGCTTGGGAGTGGTACGGTGAGCTCCCTGATGCAGTCCGGCGCATCATGGATCGAGCGGGTTTCGGTGCCTTTTGCCGAGGACTCTCTAGGCTCTCCACTTGTAGGCCTCTCCTTGCCGCTCTGGCGGAGAGATGGTGGGACACCACCGATTCTTTTCATTTTTCCACTGCAGGGGACATGACGATGACCCCTTATGATTTCTCGATGCTCACCGGCATCGGGGTGGGGGGTGATCCGATCCCTTTCGACATTGACATGGATGAGTGGACCGCCGCTCAGGTCCATCTACTGGGGGAGGCGCCACCCCTAGCTCGCCCAGGTTTCATTCGATACTCCTGGTTCGAGGTCCAGTTTCAAGTCCAGCCCGTGTTGGAGGAGGAGGCGCAGATGACCCCGGAGGACGTGGAGAGGTATGCTCGCGGCTTCCTCATGTTCCTGTTCGGGACTACCATCTTCACCGACCGGGAAAAAACCGTGCCTCTCTGTCTTCTCAGCGCACTGGTGGACGTCCGGGACATTCTGCACTATGATTGGGGCGGCGCCGCTCTGTCCACTCTCTACGGGTACATGAGCTCGGCTTCTCGCGGCAGCGGCCAGCTACTCGGAGGCTACTGGCGGGCTTGGGAGGTACACTTCTTCTCCGCTTTTTCATTTCTGTCTCGTACTTTCTGTACTCTATACACTGCACACACTGTAGTCTGCTTTACACTTGCTGTATACTGTGCACGCGGCACACACATACATTCTGCTTTACACTGACTGCACACGGCTCACACTGTACACTGCACACAATACACTGCACAACATACGGCTCTGCCATTTCTGCTTTATTCTTCATTCTGCTTCAACTGATAAATGCACTGGTATTTATCTTGCAGTTGTGGGTTTACGCCTACTTCCCTAGGCTCGCTCCTGTGCCAGTTGAGGAGACTCCTCTGGCCGTCCCATTTTCGAGTCGCTTCGACGGGAGATGCACCCGGCGACCACGGGAGACATTCGGCTTCTTCCGCCGATACTTCGATACCATTACCCCTGCCGAGGTATGTTTTACTTACAGTTCATTTAAGCTTCGCTTTTCCACTGTATATTTCCAAAACAGTAGATAACAAACTGTCTGTCACTTTCAGATCACATGGCGGCCGTGGGCTCCCTTGCCGGCGGCGATGCGGGATCGGTTCGCTGGCGCGGAGGAGACCTCGCGTTTCCGGATCTTGCTTGAGGGCCCGGTCTGTCGGGCTTGGTACCTGGGGGAGCGTTTCCTACGCCAGACCCTGGGGTTACCTGAGCAGATAGTCCCGGTTCACCCTCCCGCAGATATGAGGGAGACCGAGGGGCTCACCAGCGAGCAGATGGATGACTACACCACTGGCTGGGAGGAGGCCGGCTTCAGAGGTACCGAAGACTATCAGGAGTACGTGCGGACGTACCTGATGCGACCTTTGAGCGGTCGTCGAGCAGAGGGGGCCAGGCCTGTGGCATCGGCGGCTGGGGCCGGAGCGGGAGTTGGAGTAGGGGCTGCGAGGAGGGCCCGAGTCCGTGGCAGGGGCGGAGTGCAGGGAGGACGGGGAGCTGGCTGGCCCGCCCTGCCCGCTGTACTGACTTTCCAGGGGCAGGGTGGGGCGACCTATTAGATCCCCTTCGCCCCTCCACCGGCTGGTCACGAGTTCATCGATGTCCCCGACTTACCTCCGGTATGTTTTACTGCATTTTGTACGGTTATTCATTTCAGTTTACTTGATATTCCACAGAATATTAATGCATCTGACGCTTTTGCAAGCTTCCCCTGGGTATACCCGTCAGTCGTTGGCGATGAATGCCTCGATGATGGGGATGCTTCAGCGGACTTTTGACCTCCTAGCCCTCTACAGCATATCGGTATGTCCTTCTAACATTGGCCTCAAACCATTCATACACTGCTTTACATAACCTGATGCACGGCACAACACCCGATACACTGATCTCACAGTATTTGACACACTGCATACACTGCATTCTGCACTGTTAAACTGCCCACGGCATTCATACACTGTACTCGGCATTGCATTCTGCACTGAAAAACTGCTCACGGCATTCATACACTGTACTCATACACTGCATTCTGCACTGATAAACTGTCTACAGTATACTGATGCATTTCCCTTTTGTGTACTTTTTCAGCCTCCTTTCCAGATTCCCATGGCAGGAGGTGCTCCAGCTGGGCCTTCTGTCCCTGCCCGGGGGAGAGATGAGGAGGGCCGGATATTTCCCCGTACCAGGGGAGGGCGTACTCATGTCGGGAGTAGCTCGCGAGCTCCAGTCCCGGACGATGATGATGACGAGGAGTCAGAGGCGGAGGCCGAGGCAGAGTCCGAGTCATCGGAGGAGGAGTCCGGAGGCGGTTCTAGCTCGGGTTCTGGCGACGACGCTGATGATGCTCCTGGACCCTCGTCCAGGAAGAGGACCAGGACAGACTGACGGCCCTTCGGAGTTGCTTGACATTGATGCAGATTTTTGCTACCTTTTCTTCTTTGTACTTTTCCTCTTGTTGGTAGTTAGATTACCTTGTACTGCCGCAGGCAGATTTTGTTTTCTTCAAAATTTTGTACTTGAAAAAGATTATGAAATGAACAGATTTTTACTTAAAAAGTGTTACATTTACATATCTCATGCATTGCATCGCATTCCACCCTGTTACACCTCAATGTAAATGAAATTGATTGGTTATCTGAAAATTGAACACTTGCACTAGTAATAATCAGATAATTAAACAGCCAACAGCAAAATGACCCAAGCAACCCACTGCCTGATTCTGGACATACAGCCCTTACTCTGTTAGGGATTAATCTGCATACAGCCCATAACACAGCATTCGATTCATTCTGCACACGGCAAACTTCTGAACAAACGGCCCAATCTAACAGGACGGACCTCAAAGATGGAACCGGTTGGAGTCGAAACACGCTTAAATGTAGAGAATGGCACAGCATTCCGAGTGTAAATGATTTTTGAAATCGAATGAGGGTTTTTCAAATCGGGATATCGAGCCTACAACTGAACACAGCGGAGAGGACTCAAATATAAAGGTACACGACCTAAACACAACGAGACACGCTCGAAAAAGACCTAAAACAAAGGTGGAGATATACAAAACAAAAGACACGACATACAGACGCGTTAGCGAAGATGGGGGACCTCGGACCACGAGGAGCCAGTTCAACCTGGGTATTGTTTCCCACCCTTTCTGATTTGTGATTCTCACATCACTCGGATCTCGAGCTCGGATTTTTTTCTCAAAACCCTTTTCCTCACTTTTCTCTCAACTTACACCTCTCTATTCTTCATTCTCTCATTTTTCATCCCTCCCCGGGGTGATTGATGGATAAATAGAACGGTGTGGGTTCATGCTCAACACCGTTAGCTCACGACCATTTCTTCTGGTGGGGAGAGTGCTCTTCTGGCAAGTACGTCGATGACGGGGGAAAGACAGAACGCCTGGCTTAACTATGCCCCTAGTTGATCATTTTAACCATTTTTTGTTTTTGCTTTCTACTAAAACAATTTTGATCAAAATGAGAGTCGGATTAACGTACTTGTTCGATTTTTGATTTGAAAAGCATGCAAGTCAGGCTGCAAGCACTGAAAATTTTCCTTTTTGATTCGAGAAAATAGTCAGCCTCAGTAAAAATTTTCAAAAACTATTTTTCAAACAGCTGATGCTCAACAAGCATGGAACTTACTCTTCGAGATGCGCAACCTCGGGTCGGAGGCAATGGAAAATTGCCCCTAGTTTGAAGGGGGGTGGGAGGCAACGAAAAGTTGCCCCTAGTTTGAATGGTGGCTCACGGCGGCTCGTGGCAACGGAAAGTTGCCCTTTGTTTGGGTGGTGCCGCAGCAGTCTGCAAACAGTCTTCATTGGCGGTGGTCGAGCTCTTGGACACAGCGATAACGAAGACGGTCACAACAAATATATGGACACAATCACCTTGAAGGGTGTTGGCCGCTGGACTTTGGGGACGAAATCAAAACCATTGCATGGACTGAGACGCTATGAAAGCGTTGGGGGCTGGACTTCATGATGAAGTTGCCTACGTATCCCAAACATGGAAATCAAGCCTCACGTAGTTCCGGTTAAGGTACACTCGGGTATTTTAACCTTCACTTTTTAGGCTCTCATTTTTGCCAAGGCGCCCAATGCGGGTTTTCGACCTTGCGAGCTTCTTTTCATTTTTTTTTGTGCATTTCTTTTTTTCTTCTTTTTTATTTTTTCTTTTCTTTTCTTTTTGCATTTTTTGTCTTTTTTGTATTTTTCTCTTGCTCTAACTTTTGCCTGGGTCGCCCTTCCGGGTTTTCGGCCCAGCGAGCCTCTCAAAGGGTAAAAGTGTAGCAAGTCCATGCCAAATGGTTTTTTTTTGAAATTGAAGCCTCTCTGTGTCTAGGAGAACGGCCGTTGCAATGATTTAGAGGAGAATCCATCCCGGTTACTCCACGAGCTTCTTCCGGCGAGATCTACTTCTTCTGATTCGACTTTGATGCTTCTTGATCGAAGGCTACTTCAAAACTGGCCACACGGGCCTTTCATGGCGTTTGTCCGTTGAACTTTCTGAACGTTCTGAACGGGTTCAAAGTCGGAAAACAAATGGGTTGAATCTTGGGGCTGAGAGCGATCCTAGGCTGCGCGACCTCAAGAGGGATTCCACACAAGTCTTCACAGGGCCGCGCAAAACATTTGTTTTTGAAAGTTTTTAAGAAAGCGACAAATCGCTCGCGCCGAAGATAGTGTGGAACCAATCTGGATCAGGCCAGGATCCTTCTCAGTACTCACGCCGACAAGCATGATTTCATTCATTAAAAGGCTTAGCACGCCTCTCTTTCTCTCAAAATGATCAAAATTTTGCAAAACCCGAGGAACTCCTTCCTCTTCGTTTTCATCACCGCAGTGTTCAAAAGTTTTTTTTTTGAAAAACTTAGGTTAATGCAATGAGTTTGGCACGCAGGAGAGCAGGCGAGATGTGCTGTCAGCCCAATCAAATTCTCTGGCCCTTATGCTGAAAATAAGCATGAAGTTGAGATAGCAACAGCTGTTCCGTTCGGATTGATTGGTGTAACTGGATCCTTGGCATAAACAGACTCAAAACAAAAACAGATAATAACAAAACGGCGTTCGGGACAACAACCCCAGAATCACCTAGTATTATATACAAAGGGGACTGACTCGATACAACAAGACAGACCCTTAAGCGAAAGACTGACTCAAGACAAAGAGACAGACTCAAAACAAAAGACTGACTCGATATCCAAGCCAGGATTTACAAAACTCGGTTTCACCGATGCTCAAAAATGCGTGCCAGACGCTACATCCAAAATACACCAAATGTCGCCCGCAGGCGGTTCACTTCACATACTCGCAGTATCTGAGTCCTCGAAATCCAACAACTGGGTGGTAACGGACTTGCCTGAGGTGGGTGGGAGGATAACCTTGTTATCGATCAAATCCTGCACTTCATGACGAAGGCGGGAACATCCATCGGTACTGTGACCGGAGTGTTGGTGGTACGCATAGTACAAGGTAGCATCATGCGTGGCGGGGAGATTCTTCAGGAGTGGTCGAGGCTCCAAAGGTTTAAGATGCCCATTCTTTGCCAATATTAGCAATGCCCTAGACAAAGGCATGTAGAGGTCGTGAAAGACCCTGCGCCCTCGGGGCAGGTACTTTGAAGTTTGAGGATTCTTGCCAGATGCGCTAGCGAAAGGGTCGGCTGGCACTGCCTTGGCTTTTTGAACCTTTCCCGGTGCAGGGTTGGGAACTACAGGAATTGTCTGGGCATGACGGGGCCCATCCCGATTTTCTACCTAGCTTGAACTGCCTTTGATCGGAGTGGGGAAAGCATCATCCACAGCTTTGATCACGATCGCAGATGTTTGTTGTTTATTCATTCCCCTGACTTTCAGAGCCTCGACTGCCCACAGCAGTTGTTCAATAGGATCGGCATCTACCTTTGCCTTGTCTTTTCCTCTAGCCTCAGCCTGATCAAGGGTCTGGGTCGGTGCTGGCATGTCGCGGCTGTAGCTGGAAGCCACCTCTGGCTGGCTGAGCTCTATCACAATCCGCCCCAGTAGCGGGGGCTCCTGTGGTACGAAATTCCCGGCATACGGCGCCGCTGGCGGTGAAGCCGACATTCCATAGGCCAGATCGGCCACGGGCCTCTGGAGGTCACCTATCATCCCCATCAATTCAAAGGTGGTGGGCTCACGAGCCTGATATAACTGGGGAGCCCAGACCGGGTGCACAACGGGCGACCTGGATGGATGTGACATATTGATGTTGGCCTCACTCTGCGGAGCGGTTCCCTGCTCCAATGCAGCCGTCATAACCACAATTTCTTCTGAATTTTGTGCCGTCATAAATCCTGCCTCAGCAAGGGGAGACACTGGCTATTCTGTATCAACTCTGCAACTCTTTGAACCCTTGAAAGGAAAAACAGACAGCATTTCAGCCCAAACTGATCAAACACGGGTGTAGCCAAACAACTGTACCCTACTGCTGATCACTGTTCCCAGAAATCACTGTTCCCGAAAACTGAACCCTGATACCCGCGGATAAATGATTCTTATAACTGATACTGGTACTGGTGTCCTCAGGTTTGATACTCAAACTTGCAAACTGACATGTACTTTCCCTGTAGAAATACATTCTAGAAGCACATAGCAAGTAAAGAGAACAAAAACACCCCTATGTTGGGGTAGGGTTTCCCTGTCCTATTTTGTCAGGAGCTAGGGTTTCACTACGCACACAACGGTTTTTCAAACAACCTAACGTCGGGTAAGCAACTTGTCCTAACTTGGAATGGTCACTATGGATCCGAATATGCACTAGGTCGGATGGTCGAAAAGGGTGCCTCAGTAAAAACCGGGGTTTGTGTTCTCATGCTGTCAGAGCCCATAGCCGGTCAGCCTTATGGACATGCCTTGACAAGACAAGCCTCCGGCAAACCGTTCAGGAATGGCAGAAGGCAAACACTGTGTTCCTAGGCACACCAATGCACATGCAATGCAAAGAAACACATAAATGAAATGAAAACAGGAAATCATGAGTTCGAGTCAAGCTCTCTAAAAATCCCCAGCAGAGTCGCCAAAAACTGTAGGCGCGCCCGCGGAGGGGGACCTCGCTGCTACAGTTCGGACTCGCGATTTTTGTTGTCGCGGTTCTTAATCTGAACCAAAGAGTCCAAATCTGGCAAATCGTTTTGAGAAACAAATTTTTGAAAAAGTAGTGCCAAACATGGACTGCTTTGCCAGATACAGAGTCGCCACCTAAATATTTTTTTAAAATGGGGGAATTTAGGAAACCCTGACTCGGTGCCAAAGGCCACATGTCCGTCATCACCGGAGTTGTCTCGGCTCGGGAGCTTGGGTACGATCGGGGAAGGTCAGTTATGAGCACCCCCTTTCGCCCGGTCCGAAGACCGGCCTCTACTAACCATGATGTCCGATTTTGAAAACGTTATGTGTTCTTATTCCATTTATTAGCCTAGAATTACTATGTTATGCGCGCAGCAAACAAGTATAGACTAGATTGCCTAATTTGGAAAGAAACATTGCGTATTCGTTCATTTTGAAAATGCTTTGGAATTTGCTACTCGCAAGTAGGCTAAAACACGGATTTCAATGAGTTTTTCCAACTCAAACAATCCAACCTTCACCCACAGGCATTCAAAACATTTTATCACATAAGCATCTAGCCACATGGTAAACATGCTGTCATGTTAACATTCACACGCATGCGGGATGCTAAAGCGAAAATACTTACATCGTACTCCGTGCCAAAACAGTAAACTAGTTAGCAAACATGCGTGTCCTAGTTCATGTTAAATTGCCTAATGCAACACATACAGGATGCAATTAGATAGGCTCGGCTAACCTAAGCATGGCATATGACATGCGATCAACTATCACATATTCAATTTTTGAATTGAAGTACAAATGCAGTTAGCGTGATGTACCGAGCCTAATGCATGCAATACAAATGCATGGATGCACACATGCATAGCATAAGGTATGCTAAATTAAACGTGCCCTAATCTACCATCATAAGCAGGTAAATAAAAGGGAAGAAAGAAGTGGGGATTGGAAGACATACACACCACCCACGCACACTTATTACAGATTTGCCCTCACTCGGAGGGACCAAATAAATAATACAAATTAATTAACTACGCAAGCTAATTAAATATTACAAATTAATTAATTAATTAACAAATTAACTAATCTAGAAAAATAGTAAATCGCCTCGGGAAACGCGCCGCCATGCATAGGCTGCCTCTGTTTTCCTTCCTTCACTCCTCTGGAGGCTGTCAAAACCTCAGGACTGCATCCCTGGACACTGGGGAGTGTCACCGGCTGAGTGGAATTACCACCGGCAGTGGTGTGTGGCCATCGGCACAAAATGAAGCTGTCGGCAGAGGAATTGTTGCCGGTCGGCACCTTACACTGCCGGTCGGCAGAGTGTTCCTGCAGAATCTGCAAATGACAGCAACAGAGGGCAAGGCAAAGCATGGCAGCACAATTCAAGGCATATATGCACCAACCATGTCCCTTATCATGATAATGACTCAAAGGGGCATGTGCCTCGATTCTCGGACCACCAATTACGCATTTCCATGCATGATGGCCCAAAGAACCAAGTATGCAACTTTGATTTCAAATGCAATGCAAACCAATCAAACCAAACAAGGCCCAATTCCTATCATCAAGTCAAGGAACAAGGCATGCATGCAAGATGCAATGCAACCTAAGCATACAAACTAAGGATGCAACATGGCATGGGGACAAGCTTATGCAAGCATACAAGCATACATATGGCAATGCAAGTAGATAGAAAGATGGACTTAAACATGAATTAGGCAGCTCTAAATAGGCCTAAAACAGTAGCCATAATGCTATAATATGAGGGACCAAATACACATGCACACATACACATGTTGAAGGCCAACACTTAGGCACAAATTGAACAACCCTCAAACACATTTGAAAGGGGGAATCATGGACTAATTAGCATACAACATAAGCATTGAAATCATGCTAAAACATGGTGCCAAACCAAGCAATAAATCAAGCCAAGCATGCATCAAATGGCCTAAGTGCTCAAAACAAACCAATGGAGCATTGGACTACACTTAGCAAGACCAAACATGGCATGAAATCATTGACCAAAAAACAGAGTTTTAGGACATTAATACAAGGCCTAAGGACCACTTAGATGGCATCTAAATGATTCAAAAACAAAGGCATGCATAAACACCAAAACATGGAGCATGAGATGACAACCTTACAAGGCATTAAAGGGACATCAAATGTGAGCTCTCAAGCATACAATAAGGTCTGAAATGGCATGGTGGATGGTCCCAAATCACCAAAACAATGCAAGGGTAGCATGCTATACATTCACATACTTAAGGCCAACAAGCCGGAATGCAAAGGGGCTATATGATGCATGCCAAATTCGACCCAAACAACCTAGGACAGACCTAGAACATGGCAAAACATGCACAAAATCTTCACAAGACTAAGCCTAAAACATGCTCCAACAAAGGCTAACAACCTAAGACATGTTAAGGCAATAACATGGCATTACAAGGCAACTATGCTAAGCATGCATGGAGTACCAAAACCAACTTAAAATCATGTTATATTATGGATATATAAGCATGAAAAACAGCCTAAACATGCTCAACACACACTCAAGCATGATGCTCTCTCAAGAGGCCAAAACATGCCCTTTTCAAGGACAACAAGGAGAGGGGGTGGCCCTCTCCTTCTTGGGACTTCAAGGCATCATCTTCACCACTGAAATCCCTCAAGATTTCAGTGGTGAAGAGACCCCAACACCAAAATCCCGGAGCTAGCACAAAAGGGCACAAAATGAGGCCTTTTAAGGCCTAAGGGTGTTCAAACTTACCCAAACCACAAATCACTCTTAACAAACAATCAAGAGGACTAAAAAATAGAACTTTTTTGTGTTATACACTAGGCTCAAAAACGAATTTAAGATAGGTATAAACAAGGTGCAAAAATAGGGAATAAAGGTGTTAGTTTCTTACCCTTGATGACCCCTTCACAAATGGTGCTCCAATGGCCTTCCTTAGCTTGAATCCAACACCAAAACTTCAAGACCAGTCCCTTAGAACCTCAATAACCAAAGGAAGGTGAAACACTAGGTGTTTGTGTGAAATAGTAAGACACAAAACACCTAGAGCACAAAAGAGAGGGAAAGAGAGATAAGAAGTGTATCTAACCCTAACCCTAAAACCAGAGCTTAACAATGGCTATTTTTGCTCTCAAAATATCTAAACTCTCTAACCTCTTAAGCCAAGAGACCCCTCTCTCTCTATATGGCACTTCTTGTCTTGTAAAGCTTACAAGACAAGCTTCATAAGAGGGAGATCCCTCCATACACGTGTATGGAGGGGAGCAAAAGCAAGACAGCTGTCTTAAAATATCTGCAAAAGCAGATGCACAGTAATCGGCCGGCCAAAAATGCCATCTTGGCCAAAAAGAGTGCCGGCCGGCACTAAAAAGTGCTGACCGGCAACAAATAGTGCCGGCCGGCAATATACATTGCCGGTGGTAGCAAAAACTAGCCGGTGGCCTCTAGCCACTGCCGGTGATGGGTGGGGATGGTCCACAAGCCTTACCCTGCCCTTCCAAGGCAAAACATAAGTGTTTGGTGCAAAACCAGACACTAAACAGTCGAGTTCGGAGATCCTGAGGCAAGGCACGCGAGCCGAGACCTCCGGGAACTCCAAACGAACACAAACATGGATAAGCACCGAGTGTTCAAACGGTGACGTCCAAGTCTTGAGGACGGTCAAAAATGGGGTGTCTACAGGGATGTACTCCACGGTTTAGGGGAAGATAGGGGATGGACCTCTAAACCGGATGTTGTTGGGAGGAGATAGGGGATGGACTCCATAGATAGAGCTCATATGCTTATCTAGTAATGTGTTGACAGAGCTCATATGCTTGTCATTGGAAGTGTGATAGTGCTCTTATGCATATCTGTGGAAGTGATGATATAGCTTGTATGCTTATCTGTTGGTGTGTGATATAGTTTGTATG
Source organism: Camellia sinensis (assembly GCF_055761805.1). NCBI lineage: Eukaryota > Viridiplantae > Streptophyta > Magnoliopsida > Ericales > Theaceae > Camellia > Camellia sinensis. The sequence continues at coordinate 152,747,256 of NC_138972.1, forward strand.
CTTATCTGTGATGAAATGGGAAAGTGCTTGATGTGAGTTATTGTCTCATATAAGTTGTTTGGCCAGGTTCTGAGCCAGGGTTATAAATTGAGAATTTGAAAAGAATTGGAAAATGGATTGTAACATGGACTTGTATGTCATGAAACCGTAAAATGTGATAAGGGAAAGTATCAGTATTAGCCATCTATCAACTACTAATCTTTTAGTCATTATTCATATTTGGTTTAGTATATTTCTACTGGGCTGTGGCTCACCCTATATGAGAATATCATTTTCAGGTACAGGTAGCATGCCACCTCCAAGGACGTAGCTTAGGAGGCTAGAGGCATGCAGATTTTTGTTGTTTTATTTCTTTGATGTATTACATGTATATTCAAAGTCAAGGGCTTAATGTGTAAATGAGTTAGCACTCCTTTGTTGTAACCAAGTGTTAACTTGGAAAGCTGTAAGCCCGTAGGGCATTTCCTTTTGCTGCTAACATGTAATACTTTTGGTAATGAAACTCTGATGAATAGAAGAAAGTGGAACTTTTATATATCAATGTATGCCTATATTGATGGGTTTAATGTTAAAATTTTGAGGGCGTTACATTTCTCCTTTCCATACATCCTCCCAAAACTGGCTCATTTCCCCATTAGCCACAAATAACCAGGAAATCGAGACGAAAAAGAAAGACCTTGAGAAATGGACTTCCATGGAGATCGCAAATTTCCCCAGTTAACTACATAAGAATCCCAATAATTAGCTTCAACCCCATTACTTCCTCTTAGTGACAGATTGCCATAAAGAACCACACTCCATAGAAATCTCTATAACAATTTTCTAATTCTATAATAACTTGTAGAATGAGCCATCATAATTTCTTGGGTACCGTCAATAACTGACAATCATAATTTAGTAACTTACAAAAAATAAGTAACTTAGTAGTAGTAATAGTAGTGGTGGTGCTGAACTACTGATATTATCACCACTAGTCAAAAAGTCACCATAGTCTTCTCTTCATCACAAACACAGACCAAGAATTGAAGTGTTCGGTCCGCCTCGGCTTCTTCGGGGCTAGAGGCCAGCTCAGCATTGTCAGAATCTTGTGCTCGGGAGATGTCAGGGTGCGGCATTCATCGTCGGTGCAGTCGCTATTGCTGCCACTCTTTGGTGTCTGAATTGTGGGAGTTTCGTCGGTGGAGGGTTTGATTCTGATGGTGGGTAGTCGGAGTTGGGGCAAGCCTTGTTGGAATTCTGACGTCTTGTAAATTGAGGTTGGTTTTTTGTTTTTTTTTTGAAGGGAGAGGAAGAGGTTGGGGAGGACAAAAAATGAAGGAGAGGTGTGTGTATATATAGAATTATAGAGAGAACGAGAGAGAGAGAGTGTGTGTGTGTGTGTTCTGAAAATATCCCGTATTTTGAACCGTTTTGATACAAAGAATTAATGTGATTTTAGTTTTGATACGGGAAACAAAGAAATCTCCGCATTGATTACGCTCTCCCATAGCTTCTTCTGTGTTGAAAAAGAACACTAAAACGTATGTTATTAATACCAATTATGAATGAATACTTCACGTATGTTAAATGTATACCAATTAGGAATGAATCTTAATCTTTGCATAGCAAATGAATATTTGCTGTTGTTATCTTCGCTCTCTTAGTTGCCTTCACATGGCTTTCCATATTTGGCTTTCCAAATAAGAACAAACTCTCCTCAGCAACAGACCATATCAGACAATAGCAGCATTTAGAATATTAAATTATTTATTTTGTTTCATTTAACTAAACAATAAGCATTTTCTTGCATTTTTTGCCCTATTTTTTTTTAAAAATTTTCAGTCAAATTTTTTTTTTGTAAAGTTTTGAATATTTAAAATTTCACATAAATAAAGCAGTATGTCAAAAACTAAAATAATGACATAAATAAAATATTTAAAATAAATAATGACAAATAATATTGAGATATTTTCAAAATAAAAATTATGTGTGTTTGGTCATAAATAATATTTATTTATGTGAATTTTTAAATATTTATGTCATTATTTTATGTCAATAATATTTATGTCATTATTTTATGTGAAGTATACGTTTACTTTGGTAGGTATTTTTAACTAAACCCAAAATACCTTAAGAGAGCGAAGATAACAGCGACAAAGATTCATTCATAATTGGTATACGTTTAACATACGTGAAGTATTCATTCATAATTGGTATTCATAACATACATTTAAGTGTTCTTCTTCAACACAGAAGAAGTTATGGGAGAGCTTAATCAATGCAGAGATTTCTTTGATTCCTATCAAAACTGTCAAAATCACTTTAATTCCTCGTATCAAAACTGTTCAAAATCAGGGATATTTTCAAAACTCTTTCCCTATAATTCTATATATACACACACAAACCCAAAAACAAGAAGAATATGAAGAAGGAAAGATAAAAAAAAACAGAGAGAGAGAGAGAGAGATGTGATTGGTTGCAAAAGATTTTGGGAAGGGCTTTAAGTTTTTAGATTTCAAACAAGGTGTATATATATATATATATAGGAGTTTTGGCACATCAACATTTTTTTAATTTGTAAATGTATGCATAGGAGCAGAGCTGTGGGCCATTATATTGATTCAATCCATCCAAGGGCTAGAAATGATTGGTTGTGAAAATTTCTTCGTTTGCATCGTAGAGTCATCATTTTTGCATGTTGTAGAATCATAAAATTGGTAAATTTATAAATTGTGCGCGTTGTAGAATCATAAAATGGGTAAATTTATAAATTTTCTTTGCAAGAATTGGAAATAAAATAAAAATAAAATAAATTTCTTTGCAAAAAGGAAACTTCTATATAAGTGTGCATCGTAGAGTCATAATTTGTGCGTCGTAGAATCATAGATTTTGTAAATTTTCTTTGCAGGGATTGGAAATGCAATTAAAATAAAACAAATTTCTTTGCCAAAATGAAACTTCTATATAAGTGTGCATCGTAGAGTCATAATTTGTGCGTCGTAGAATCATAGAATTTGTAAATTTGTAAATTTTCTTTGCAAGGATCGGAAATACAATTAAAATAAAATAAATTTCTTTACAAAAAGGAAACTTCTATATAAGTGTACATCGTAGAGTCATACTTTGTGCGTTCGTAGAATCATAGAATTTGTAAATTTGTAAATTTTCTTTGCAAGGATTGTAAATAAAATTAAATTAAAATAAATTTCTTTGCAAAAAGGAAACTTCTATATAAGTGTGCATCGTCGAGTCATAATTTGTGCGTCGTAGAAATGATTGGTTGGAGAAATTTCTTTGCAAAAATGAAACTTCTATACAAATTTATTTTATTTTAATTTTATTTCCAATCCCTGCGAAGAAAATTTGTAAATTTGTAAAGGTATTTGTAAATTTGTAAAGGTATTTTATTTTAATTTTATTTCCAATCCCTGCAAAGAAAATTTACAAATTCTATGATTCTACGACGCACAAATTATGACTCTACGATGCACACCTATATAGAAGTTTACTGTTTGCAAAGAAATTTATTTTATTTTAATTTTATTTCCAATCCCTAATTTTATTTCCAATCCCTGCAAAGAAAATTTACAAATTCTATGATTCTATGACGCACAAATTATGACTCTACGATGCACACTTATATAGAAGTTTCCTTTTTGCAAAGAAATTTATTTTATTTTAATATTATTTCCAATTCCTGTGAAGAAAATTTATAAATTTACCCATTTTATGATTCTACAACGCACACAATTTATAAATTTACCAATTTTATGATTCTACAACACGGAAAAATGATGACTCTACAATGCAAACAAAGAAATTTTCACAACCAATCATTTCTAGCCCTTGGATGGATTGAATCAATATAATGGTCCACAGCTCTGCTCCTATGCATACATTTACAAATTAAAAAAATGTTCATGTCCCAAAACTCCTAGATATATACCTTTTTTGAAATCTAAAAAATTAAAGCACTTCACAAAATCTTTTGCAACCAATCACATCTCTGTCTGTTTTTCTGATCTTTCCTTCTTCATCTTCTTCTTGTTATTGGGTTTGTGTGTGTATATATAGAACTATAGAGAGAGAGAGTTTTGAAAATATCCTTGATTTTGAACAGTTTTGATACATGGAATTAAAGTGCTTTTGACAGTTTTGATAGGAATCAAAGAAATCTCCGCATTGATTAAGCTCTCCCATAACTTCTTCTGTGTTGAATAACACTTAATGTATGTTATGAATACCAATTATGAATGAATACTTCACGTATGTTAAACGTATACCAATTATGAATGAATCTTTGCTGTTGTTATCTTCGCTCTCTTTAGGTATTTTGGGTTTAGTTAAAAATACCTACCAAAGTAAATGTATACTTCACGTAAAATAATGACATAGATATTATTGACATAAATATTTAAAAATTCACATAATTAAATATTATTTATGACCAAACACACATAATTTTTATTTTGAAAATATCTCAATATTATTTGTCATTATTTATTTCATATATTTTATTTATGTCATTATTTTAGTTTTTGACATACTGCTTTATTTATGTGAATTTTTAAATATTACACCAAACAGTCCCATTATTTTATTTATGTGAATTTTAAAATATTCAAAAATTTATATCCAAAAAAATAATAATAATTTGTCTGAATTTTTTTTAAAAAAAAAAATAGGACAAAAAATGCAAGAAAATGCTTATTGTTTAGTTAAATGAAACAAAATAAATAATTTAATATTCAAAATGTTGCTGTTGTCTGATATGGTCAGATATGGTCTATTGCTTAGGAGAGTTTGTTCTAATATGGAAAGCCACGTGAAGGCAACTAAGAGAGCGAAGATAACAGCAGCAAAGATTCATTTGCTATGCAAAGATTAAGATTCATTCCTAATTGGTATACGTTTAACATACGTGAAGTATTCATTCATAATTGGTATTCATAACATACGTTTCAGTGTTCTTCTTCTTCAACACAGAAGAAGCTATGGGAGAGCTTAATCAATGCGGAGATTTCTTTGATTCCCGTATCAAAACTGAAATCACTTTAATTCTTCGTATCAAAACGGTTCAAAATAAGGGATATTTTCAAAACACACACACACACACACACACACACTCTCTCTCTCTCTCTCTCTCTCTCTCTCTCTAATTCTATATATACACACACCTCTCCTTCATTTTTTGTCCTCCTCCCCAACCTCTTCCTCTCCCTCAAAAAAAAAAAAAAAAAAAAAAAACCAACCTCAATTTACAAGATGTCAGAATTCCAACAAGGCTTGGCCCAACTCCAACTACCCACCATCAGAATCAAACCCTCCACCAACGAAACTCCCACAATTCAGACATCGAAGAGTGGCAGCAATAGCGACTGCGCCGATGATGAATGCCGCACCCCGACATCTCCAGAGCACAAGATTCCAGTGATACTAAGGCCTCGTTTGGGAACAGGCTAATTTAGTAACTTTTTGGCTATTTGGCTAAAATATGAGTTAAAAAAAACTAGTATATTTGGAATGACTTTTTGACTTTTTACGAAAAGATGTGCAAAACGTAGAGAGAAAGGAGAATCTATGACTTTTTGGTATGGGTTGTTGGCTTTTTGGCTAATTTAGTAACTTTTTGTTTTTTTGGCTAAAAATGAGGGTTCCCAAACGAGGCCTAAGCTACCCTCCGGTCCCGAAGACGTATAGGGAACATACATCTGAAATAAGGTACATACATACGTATACGTTTACAAGTTCAGCCCAGAAATTGGGCACATACAAAACATTAGATAATATCAACTTTGGCCAACAAAATATTAGTACAAAATGACAAGGTCTAGCAAAACTGCACTAGCATGCAAAGGGCTGCTCCAAGTGCCTGGTTGTCCTTAGGTTGACAAAAGATAGATGATATCGATGCTAGGACTGACCTTCAAGTTGATTACCTACAGAATCAGACAAAATTACAGAGTGAGACAAGCTCAGTGAATAACAGTACGTAAACAGTTTAATATTCAATTTAAATCATAATATGGAACAGTGCATACACAAAAATGGATTCCAAGTAGTTAGTCTGACGTTGTTTTATTTTCCAGAATGGCCTTGGGCCTAGTCATAACAGAATGGCCTACTGGCCCAGAAATACAGAACAGCCTTTCGGCCCAGAAATATACTGAACAGCCTTTCGGACCACACATGTACAAAAATGTACATAATCCTTTTAACATTACATTTCCATCGAGTTCCAATCAACACATATGTTAATGTCGTAAATGTCGGAAAATAGAACCTTAATCGCAGATATTAACAGTAAATAAATGTACATTCGGTGTACTGTTACTCAATGTATTGTTGCGGAGCGGTGGTTCCTCCTGTGGTGTGTCCTACACACATAGATAACACATTAGTTTCTTTCTCCTTTTAAACCATTTCTTGCATTATTACATTTCAATTACATGTACAATCATCAAAAAGTATCAAACACAAATTCCAAAAAGAGCTAAGGGTTAAGCACGTAAAACGGAGCGAACGGGATTTTCGACCTGGGTCGCACGTGCGGCCACCCCCTCCGCACGTGCGGACATGGACCACACGTGCGGTCCCTCTCCACCGCTTGAGCAGCCAAAAACAGTATGCTCTCCCATTTTTTTTCCTCTTCTCTGCACGTGCGGCCACGACCTCTGCACGTGTGGCCACGACCTCCGCACGTGCGACTACGACCTCCGCACGTGCGACCACGACCTCCGCACGTGCAGTCTGGCCCCTATTTGGCAGTCCGAAAATCATACAAAACCCCATGTTTGGTGATGAACAACAAGGCCCAAATTAGATGCTTTAAATGCTAAAATATGGTGCAAAGATCATGTAATTAAGGGTACAAACACACCACCATTTGAATCATGGAAGATCAATTAATCATCACCACAACCTATGTCTCTTACATACACATATATACATATATAGCTATATATATACACATATGGGTTCCAACATGGTAATTCAGGAAACAAAATTAAGTTGACACAAGCAAGTAGTAGAATCATCTTACCAATAAATCAATACATCCAAAACCCTCATTACAACTCCAGGGTACACCATAACAAGCAATTCCTTCTCCAAATTAAAAAGAAAGGGTTGAATTTGGGAAACTTAGACTTACCTTGAACTTCACTAGCTAGATCTCCCTTCAATCTCACAAGCCTCTACCTTCTTTGATGAGCTACTCATCCCAATCCTTCTCTCAACTAAGTTCTTCCTCCAGGAGATATTTCAATAAGCTTCTAAGTCAAAATGATCCAAGAACTTTGATATATAGAGATATTTCTATAAGGGTGAATAAGACAAAAATTCAATCGTTTAAGCATCCTAAATTGAAATTCCACAGAAAATCCCATTATAGCTTAAAAATCATGCAGATTTCAAATGTCAAATCAATTTCAGAAAATTAAGTCTCTAAGGCTTCCAATTCTGGATTCAAACAGTTTAAGTGTGACAGATAATTTTCTTATTCAACAGATAGGAATCCATATTTCCAAGTTTCTTTTAATTCAATGTAGTTTCACATAGAATTTCATAATAAGCATTCAAAAACACAGAATAGAGGACTGAAAAGATACCAGAATCATGTACGAGGGTCGGGTTATTACACTCTCCCCCCCATTAAATAAGTTTGGTCCTCCAAACTTGTTTTACCTTAGGACGGAAATAGATGCGGATATTGGTGTTGCATTTCATCTTCCTTTTCCCAAGTTGCCTCGGTTCCGTAGTGCTCTTGCCATTCCACTTTTACCATTAGAATTTCTCGGTTCCGTAACTATTTTACTTGATGGTCCAGAATTCGAATTGGTTTTTCCTCGTACGTTAACTTGTCAGTCAACACAATTTGGTGATAATCAATAACATGTGACGGATCTGGAAGGTATCCTCGAAGCATAGAAACATGGAACACGTTATGAATCTGACTCATATGTGGTGGAAGGGCAACTCGGTAGGCTACTGGACCCACTTTTTCTAAGATCTGAAAGGGACCAACATATCGGGGTGTTAGCTTACCCCTTTTTCCGAATCTTGGATGTCCTTTGATTGGGGTAACTTTCACAAAAACATGACTATCCACGTCAAACTCCAAATTCCTTTGCCGGCTATCTGCATAACTCTTCTGTCTACTTTGGGTAGTTTTCAATCTTTCTCGAATAATTCTAACTTTTTCAGTTGTCAAATGGACAATCTCTGGCCCTAACAATGGCCTATCTCCAACCTCAGCCCAACACACGGGAGAACGACACGGTCTTCCATACAGAGCTTCATAGGGTGCCATGTCAATACTCGAATGGTAACTGTTATTATATGCAAACTCGACCAACGGCAGATGAGTTTCCCAACTTTCCTGAAAATCCAGAACACACATTCGAAGCATATCCTCTAGCGTCTGAATCGTCCTCTTGGATTGTCCATCTGTTTGAGGGTGGAAGGCTGTGCTAAACTTTAATTCTGTATCTATTGCATCCTGTAGACTTTGCCTGAACCTTGAAACAAACTTTGGATCTCTATCTGACACAATTGAGACCGGAACACCGTGAAGCCTTACAATTTCATTCACATAGATCACAACAAGTTTATCTGCATTATATTGGGTCTTCACAGGCAAAAAGTAGGCAGACTTAGTCAATCGGTCGACAATGACCCATATAGAATTCATACCTCGTGGTATCTGTGGTAAGCCTACAACAAAATCCATGGTCAGATGTTCCCATTTCCACTCCGAGATTGGAAGGGGTTGTAATAATCCTGCGGGTTTCTGATGCTCTGCTTTTACCTGCTGACATTGCAAACACTTAGAAACAAACTCTGCGATTTCTTTTTTCATACTTGGCGACCAAAAATTTTGCTTCAATTCCCGATACATTTTAGTACTTCCTGGATGCATTGAAACTCTTGAGGAATGTGCTTCTTCCATCCATTTTCGTTTAAGTTCTAACACATTAGGGACGCATACTCGATTTTGAAATTTAAGCACAGAATCCGTCAAAGTGAACCCCAGTTTCGGTTTTGTCTCCATTTCTTCACGTATCTTCTTTAGAGCTCCATCTTCCATTTGGCGTAATTTAATCTCTTCAAGTAATGTCGGTTGGGCCATCATTGTTGCCACTGTTGCTTCTTGACCATGTATCATCAAGTCGACTCCCATCTTATTCAGCTCACTTACCAACTCCTTTTTTTCTGTCAATAGATTTGCCAAATTTCCCACATTTTTCCAACTAAGTGCGTCTGTCACCGTGTTGGCTTTACCAGGATGATAGTGGATTTGCAAATCATAATCCTTAATAAGCCCCAACCACCGCCGCTGGCGCATATTTAACTCTTTTTGGGTAAAAAGGTATTTAAGGCTTTTATGGTCGGTATAAATGTCGCAAGTAGTCCCATACAGATAATGCCGCCAAATCTTTAAAGCAAAAACTACTGCGGCTAGCTCAAGGTCATGCGTGGGATAATTCTTCTCATGAGGTTTAAGCTGTCGAGAGGCATAAGCGATAACTCTTCCGTTTTGCATAAGCACACAACCAAGTCCCTTATGTGAAGCATCACTGTAAATCACAAATCCCTCAGTACCAGATGGTAGTGCAAGGACCGGAGCTGTAGTTAACTTCATTTTTAATTCTTGGAAAGCAGATTCCCGCGGTTCTGACCATTCAAATTCAACTCCCTTTTTAGTCAACCGTGTGAGTGCTACAGCAATTTTGGAAAAATCTTGAACAAATCTTCTGTAATATCCGGCTAACCCCATAAAACTACGCACTTCAGTCACATTAGTCGGAGTCGGCCAGTTCACAATCGCCTCAATTTTGTTTGGATCAACAGAGACTCCTTCCTTAGTTATAATATGCCCCAAAAATGCCACTTCACGTAGCCAGAATTCACACTTCTTTAGCTTTGCGTACAACTTCTTTTCTCGGAGGGTTTGAAGAATTGAACGAAGATGATTCTCGTGAGCTTCTGCATTCTCTGAGTAAATGAGGATATCGTCAATAAAGACCGCTACAAACTCATCTAGATAAGGTTTGAAGACACGGTTCATCAGATCCATAAATGCTGTTGGTGCGTTAGTAACTCAAAAGGGCATAACTAGAAATTCATAATGACCGTATCGGGTTCGGAAAGCTGTCTTCTCAACATCATCAGCTTTAACTTTCAATTGGTGGTATCCGGACCGTAAATCAATTTTGGAAAAGACTTGTACCCCTTGTAATTGATCAAATAAATCGTCGATCCGCGGTAATGGGTACTTATTCTTGATTGTTACTTTATTAAGCTCCCGATAGTCTATGCATAATCAGAGTGTTCCGCCTTTCTTTTTCACAAACAGGACTGGTGCACCCCACGGAGAAACACTCGGGCGGATAAACCCCTTATCCAGTAGGTCTTGCAACTAAATCTTCAATTCCCTCATTTCAGCTAGTGCCATTCGATACGGGGTTTTAGAAATGGGTTGGATTCCCGGTAGCACTTCAATCGTGAACTCGATTTCACGGTCCACTAATTCTCCTGGCAATTCTTTCGAAAAGATGTCCGAAAAGTCACAGACAATTGGGATCGCATCAGTATTCTCATTCATTATTGGCCCTTCCAAAACACTACATAAGTACCCCTGACACCCTTTCTGAATTAATTTACAAGCCCTTGCTGCAGAAATCACATACGGTGGAGAAGTTACTCCTGCCCTTGAAAAGTAGATTCTGACTGCCCCGGAGGGTGGAATTTGATTTGCTTTGTCAAACAGTCTATAGTGGCACTATATTCACCCAACCAATCCATTCCCAGAATAATATCAAAAGAAGTCATATCAAGTGGTAATAGATTAGCATATACACAGATATCCCCAATGAGAAGTTCACAAGCAGAATAGACAGAAGTACAGATCATGGAATTTCCCATAGGTGAAGATACGCACAACACATAAGTCAATTCTTCTCCAGGTTTATCAATTTTTTTCGCAAATAATTTTGACACAAAGGAACAGGTAGAGCCAGAATCAAATAAGACGTAAGCAGAATGACCATGAACCATAAATGTACCTGACACCACTGTTGTTGCATTCTGTACATCTCCCGGAACCAACGCAAATACCCTGCCTTGCCTCGTAGTGTCCTTATTGTTAGCAGGCTTAGCAGCTGACTTAGCATTAGAAGCCGGTGTAGACCCTGCTAAACTTGTGGCGGCCTTATTACCAGTTTGTTGGTTCTTTTGCGGACAGTCTTTTATCAAATGACCCGTTTTGCCACATCGAAAGCACGCTCCAGACAATCGGTGACAAATCCCACAATGCCTCCATCCACATTCTGGACACACAGGAGCTGAATTTTGAGGAGAAGTAGTGGTGCTTGAGGTCCCTGAATTTTGCTTCTTGTTTGGTGGAGTAGTTGACCCCTTGAACCATTGGTTGTTCTGCCTCTTTCCTTTCCATTCAGAAATCCGAGTCTGAGCAGCAATATTCCCTTCAGCTATAACAGCCCTTTCTAACACATCAACGTAGGTAGGAAACTTCAACACATTAACTCGGTCCAGAATAGTACCCCGCAATCCTCCTTCGAATTTCCACGCCTTCTTATATTCCGTATCTACCATGTGAGGTGCAAACCGGGCTAGCTCTGCGAATTGAGCTTCATATTCGGCAACAGTTTTGTTTCCTTGTCTCAATGTTTCGAATTCGGTCACCTTCTTATCTCGTATACTCTGGGGAAAATATTTATCATAAAACAGCGCCAAGAACCTGTCCCATGTCAACCCCTGGTGCATTGTTCTTGTAAGCATCCACCACCTCCGTGCTTCATCTTCAAGAGTGAAAGCAGCAAGTTGCACCTTTTGAACTTCAGTAGAAAGGAAAACTTTGAACAATTTTTCTATCCCTAACACCCATGCCTCAGCCTTCATTGGTTCAATTCCTCGTTTAAACGATGGTGGTTTCATCTTTTTAAACTCCTTTGTAAGTGTAATAGTACGGTCCTCAGCGTGAATATCTTGCACTACAGGTGGGGGTACTGGTGGTGGTGGTGGCGGCTGTGGCTGTTGTTGTTGTTGTTGTCGTCGTAGAGTGTTTGCCATTTCCATAATCATTCTTTCCATCCTGTCCAACCGTGCTGAGGTAGCATCTTCCTGGTCTTCGGTCCTTGTTCTCACCATAGTCTACAAAACAACCAATTACAACATACACAAAAGACTACAATAGACATTGATCATCATCATTAGCGTTAGCAGAAAACATTTAACGTTGCTATCACTCTTCCTTTACTACATGATGCCTACATCTTTCTAGACATCCTAAAGCTCAATGGATCCGTGTGTGAGATAGCAACTCGTGCTCTGATACCACTTGTCACGCCCCAAACTTGCCCCTAAAATTTCGGGCATGACCTACTAAGAAACAGACACTTACCCTCCTATATATAATATCCGGGGCCTTAACGGAAGCGTTAATATAATAGAATAACATGCAGACACATCCATTGAGCCACTACAAATATGCCAGGATCACGACTCACAAATAGACGTATAGGGAACATACATCTAAAATAAGGTACATACATACGTATACGTTTACAAGTTCAGCCCAGAAATTGGGCACGTACAAAACATTAGATACAATCAACTTTGGCCAACAAAATATTTGTACAAAATGACAAGGTATAGCAAAACTGCACTAGCATGCAAAGGGCTTCTCCAAGTGCCTGGTTGTCCTTAGGTTGACAAAAGATAGATGATATCGATGCTAGGACTGACCTTCAAGTTGATTACCTACAGAATCAGACAAAATTACAGAGTGAGACAAGCTTAGTGAATAACAGTACGTAAACAATTTAATATTCAATTTAAATCATAATATGGAACAGTGCATACACAAAAATGGATTCCAAGTAGTTAGTCTAATGTTGTTTTATTTTCCAGAACGGCCTTGGGCCTAGTCATAACAGAATGGCCTACTGGCCCAGAAATACAGAACAGCCTTTCGGCCCAAAAGTATACAGAACAGCCTTTCGGCCCAGAAATATACTGAACAGCCTTTCGGCCCAGAAATATACTGAACAGCCTTTCGGCCCAGACATGTACAGAAATGTACATAATCCTTTTAACATTACATTTCCATTGAGTTCCAATCAACACATATGTTAATGTCGTAACTGTCGGAAAATAGAACCTTAATCGCAGATATTAACAGTAAATAAATGTACATTCGGTGTACTGTTACTCACAGTATTGTTGCGGAGCGGTGGTTCCTCTTGTGGTGTGTCCTACACACATAGATAACACATTAGTTTCTTTCTCCTTTTAAACCATTTCTTGCATTATTACATTTCAATTACATGTACAATCATCAAAAAGTATCAAACACAAATTCCGAAAAGAGCAAAGGGTTAAGCATGTAAAACGGAGCGAACGGGATTTCTGACCTGGGCCGCACATGCGGCCAACCCCTCCGCACGTGCGGACATGGACCGCACGTGCGGTCCCTCTCCACCGCTCGAGCGGCCAAAAACAGTATGCTCTCCCATTTTTTTTCCTCTTCTCCGCATGTGCGGCCACGACCTCCGCACGTGCGGTCTGGCCCCTATTTGGCAGTCCGAAAATCATACAAAACCCCATGTTTGGTGATCAACAACAAAGCCCAAATTAGATGCTTTAAATGCTAAAATATGGTGCAAAGATCATGTAATTAAGGGTACAAACACACCACCATTTGAATCATGGAAGATCAATTAATCATCACCACAACCTATGTCTCTTACATACACATATATACATATATAGCTATATATATACACATATGGGTTCCAACATGGTAATTCAAGAAACAAAATTAAGTTGACACAAGCAAGTAGTAGAATCATCTTACCAATAAATCAATACATCCAAAACCCTCATTACAACTCTAGGGTACACCATAACAAGCAATTCCTTCTCCAAATTAAAAAGAAAGGGTTGAATTTGGGAAACTTAGACTTACCTTGAACTTCACTAGCTAGATCTCCCTTCAATCTCACAAGCCTCTACCTTCTTTGATGAGCTACTCATCCCAACCCTTCTCTCAACTAAGTTCTTCCTCCAGGAGATATTTCAATAAGCTTCTAAGTCAAAATGATCCAAGAACTTTGATATATAGAGATATTTCTATAAGGGTGAATAAGACAAAAATTCAATCGTTTAAGCATCCCAAATTGAAATTCCATAGAAAATCCCATTATAGCTTAAAAATCATGCAAATTTCAAATGTCAAATCAATTTCAGAAAATTAAGTCTCTAAGGCTTCCAATTCCGGATTCAAACAGTTTAGGTGCGACAGATAATTTTCTTATTCAACAGATAGGAATCCATATTTCCAAGTTTCATTTAATTCAATGTAGTTTCACATAGAATTTCACAATAAGCATTCAAAAACACAGAACAGAGGACTGAAAAGATACCAAAATCATGTACGAGGGTCGGGTTATTACAGTCCATTTCTCAAGGTCTTTCTTTTTCGTCTTGATTTCCTGGTTATTTGTGGCTAATAGGGAAATGAGCCAGTTTTGGGAGGATGTTTGGAAAAGAGAAATCTCATTTGATCTTTTGTTTCCTTGTTTGTATCGTCTCTCTTGCTCTCATTACTCTTCTATTACTCCTTATGGCTTCTTTTTATTTAGCTATGAATTCTTGAAATTTTAATTTATTTAGAAACCTTAACAATTGGAAAGCTATTGAATTATCTTCTTTATTGTCTATTCTTGAGGATGTTCCTTTGACGCCCAATGTTATTGATAAAAGATTGTTGGCTATTATTTATTTTGTAGGATTATTAACAATCCTAATGTATCACTTTTTGTTTTTCAAAAGATGATTTGGAATGCAATTGTGCCTCTTAAAAGTAAAAGATTTGTATGGTTTATGGCTCATAAGAAACTCAATATTAATGTTACATTTCAAAAAAGGGGATATCATTGTCATTTACTTCCATAGTGGTGTATTATGGGTAGGAGAGAGGAGGAGAGCATAGGTAATTTGTTTTAGCATTGTCCTATCAAGGCTGGCCCTGAGATTTAGGGGGGCCTAAGGCGAATTTTGGAAATGGAGGCCCCTCTTACATTGAAAAAAAAAAGAAGAAGTCATGGATAAAACGATAGGTTACAACTTTTTTATTTGTTTGTAATCACAAAAAAATTTACTTGCACATATAATCATTAAAATTATAAACAAAACAATTTAATGAAACAAAATAAGAGCAAAAAAATTATGAAAAAATTATTCAATTAAAACTAATAAAGACCTAGTTAAAAATATTCGGGCAAAATTATTTATTCCACTAAAATTTAATAGATAAAGAAGGTAAAAAAAAAAAAAATATGGCCCATATATTGTATGTATTGTTCTTCTTGGGCCCAACACTTTTTTTTAATATATATTTTTATTTTAATAAATATGGGCCAAACTACACTTATAAATAAATATGGGCTAAACCATACATGGGCCCAATAAAATATTTTGGAACCCTTTAAATTGATCCTAAAACCAAAAAAAAAAAAAAAAAAATTTGGGCCTAGAACATTTTACTAAATTTGGGGGCCCTATTTTTGGGGGCCCTAGGGCCGGCCCTGTGTCCTATGGCTATGGCTATGTTTATATAGCATAGGCTACTGTAGCTAGTGGATATTGATTGGATAGCACCATATACTTGTAATCAAATGATTTTGATTGATTATAGAGGTTTTGGTTTGAGGAAGAAAGCACAAGCACTTTGGGATGTGGGTTTTTTTTTTTTTTTTTTTTTTTTTTTTTTTTGAGGGGGGGGGGGGGGAGGGGTGCGTATGTAATTTGGTCGGAAAGAAATGTTAGGAATTTTTAGGATAAATCTAAAGGTTTAGAAGAACTATGGGATAAATTTTTTTAGTGTCTTCTTTTTGGGCTTCAATATCATCTCCTTTTACAGGGATCCATTTGTTTTTTATTTATAGAGATTGGCAAACCGTGTGTGATATGTTATTTTTTATTTTTGTTTTCTGTGGATTTGTTGTCCTTCGTTATATTCTTTTTTTACTTATTCTATCCTTGAATAAAATTTTAGTGTCATTATCAAAATCATAGAATGAGAAATGTACATTTTGATATTACTTGTAATTAACTTTACTTTTACAAGTTATACTATAAAAAAAATATATTGCTTAGAACACCTTATTATTACTACTACAAGGCCTTTTGAAGTTTTTTTTTTTTTTTTTCTATCTCCTGCCAACCATTTGATACAATTGTTCTTCAATCTGGATGACACAAACACTTAATTGAATACAAAAATCTTAAACCTTTCAGATAGAGAATGTGTGTTGGGCCATTATGAATTTAATGGAAGCATCTATGTCTTGCTAACAATCAATACAAATTCTTTTGCTCATTTCATCAGAAAGGAAACCAATGAAACACAGAAACATTTTATGCTTAGTTTCATGTCCTTCAATCTTCAAACCATAACAAATTTGTTAACCAATTCCTTTATCACATGCTTTAAGGTCAGCAACAGGTTGCTTGATTGGTTCATGCTAACAGTGAATCTAAGAAACTTTCCAAGCTACATAATAAAACCATGAAATATTTCTAAATTATTCTCCAAAAAATCGAATGCTAATTATTTCATCGTTTATTATGTAGTTTGGAAAGTATCTTCTGGATGTATCACATGACAACTGAGAAAAACTTTATTTTCCAACTCGTAAATTGGAAGGGGGCTATGTAATTTGGAGGTCGAGATACAAACAAATCCATGTTGCTAGTTCTGTGTGGTTTGATATGAAAATTGATATTACTATTGTTACATTTCTTAATAATGAGAGACCAACTATTTAATTAACTCCGTTCACATCTTCAGAAATTTTGTTTGTCAACAAGATCAATGTCTCTTATGCAATAAGCTGTGATGATCTCTATATTCTGCATGGGTTTGAAGTATTAAAAACTTTCAGGGTTTAGTTGTATGTTCTGTTTATGATGTTGTTGATGAAATTTTTTGTCTATTAGATGAACCATGGAAGTATAGTTGTGTTGATGGGGGTTCTTGCGATAGTGTATTGGTGTGTGCCGTTGTGCACACTGGTACTGCTGATATGGATCTTGTCAATATGGAGATAGACTTGTCAGTAGGTGATAATGGAATGGAATTCTCATTCCTTAAGCTTTTGTATGAAATGATCATTCCCTTATAATGGTGAATGATGATTTCATTTGCTATGCATTTCCTATCATTTTATTTAGTGAATCAAACGTTGCAATGAGTATTTTGATGGAATAATCAGTCCATTCCACTTAATTCTAATGAACCAATTAAAATAACAGTATAGAACCAATGGAGGTTAGTTATTACCCATATGTTTCCTTCGTCCAGAGGACTGATTGGCCATATATGACTCAAAGCATTCTTCACTTTTTGGTAAGAGATCTTAGCCAAAACTTTGGGGAATGGAAGGTATTTGGGTCAAAAATCCAGGGTTTTTCGGACCTAGGATGAGGGGAAGGAAGAGAGAACAGAAAAGTGGAGATAATGTTCTAGAAAATCACTTTTTAAGTTGTTGAATTCGCGCAGTCCGCTCGAGCGTCTCTTTTCCCGCTCGATCATAGTAGCTTCCAACACAGATACTAAAACTTCAAACGGTTATAACTCTCCCATCCAGACTCCGTTTTAGGTCGTTCTTGTGTCCAAATCGAAGCCCTTTTGTTTGGTTGGTTTGTTTAAATTTCACGGACGAAATTTCTAATGGTGGGGAGGTTGTGATGACCAGGTGTGGCATTAGTTTCGTTTCTCCTTAGTTTAATCCTGGGTGATCTTGCCGAGGTGTCGGGTTAGTTTAGAGTTTGTTAATTGTCTGGGTTTGTGGTGTCCGGGGGTACCTCTCTAATGAATTCCTATCCTTGTTTCTTCGGTGATTGATTTCCACTTGTTTCGGAGAGTGCAAGGTCAGGTCCGGATTGCCCGAGGGTCAAACTAGAAAATTATGGGCTGCTGGGTCAGGGCCGCACGTGCGGGGGATGAGGCCGTACATGCGAGGAGGGTTGAGTTCAGAGGGCTGCACACTGCCTAAAAGGCAAG
Organism: Camellia sinensis; assembly: GCF_055761805.1. NCBI lineage: Eukaryota > Viridiplantae > Streptophyta > Magnoliopsida > Ericales > Theaceae > Camellia > Camellia sinensis. The sequence continues at coordinate 152,765,326 of NC_138972.1, forward strand.
TGCAGAGTGAAGGGCGGGAGAGGACCACCGCACGTACAGGGGTGAAAGCCGCACGTACGGAGGTGAAGGCTGCACGTGCGGGGAAGACAGGCTGCATGTGCGGGGAAGGTGCTCCGCACGTGCGGGAGGGGAGCGCTGCACGTGCGGCAATCTGAGTAGTCCGAGAGCTCTTTTTTTTTTTTTTTTTTTTTTCCTTTTGGGGCTGAATGTATCTCATTTTTCTTACATCCCTCTCTCTCTAAAAACACTTTTACTCCCCCTTCTCTCTAAAAACCCTCATCACACACTAAAAATCTTTGATTCTTGCAATCCATTGGGTCTAGATCCATCATTTATCTCAAGCCTTGGAGATCTAAGCTAGAACATCCCATTGTGTGGTGAAGATCAAAAATTTCTCACCTTTGACTCTAGAGTTTTGATCTCACCTCTTCAACAAAGAACTTGAGGTAGGGTTTCCTTTGAGTTATATATATATTTGCGAGTTTTGATTGATTTTCTGAGCTCATCTTTGTCTATTTCGAAAAAATGGGTTTTATGGCTCAAAAAATTATTGGTTTTGTAGAAGGGATTTATCCTTGTTTCTTTTAAAGACTTTTCTTGAACTGTTGAGCCATATGGGTTGAGATTGAGGTATAAAGTGAGGGGTTGAAAAGAAAATGAGGAGATGTTAGGATTTGTGAAAAAACCTAGAATTTGGGGATTTTCCCTACAAAAAATTGGGGGGGGGGGGAAGATGAGGGCACATGTTTGATGATTACATGTGTGTATACATATATATAGTTTTTCTTTTTATATCTGTATATTGTTGTGTGCCATGGTAGGTAAAGAGAACGGGAAATGTTTTGTTTTATACAAATGTTTTGTATATACGTTGATGGAGAATTTATTAACATATGAAAATCATTGAGATTGGAAGTTGATATCAACATAATGCTATAGCTTTGAAATGATTAAAATGTTGAAAGTGTATGAGTTATGGTTACATTGTTATAAATGGGCAATGATGGTAACTTTTGGCTATTTGATGGAATAGCATGGAAAGGAGAAAACGAAGATTTTGAACCTTTATGGAAAATTTGTTGTAGTTATGATCAACGTAGAGAAACACAAAGTTGTATGGATAATTGTTGCATTGGCATTTCTAACCTTGCATGTCATGAAAAATTGGTTTGAGAAATGGAATTTTCATTGAGAATGAATCATTGTGATTGAAATTATGGAAATGTTATGGGGTAAATACGTTGGTAAGTCTGGTTAGGAGGTGTAGATGAATTTGATAAGTTGGCCTGAGTGTCCGGGGTGAAAGACCGAAAACATGCGCGGAGGAGGTACCACTTCCCTCTCGATTAGCAACCGGTAAAGTGGGGTTATTGGTAGTGCTCGTTGAGCCTACTTGCAGGCACCAACCTAGGGATTACCTGTTCGTATTTACCGCCCCTATTGTTTAAAATTGGAAGTTTTGAAATTTGTTGAGATTGCAAACTGTTGTTGAAACATGGTGATTTTCAAGAAGAGTATGAAATGAAATTTTTCTTTAAAATGGCATTGCATGGCATTTGCATTTGCATTTGCATTTAATATTGGAAATCTTGCATAAATGTATATACTTTGTTAAGGGTTCTCTACTGGGCTTTATGCTCACCCCTATGGGTTTTGGTGCAGAAAGGACGTGGTGAACCCGCCAAATTAGGGCGTGGGAATGTGTTTTGAGAGCACAAGGCTCTTTGTTGAGGTTGTAAATTTTTGTAAAGCCAAGGGCTAAACATGTATGGGTCCGAGGGACCATTTTGTGTAACCGGGCTATGCCTTGGAACTTGTAAGCCCTTGAGGGCCTTTATTCATTTTGGTTAAATGATTTTACATGCTATAGATTCATGTACTAGTTTTCAATGAATGTATAATTGCATGTGAGATTACTTTTGTATAAACATTGGAGTTATGTAATGGAACATGTTGAACATATCTTTTCGGCATCTCTTGTGAACCATGATTATTATTATTGTATTGAAATGGTTTATATTTTTGGGGCGTTACATGGGAATTTGATTCTATTTAATGCTTGGGATGGTGCTGAATTTTCGAAAGATTGTGATTACATTTCATTGATAAAGTATGTGAGTTAGAAGTCGATGAACCTATTGTTTAGAAGTTTTGGCTTTGGTAACCGGTAGAGAATTACCATGTTGGTATTTAAATGAGGAGATCCTTGGAAAGGTAAGAAAATGTTTGATTTTGGAAGTTTGTTGTGTATAAAGAATATTGTTGAATTGTCTTCAAAAGACTAAGTTGGAAGTTGTTGATTTACATGTGGTAAATACATGAATGTTGACATTATTATGTTATCTCTTGGGATTGTATTATGATATTACATTGATAGAGATATGGAAATTGATCACAATGGAGAACTGTGTGGAGGAAATGGAAAATGGAATCATGTGAATGATTGTACATTTTGCATTATCATTTTATCAAACCAACATTAAAATTGATTTTTAATCTTGCACTGGAAGGTTATGGTTTTAAAAGAGAAATTGTTTTGTGAAACAAGATCTATTGTTTTGTTTTGGGTAAGTACATTGGTAAGTCTGGATAAGGGGTGTAGTTGATATTGGTTAAGTTGGCCTAAGTGTCCATGGTGAAAAACCAAAAACGCGCGCGAAGGAGGTGCCACGTGCCTTCCAGTGAGAGACCGGTAAAGTGGGGGATTTGGTAGTGCTTGATATGCCTACTTGCAGACACCAGCCTAGGGATTACCTGAGTCGTATTTACCACCTCGAAGATATATTGAAATTGTTGGATTAATGTGTTTTCAAATTGATATTGTGTACAAGATTTTCAAAAGATGAGAAAAATATTTTGAGCATGACATGGCATAAGGATTCATCTCATAAGATTGTATAAAATGTATTTGATGTTTTGTTAGATGTCATTATGAATTTGTTTAATTATTTGATTCGATTGACAATGGGGTAATTGAATAAATTGAAAGGAATGTCTTGTAGCTATTGGCGCATGTTTATTTATTTAAGTTAACTTGTTATGGTTAATTAAATAAATTGAATTTAAGAGATTATGTAATAAAATCATATGATTTTTGACATAATATGATTTCACGTATATGTATACGTATCTTTATACCCGTATAACTTCTAATATTATAATATGTAACGCCCTCAAAAAAATAACATTTAACCCATCAATATAAACATGCATTTATATATATAAGATCCACATTCTTCAATTCATCAGAGTATTTCTTTACAAAAGTATTACATGTTAACAACAAAAGCAAATGCCCTACGGGTTTACAGCTTTCCAAGTTAACATTTGGTTACAAAAAAAAGAGAGTACTAACTTAATTACACATTAAGCCCTTGGCTTGGATTTACATGTAATACATCAAAAAGAAATAAGACAACAAAAGGTCTGTCCGCCTCTAGTCTCCCAAGCTATGTCCTTGGAGGTGGCATGCTATCTGTACCTGAAAATGATGTTCCCATATAGGGTGAGCCACAGCCCAGCATAAATATACTAAACCAACTATGAACAATGACTAAAAGATTAGCAATTGATAGATGGTCAACACTGATACATCCACATATATCACATCACAATTTCATAACATACAAGTCTATGTCATTTTTCATTCTCCATCTTTATTTAATAGATAAGCATATTAGCTATGTCAACACATCAACAGATAAACATATTACACATCAACAAATAAGCATATTAGCTGTATCCACACTTCACTAGACAAGCATATGAGCTGTATCTACACTTCTCAAAGATAAGCCTATGAGCTGTATCTTCACTTCTCTAGACAAGCATATGAGCTGTATCTACGGAGTTCATCCCCCATCTCCTCCCAACACTATCCGGTTTAGAGGTTCATCCCCCATCTTCCCCTAAACCGCGGAGTACATCCCCCATCTCCTCCTCTACACACAATGCATATAAACACAAAGGTTCTATACACAATCAATCAATATATAAAATTAATGTATTCTATCCACCATCATACCCTATGACGCATTCAATCGATTAGTTTTAGTTTGCCTAATCATCATGCATTGTCTACAATAATCAAGACTATCCTCCACCGATAGCCCAAAGCAGTTATTTCTAAACAGAAAATAATTGCACAAAAATGGATATTAAATCAACATTTCAATTAGGTGAGCGATAAATGATCCAACTACACCCTCTAATCCCTTCCCTTTCCAATTTTCGCATTCGCAATTTAATCCCTCATTTCCAACAATTAATTATACAAATTAATCAATCAATGTAATTAGGGCATTTTCCATAATTAACATTTCAACCCCTACGGTTCCTTTTTCATCAATGCTTCAACATTAATTTCATTCCTTCATGCCAAACATACATTTAGGTTTTATATAAATAAAAACCCCAACTTTTGTAAAATTATACAAAGGCCCAAACTCTCTCAAAATTACCCAATGACCCCCAACATATTGAAATGCAAAAATTTAAAGACAAAGCTCATAAAGAGGAGTAGGATATCCCTACCTCGAAGTTAGAGCTCGGATGGAGAAGAGACCAAAACCAAAGTGCTCCAAAGACCAAGATTTTCGGATCAAAACGACCCCCTCGACGATCAACACAACTTTTACAAAGGCCGAAGAGAAGGAGGACACTCTAACTAGATCAAACCCTAGAGAGAAGGGAGTTTCTAGAGAGAGGGGCTCTCAAAAATGGGTTTTAGAAAAAGTAGGAGAGAGAAAGAAAAGTAAAAAGTGATTTAAAATCACCCAGCGGATAACTCATATACGCACGACCCGCTCGAGCGTAGAATAGAGCGCTCGAGCGTAAAGCACAAATATCTGGTCCCGCTCGAGCTCATAGATGACTGCTCGAGCGTCAAGAAACAAAAGAAAAACACATCCGCTCGAGCGTGAAAAGCAAGTCTGCTCGAGCGCAGATTTTCATCTCCCAGAACTTTTCAGGAAAAGAACTACCCGTTCGAGCGCCAACAATCCCGCTCGAGCTCAACCCGCTTGAGCGCAAGAAACCCGCTTGAGCGCAAAAAGACCCGCTCGAGCGCAAAAAGACCCGCTCGAGCGGACAACCGAAAACCAAACTCCGCTCGAGCGCAGAATGACCCGCTCGAGCGTAACACCAAAAACCTGGACAACTAGATTTGAGACTAAGGTTCAACCAACCTGCAATCCACCTGCCCAAAACATCCCAAAACTCACACTGGTGGAATTAAAGGATAGCAACAAGGTACACAACCACCAACCTCACGGAACCGAGTCCGGAATACAACAAAACAGTAGAGGGACAACCGGGATCGCTATATAATATGAGATTGTTTGGTGAGCTAGTGGTTACTAGTAGAGGGACACACACTGCACTAGCCCTGAATTACTCAAACACACTGCACTCACTGTATTCTACTGCATACACACTGGCACCCAGTATTCGTCTGAATCTGTTAAATTTGCACACAATGCTATATCTGTTCTGAAACACCCAAACACGCTGACACATCACACGTATTTCACTGTAAGCACACCGACACCCAGTATTTGCCTGAATCTGTCAAACTTGCACACATGCTTCATCTGCTTTTTCAAAACTGCATTTTGAATGTTGTTTTGCAATTGTTACTTTCTGTTTACAGGAGGGTTCCCATACCATCCGCGGGTATGGGAATACTGGCGCTCGGGAGTGGTACGGTGAGCTCCCTGATGCAGTCCGGCGCATCGTGGATCGAGCGGGTTTCGGCGCCTTTTGCCGAGGACTCTCTAGGCTCTCCACTTGTAGGCCTCTCCTTGCCGCTCTGGCGGAGAGATGGTGGGACACCACCGATTCTTTTCATTTTTCCACTGCAGGGGACATGACGATGACCCCTTATGATTTCTCGATGCTCACCGGCATCGGGGTGGGGGGTGATCCGATCCCTTTCGAAATTGACATGGATGAGTGGACCGCCGCTCAGGTCCATCTACTGGGGGAGGCGCCACCCCTAGCTCGCCCAGGTTTCATTCGATACTCCTGGTTCGAGGTCCAGTTTCGAGTCCAGCCCGTGTTGGAGGAGGAGGCGCAGATGACCCCGGAGGACGTGGAGAGGTATGCTCACGGCTTCCTCATGTTCCTGTTCGGGACTACCATCTTCGCTGACCGGGCGAACACCGTGCCTCTCTGTCTTCTCAGCGCACTGGTGGACGTCCGGGACATTCTGCACTATGATTGGGGCGGCGCCGCTCTGTCCACTCTCTACGGGTACATGAGCTCAGCTTCTCGCGGCGGCGGCCAGCTACTCGGAGGCTACTGGCGGGCTTGGGAGGTACACTTCTTCTCCGCTTTTTCATTTCTGTCTCGTACTTTCTGTACTCTGTACACTGCACACACTGCAGCCTGCTTTACACTTGCTGTATACTGTGCACGCGGCACACACATACATTCTGCTTTACACTGACTGCACACGGCTCACACTGTACACTGCACACAATACACTGCACAACATACGGCTCTGCCATTTCTGCTTTATTCTTCATTCTGCTTCAACTGATAAATGCACTGGTATTTATCTTGCAGTTGTGGGTTTACGCCTACTTCCCTAGGCTCGCTCCTGTGCCAGTTGCGGAGACTCCTCTGGCCGTCCCATTTTCGAGTCGCTTCGACGGGAGATGCACCCGGCGACCACGGGAGACATTCGGCTTCTTCCACCGATACTTCGGTACCATTACCCCTGCCGAGGTATGTTTTACTTACAGTTCATTTAAGCTTCGCTTTTCCACTGTATATTTCCAAAACAGTAGATAACAAACTGTCTGTCACTTTCAGATCACATGGCGGCCGTGGGCTCCCTTGCCGGCGGCGATGCGGGATCGGTTCGCTGGTGCGGAGGAGACCTCGCGTTTCCGAATCTTGCTTGAGGGCCCGGTCTATCGGGTTGGTACCTGGGGGAGCGTTTCCTACGCCAGACCCTGGGGTTACCTGAGCAGATAGTCCCGGTTCACCCCCCCGCAGATATGAGGGAGACCGAGGGGCTCACCAGCGAGCAGATGGATGACTACACCATTGGCTGGGAGGAGGCCGGCTTCAGAGGTACCGAAGACTATCAAGAGTACGTGCGGACGTACCTGATGCGACCTTTGAGCGGTCGTCGAGCAGAGGGGGCCAGGCCTGTGGCATTGGCGGCTGGGGCCGGAGCGGGAGTTGGAGTAGGGGCTGCGAGGAGGGCCCGAGTCCGTGGCAGGGGCGGAGTGCAGGGAGGACGGGGAGCTGGCTGGCCCACCCTGCCCGCTGTACTGACTTTCCAGGGGCAGGGTGGGGCGACCTATTAGATCCCCTTCGGCCCTCCACCGGCTGGTCACGAGTTCATCGATGTCCCCGACTTACCTCTGGTATGTTTTACTGCATTTTGTACGGTTATTCATTTCAGTTTACTTGATATTCCACAGAATATTAATGCATCTGACGCTTTTGCAGGCTTCCCCTGGGTATACCCGTCAGTCGTTGGCGATGAATGCCTCGATGATGGGGATGCTTCAGCGGACTTTTGACCTCCTAGCCCTCTACAGCATACCGGTATGTCCTTCTAACACTGGCCTCAAACCATTCATACACTGCTTTACATAACCTGATGCACGGCACAACACCCGATACACTGATCTCACAGTATCTGACACACTGCATACACTGCATTCTGCACTGTTAAACTGCCCACGGCATTCATACACTGTATTCGGCATTGCATTCTGTACTGATAAACTGCTCACGGCATTCATACACTGTACTCATACACTGCATTCTGCACTGATAAACTGTCTACAGTATACTGATGTATTTCCCTTTTGTGTACTTTTTCAGCCTCCTTTCCAGATTCCCATGGCAGGAGGTGCTCTAGCTAGGCCTTCTGTCCCTGCCCGGGGGAGAGATGAGGAGGGCCGGATATTTCCCCGTACCAGGGGAGGGCGTACTCATATCGGGAGTAGCTCGCGAGCTCCAGTCCCGGACGATGATGATGACGAGGAGTCAGAGGCGGAGGCCGAGGCAGAGTCCGAGTCATCGGAGGAGGAGTCCGGAGGCGGTTCTAGCTCGGGTTCTGACGACGACGCTGATGATGCTCCTGGACCCTCGTCCAGGAAGAGGACCAGGACAGACTGACGGCCCTTCGGAGTTGCTTGACATGGATGCAGATTTTTGCTACCTTTTCTTCTTTGTACTTTTCCTCTTGTTGGTAGTTAGATTACCTTGTACTGCCGCAGGCAGATTTTGTTTTCTTCAAAATTTTGTACTTGAAAAAGATTATGAAATGAACAGATTTTTACTTAAAAAGTGTTACATTTACATATCTCATGCATTGCATCGCATTCCACCCTGTTACACCTCAATGTAAATGAAATTGATTGGTTATCTGAAAATTGAACACTTGCACTTGTAATAATCAGATAATTAAACAGCCAACAGCAAAATGACCCAAGCAACCCACTGCCTGATTCTGGACATACAGCCCTTACTCTGTTAGGGATTAATCTGCATACAGCCCATAACACAGCATTCGATTCATTCTGCACACGGCAAACTTCTGAACAAACGGCCCAATCTAACAGGACGGACCTCAAAGATGGAACCGGTTGGAGTCGAAACACGTTCAAATGTAGAGAATGGCACAGCATTCCGAGTGTAAATGATTTTTGAAATCGAATGAGGGTTTTTCAAACTGGGATATCGAGCCTACAACTGAACACAGCGGGGAGGACTCAAATATAAAGGTACACGACCTAAACACAACGAGACACGCTCGAAAAAGACCTAAAACAAAGGTGGAGATATACAAAACAAAAGACACGACATACAGACGCGTTAGCGAAGATGGGGGACCTCGGACCACGAGGAGCCAGTTCAACCTGGGTATTGTTTCCCACCCTTTCTGATTTGTGATTCTCACATCACTCGAATCTCGAGCTCGGATTTTTTTCTCAAAACCCTTTTCCTCACTTTTCTCTCAACTTACACCTCTCTATTCTTCATTCTCTCATTTTTCATCCCTCCCCGGGGTGATTGATGGATAAATAGAACGGTGTGGGTTCATGCTCAACACCGTTAGCTCACGGCCATTTCTTCTGGTGGGCAGAGTGCTCTTCTGGCAAGTACGTCGATGACGGGGGAAAGACAGAACGCCTGGCTTAACTGTGCCCCTAGTTCATCATTTTAACCATTTTTTGTTTTTGCTTTCTACTAAAACAATTTTGATCAAAATGAGAGTCGGATTAACGTACTTGTTCGATTTTTGATTTGAAAAGCATGCAAGTCAGGCTGCAAGCACTGAAAATTTTCCTTTTTGGGTCCAAGACAATGGTCCAGTTTTGGAAAATGAAATAGTTTTCGAGAAAATAGTCAGCCTCAGTAAAAATTTTCAAAAACTATTTTTCAAACAGCTGATGCTCAACAAGCATGGAACTTACTCTTCGAGATGCGCAACCTCGGGTTGGAGGCAATGGAAAATTGCCCCTGGTTTGAAGGGGGGTGGGAGGCAACGGAAAGTTGCCCCTAGTTTGAATGGTGGCTCACGGCGGCTCGTGGCAACGGAAAGTTGCCCCTTGTTTGGGTGGTGCCGCAGCAGTCTGCAAATAGTCTTCATTGGCGGTGGTCGAGCTCTTGGACACAGCGATAACGAAGACGGTCACAACAAATATATGGACACAATCACCTTGAAGGGTGTTAGCCGCTGGACTTTGGGGACGAAATCGAAACCATTACATGGACTGAGACGCTATGAAAGCGTTGGGGGCTGGACTTCATGATGAAGTTGCCTACGTATCCCAAACATGGGAATCAAGCCTCACGTAGTTCCGGTTAAGGTACACTCGGGTATTTTAATCTTCACTTTTTAGGCTCTCATTTTTGCCAAGGCGCCCAATGCGGGTTTTCGACCTTGCGAGCTTCTTTTCATTTTCTTTTGTGCATTTCTTTTTCTCTTCTTTTTTATTTTTTCTTTTCTTTTCTTTTTGCATTTTTTGTCTTTTTTGTATTTTTCTCTTGCTCTAACTTTTGCCTGGGTCGCCCTTCCGGGTTTTCGGCCCAGCGAGCCTCTCAAAGGGTAAAAGTGTAGCAAGTCCATGCCAAATGGTTTTTTTTTGAAATTGAAGCCTCTCTGTGTCTAGGAGAACGGCCGTTGCAATGATTTAGAGGAGAATCCATCCCGGTTACTCCACGAGCTTCTTCCGGCGAGATCTACTTCTTCTGATTCGGCTTTGATGCTTCTTGATCGAAGGCTACTTCAAAACTGGCCACACGGGCCTTTCATGGCATTTGTCCGTTGAACTTTCTGAACGTTCTGAACGGGTTCAAAGTCGGAAAACAAATGGGTTGAATCTTGGGGCTGAGAGTGATCCTAGGCTGCGCGACCTCCAGAGGGATTCCACACAAGTCTTCACAGGGCCGCGCAAAACATTTGTTTTTGAAAGTTTTTAAGAAAGCGACAAATCGCTTGCGCCGAAGATAGTGTGGAACCAATCTGGATCAGGCCAGGATCCTTCTCAGTACTCACGCCGACAAGCATGATTTCATTCATTGAAAGGCTTAGCACGCCTCTCTTTCTCTCAAAATGATCAAAATTTTGCAAAACCCGAGGAACTCCTTCCTCTTCGTTTTCATCACCGTAGTGTTCAAAAGTTTTTTTTTTGAAAAACTTAGGTTAATGCAATGAGTTTGGCACGCAGGAGAGCAGGCGAGATGTGCTGTCAGCCCAATCAAATTCTCTGGCCCTTATGCTGAAAACAAGCATAAAGTTGAGATAGCAACAGCTGTTCCGTTCGGATTGATTGGTGTAACTGGCTCCTTGGCAGAAACAGACTCAAAACAAAAACAGATAATAACAAAACGGTGTTCGGGACAACAACCCCAGAATCACCTAGTATTATATACAAAGGGGACTGACTCGATACAACAAGACAGACCCTTTAGCGAAAGAATGACTCAAGACAAAGAGACAGACTCAAAACAAAAGACTGACTCGATATCCAAGCCAGGATTTACAAAACTCGGTTTCACCGATGCTCAAAAATGCGTACCAGACGCTACATCCAAAATACACCAAATGTCGCCCGCAGGCGGTTCACTTCACATACTCGCAGTATCTGAGTCCTCGAAATCCAACAACTGGGTGGTAACGGACTTGCCTGAGGTGGGTGGGAGGATAACCTTGTTATCGATCAAATCCTGCACTTCATGACGAAGGCGGGAACATCCATCGGTACTGTGACCGGACTGTTGGTGGTACGCGCAGTAAAAGGTAGCATCATGCGTGGCGGGGAGATTCTTCAGGAGTGGTCGAGGCTCCAAAGGTTTAAGATGCCCATTCTTTGCCAATATTAGCAATGCCCTAGACAAAGGCATGTAGAGGTCGTGAAAGACCCTGCGCCCTCGGGGCAGGTACTTTGAAGTTTGAGGATTCTTGCCAGATGCGCTAGCGAAAGGGTCGGCTGGCACTGCCTTGGCTTTTTGAACCTTTCCCGGTGCAGGGTTGGGAACTACAAGAATTGTCTGGGCATGACGGGGCCCATCCCGATTTTTTACCTGGCTTGAACTGCCTTTGATCGGAGTGGGGAAAGCATCATCCACAACTTTGATCACGATCGCAGATGTTTGTTGTTTGGTCATTCCTCTGACTTTCAGAGCCTCGACTGTCCACAGCAGTTGTTCAATAGGATCGGCATCTACCTTTGCCTTGTCTTTTGCTCTAGCCTCAGCCTGATCAAGGGTCTGGGTCGGTGCTGGCATGTCGCGGCTGTAGCTGGAAGCCACCTCTGGCTGGCTGAGCTCTATCACAATCCGCCCCAGTAGCGGGGGCTCCTGTGGTACGAAATTCCCGGCATACGGCGCCGCTGGCGGTGAAGCCGACATTCCATAGGCCAGATCGGCCACGGACCTCTGGAGGTCACCTATCATCCCCATCAATTCAAAGGTGGTGGGCTCACGAGCCTGATATAACTGGGGAGCCCAGACCGGGTGCACAACGGGCGACCTGGATGGATGTGACATATTGATGCTGGCCTCACTCTGCGGAGCGGTTCCCTGCTCCAATGCAGCCGTCATAACCACAATTTCTTCTGAATTTTGTGCCGTCATAAATCCTGCCTCAGCAAGGGGAGACACTGGCTATTCTGCATCAACTCTGCAACTCTCTGAACCCTTGAAAGGAAAAACAGACAGCATTTCAGCCCAAACTAATCAAACACGGGTGTAGCCAAAGAACTGTACCCTACTGCTGATCACTGTTCCCAGAAATCACTGTTCCCGAAAACTGAACCCTGATACCCGCGGATAAATGATTCTTATAACTGATACTGGTACTGGTGTCCTCAGGTTTGATACTCAAACTTGCAAACTGACATGTACTTTCCCTGTAGAAATACATTCTAGAAGCACATAGCAAGTAAAGAGAACAAAAACACCCCTATGTTGGGGTAGGGTTTCCCTGTCCTATTTTGTCAGGAGCTAGGGTTTCACTACGCACACAACGGTTTTTCAAACAACCTAACGTCGGGTAAGCAACCTGTCCTAACTTGGAATGGTCACTATGGATCCGAATATGCACTAGGTCGGATGGTCGAAAAGGGTGCCTCGGTAAAAACCGGGGTTTGTGTTCCCATGCTGTCAGAGCCCATAGCCGGTCAGCCTTATAGACATGCCTTGACAAGACAAGCCTCCGGCAAACCGTTCAGGAATGGCAGACGGCAAACACTGTGTTCCTAGGCGCACCAATGCACATGCAATGCAAAGAAACACATAAATGAAATCAAAACAGGAAATCAGGAGTTCGAGTCAAGCTCTCTAAAAATCCCCAGCAGAGTCGCCAGAAACTGTAGGCGCGCCCGCGGAGGGGGACCTCGCTGCTACAGTTCGGACTCGCGATTTTTGTTGTCTCGGTTCTTAATCTGAACCAAAGAGTCCAAATCTGGCAAATCGTTTTGAGAAACAGATTTTTGAAAAAGTAGTGCCAAACATGGACTGCTTTGCCAGATACAGAGTCGCCACCTAAATATTTTTTTAAAATGGGGGAATTTAGGAAACCCTGACTCGGTGCCGAAGGCCACATGTCCGTCATCACCGGAGTTGTCTCGGCTCGGGAGCTTGGGTACAATCGGGGAAGGTCAGTTATGAGCACCCCCTGTCGCCCGGTCCGAAGACCGGCCTCTACTAACCATGATGTCCGATTTTGAAAACGTTATGTGTTCTTATTCCATTTATTAGCCTAGAATTACTATGTTATGCGCGCAACAAACAAGTATAGACTAGATTGCCTAATTTGGAAAGAAACATTGCATATCCGTTCGTTTTGAAAATGCTTTGGAATTTGCTACTCGCAAGTAGGCTAAAACACGGATTTCAATGAGTTTTTCCAACTCAAACAATCCAACCTTCACCCACAGGCATTCAAAACATTTTATCACATAAGCATCTAGCCACATGGTAAACATACTGTCATGTTAACATTCACACGCATGCGGGATGCTAAAGCGAAAATACTTACATCGTACTCCGTGCCAAAACAGTAAACTAGTTAGCAAACATGCGTGTCCTAGTTCATGTTAAATTGCCTAATGCAACACATACAGGATGCAATTAGATAGGCTCGGCTAACCTAAGCATGGCATATGACATGCGATCAACTATCACATATTCAATTTTTGAATTGAAGTACAAATGCAGTTAGCGTGATGTACCGAGCCTAATGCATGCAATACAAATGCATGGATGCACAAATGCATAGCATAAGGTATGCTAAATTAAACGTGCCCTAATCTACCATCATAAGCAGGTAAATAAAAGGGAAGAAAGAAGTGGGGATTGGAAGACATACACACCACCCACGCACACTTATTACAGATTTGCACTCACTCGGAGGGACCAAATAAATAATACAAATTAATTAACTACGCAAGGTAATTAAATATTACAAATTAATTAATTAATTAACAAATTAACTAATCTAGGAAAACAGTAAACTGCCTCAGGAAACGCGCCGCCATGCATAGGCTGCCTCTGTTTTCCTTCCTTCACTCCTCTGGAGGCTGTCAAAACCTCAGGACTGCATCCCTGGACACTGGGGAGTGTCACCGGCTGAGTGGAATTACCACCGGCAGTGGTGTGTGGCCATCGGCACAAAATGAAGCTGTCGGCAGAGGAATTGTTGCCGATCGGCACCTTACACTGCCGGTCGACAGCAACAGAGGGCAAGGCAAAGCATGGCAGCACAATTCAAGGCATATATGCACCAACCATGTCCCTTATCATGATAATGACTCAAAGGGGCATGTGCCTCGATTCTCGGACCACCAATCACGCATTTCCATGCATGATGGCCCAAAGAACCAAGTATGCAACTTTGATTTCAAATGCAATGCAAACCAATCAAACCAAACAAGGCCCAATTCCTATCATCAAGTCAAGGAACAAGGCATGCATGCAAGATGCAATGCAACCTAAGCATACAAACTAAGGATGCAACATGGCATGGGGACAAGCTTATGCAAGCATACAAGCATACATATGGAAATGCAAATAGATAGAAAGATGGACTTAAACATGAATTAGGCAGCTCTAAATAGGCCTAAAATAGTAGCCATAATGCTATAATATGAGGGACCAAATACACATGCACACATACACATGTTGAAGGCCAACACTTAGGCACAAATTGAACAACCCTCAAACACATTTGAAAGGGGGAATCATGGACTAATTAGCATGCAACATAAGCATTGAAATCATGCTAAAACATGGTGCCAAACCAAGCAATAAATCAAGCCAAGCATGCATCAAATGGCCTAAGTGCTCAAAACAAACCAATGGAGCATTGGACTACACTTAGCAAGACCAAACATGGCATGAAATCATTGACCAAAAAATAGAATTTTAGGTCATTAATACAAGGCCTAAGGACCACTTAGATGGCATCTAAATGATTCAAAAACAAAGGCATGCATAAAGACCAAAACATGGAGCATGAGATGACAACCTTACAAGGCATTAAAGGGACATCAAATGTGAGCTCTCAAGCATACAATAAGGTCTGAAATGGCATGGTGGATGGTCCCAAATCACCAAAACAATGCAAGGATAGCATGCTATACATTCACATACTTAAGGCCAACAAGCCGGAATGCAAAGGGGCTATATGATGCATGCCAAATTCGACCCAAACAACCTAGGACAGACCTAGAACATGGCAAAACATGCACAAAATCTTCACAAGACTAAGCCTAAAACATGCTCCAACAAAGGCTAACAACCTAAGACATGTTAAGGCAATAACATGGCATTAGAAGGCAACTATGCTAAGCATGCATGGAGTACCAAAACCAACTTAAAATCATGTTATATTATGGATATATAAGCATGAAAAATAGCCTAAACATGCTCAACACACACTCAAGCATGATGCTCTCTCAAGAGGCCAAAACATGCCCTTTTCAAGGACAACAAGGAGAGGGGGTGGCCCTCTCCTTCTTGGGACTTCAAGGCATCATCCTCACCACTGAAATCCCTCAAGATTTCAGTGGTGAAGAGACCCCAACACCAAAATCCCGGAGCTAGCACAAAAGGGCACAAAATGAGGCCTTTTAAGGCCTAAGGGTGTTCAAACTTACCCAAACCACAAATCACTCTTAACAAACAATCAAGAGGACTAAAAAACAGAACTTTTTTGTGTTATACACTAGGCTCAAAAACGAATTTAAGATAGGTATAAACAAGGTGCAAAAATGGGGAATAAAGGTGTTAGTTTCTTACCCTTGATGACCCCTTCACAAATGGTGCTCCAATGGCCTTCCTTAGCTTGAATCCAACACCAAAACTTCAAGACCAGTCCCTTAGAACCTCAATAACCAAAGGAAGGTGAAACACTAGGTGTTTGTGTGAAATAGTAAGACACAAAACACCTAGAGCACAAAAGAGAGGGAAAGAGAGATAGGAAGTGTATCTAACCCTAACCCTAAAACCAGAGCTTAACAATGGCTGTTTTTGCTCTCAAAATATCTAAACTCTCTAACCTCTTAAGCTAAGAGACCCCTCTCTCTCTATATGGCACTTCTTGTCTTGTAAAGCTTACAAGACAAGCTTCATAAGAGGGAGATCCCTCCATACACGTGTATGGAGGGGAGCAAAAGCAAGACAGCTGTCTTAAAATGTCTGCAAAAGTAGATGCACAGTAATCGGCCGGCCAAAAATGCCATCTTGGCCAAAAAGAGTGCCGGCCGGCACTAAAAAGTGCTGACCGGCAACAAATAGTGCCGGCTAATATACATTGCCGGTGGCAGCAAAAACCAGCCGGTGGCCTCTAGCCACTGCCGGTGATGGGTGGGGATGGTCCACAAGCCTTACCCTGCCCTTCCAAGGCAAAACATAAGTGTTTGGTGCAAAACCAGACACTAAACAGTCGAGTTCGGAGATCCTGAGGCAAGGCACGCGAGCCGAGACCTCCGGGAACTCCAAACGAACACAAACTTGGATAATCACCGAGAGTTCAAACGGTGACGTCCAAGTCTTGAGGACGGTCAAAAATGGGGTGTCTACAGGGATGTACTCCACGGTTTAGGGGAAGATAGGGGATGGACCTCTAAACCGGATGTTGTTGGGAGGAGATAGGGGATGGACTCCAAAGATAGAGCTCATATGCTTATCTAGTAATGTGTTGACAGAGCTCATATGCTTGTCATTGGAAGTGTGATAGTGCTCTTATGCATATCTGTGGAAGTGATGATATAGCTTGTATGCTTATCTGTTGGTGTGTGATATAGTTTGTATGCTTATCTGTGATGAAATGGGAAAGTGCTTGATGTGAGTTATTGTCTCATATAAGTTGTTTGGCCAGGTTCTGAGCCAGGGTTATAAATTGAGAATTTGAAAAGAATTGGAAAATGGATTGTAACATGGACTTGTATGTCATGAAACCGTAAAATGTGATAAGGGAAAGTATCAGTATTAGCCATCTATCAACTGCTAATCTTTTAGTCATTGTTCATATTTGGTTTAGTATATTTCTACTAGGCTGTGGCTCACCCTATATGAGAATATCATTTTCAGGTACAGGTAGCATGCCACCTCCAAGGACGTAGCTTAGGAGGCTAGAGGCAGGCAGATTTTTGTTGTTTTATTTCTTTGATGTATTACATGTATATTCAAAGCCAAGGGCTTAATGTGTAAATGAGTTAGCACTCCTTTGTTGTAACCAAGTGTTAACTTGGAAAGCTGTAAGCCCGTAGGGCATTTCCTTTTGCTGCTAACATGTAATACTTTTGGTAATGAAACTCTGATGAATAGAAGAAAGTGGAACTTTTATATATCAATGTATGCCTATATTGATGGGTTTAATGTTAAAATTTTGAGGGCGTTACATTTCTCCTTTCCATACATCCTCCCAAAACTGGCTCATTTCCCCATTAGCCACAAATAACCAGGAAATCGAGACGAAAAAGAAAGACCTTGAGAAATGGACTTCCATGGAGATCGCAAATTTCCCCAGTTAACTACATAAGAATCCCAATAATTAGCTTCAACCCCATTACTTCCTCTTAGTGACAGATTGCCATAAAGAACCACACTCCATAGAAATCTCTATAACAATTTTCTAATTCTATAATAACTTGTAGAATGAGCCATCATAATTTCTTGGGTACCGTCAATAACTGACAATCATAATTTAGTAACTTACAAAAAATAAGTAACTTAGTAGTAGTAATAGTAGTGGTGGTGCTGAACTACTGATATTATCACCACTAGTCAAAAAGTCACCATAGTCTTCTCTTCATCACAAACACAGACCAAGAATTGAAGTGTTCGGTCCGCCTCGGCTTCTTCGGGGCTAGAGGCCAGCTCAGCATTGTCAGAATCTTGTGCTCGGGAGATGTCAGGGTGCGGCATTCATCGTCGGTGCAGTCGCTATTGCTGCCACTCTTCGGTGTCTGAATTGTGGGAGTTTCGTCGGTGGAGGGTTTGATTCTGATGGTGGGTAGTCGGAGTTGGGGCAAGCCTTGTTGGAATTCTGACGTCTTGTAAATTGAGGTTGGTTTTTTGTTTTTTTTTTGAAGGGAGAGGAAGGGGTTGGGGAGGACAAAAAATGAAGGAGAGGTGTGTGTATATATAGAATTATAGAGAGAACGAGAGAGAGAGAGAGAGAGAGAGAGTGTGTGTGTGTTCTGAAAATATCCCGTATTTTGAACCGTTTTGATACAAAGAATTAATGTGATTTCAGTTTTGATACGGGAAACAAAGAAATCTCCGCATTGATTACGCTCTCCCATAGCTTCTTCTGTGTTGAAAAAGAACACTAAAACGTATGTTATGAATACCAATTATGAATGAATACTTCACGTATGTTAAATGTATACCAATTAGGAATGAATCTTAATCTTTGCATAGCAAATGAATATTTGCTGCTGTTATCTTCGCTCTCTTAGTTGCCTTCACATGGCTTTCCATATTTGGCTTTCCAAATAAGAACAAACTCTCCTCAGCAACAGACCATATCAGACAATAGCAGCATTTAGAATATTAAATTATTTATTTTGTTTCATTTAACTAAACAATAAGCATTTTCTTGCATTTTTTGTCCTATTTTTTTTTAAAAATTTTCAGTCAAATTTTTTTTTTTGTAAAGTTTTGAATATTTAAAATTTCACATAAATAAAGCAGTATGTCAAAAACTAAAATAATGACATAAATAAAATATTTAAAATAAATAATGACAAATAATATTGAGATATTTTCAAAATAAAAATTATGTGTGTTTGGTCATAAATAATATTTATTTATGTGAATTTTTAAATATTTATGTCATTATTTTATGTCAATAATATTTATGTCATTATTTTATGTGAAGTATACGTTTACTTTGGTAGGTATTTTTAACTAAACCCAAAATACCTTAAGAGAGCGAAGATAACAGCGACAAAGATTCATTCATAATTGGTATACGTTTAACATACGTGAAGTATTCATTCATAATTGGTATTCATAACATACATTTAAGTGTTCTTCTTCAACACAGAAGAAGTTATGGGAGAGCTTAATCAATGCGGAGATTTCTTTGATTCCTATCAAAACTGTCAAAATCACTTCAATTCCTCGTATCAAAACTGTTCAAAATCAGGGATATTTTCAAAACTCTTTTCCTATAATTCTATATATACACACACAAACCCAAAAACAAGAAGAAGATGAAGAAGGAAAGATAAAAAAACAGAGAGAGAGAGAGAGAGAGAGAGAGAGAGATGTGATTGGTTGCAAAAGATTTTGGGAAGGGCTTTAAGTTTTTAGATTTCAAACAAGGTGTGTATATATATATATATATATATAGGAGTTTTGGCACATGAACGTTTTTTTAATTTGTAAATGTATGCATAGGAGCAGAGCTGTGGGCCATTATATTGATTCAATCCATCCAAGGGCTAGAAATGATTGGTTGTGAAAATTTCTTCGTTTGCATCGTAGAGTCGTCATTTTTGCATGTTGTAGAATCATAAAATTGGTAAATTTATAAATTGTGCGCGTTGTAGAATCATAAAATGGGTAAATTTATAAATTTTCTTTGCAAGAATTGGAAATAAAATAAAAATAAAATAAATTTCTTTGCAAAAAGGAAACTTCTATATAAGTGTGCATCGTAGAGTCATAATTTGTGTGTCGTAGAATCATAGAATTTGTAAATTTTCTTTGCAGGGATTGGAAATGCAATTAAAATAAAACAAATTTCTTTGCCAAAATGAAACTTCTATATAAGTGTGCATCGTAGAGTCATAATTTGTGTGTCGTAGAATCATAGAATTTGTAAATTTGTAAATTTTCTTTGCAAGGATCGGAAATACAATTAAAATAAAATAAATTTCTTTACAAAAAGGAAACTTCTATATAAGTGTACATCGTAGAGTCATACTTTGTGCGTTCGTAGAATCATAGAATTTGTAAATTTGTAAATTTTCTTTGCAAGGATTGTAAATAAAATTAAAATAAAATAAAATAAAATAAATTTCTTTGCAAAAAGGAAACTTCTATATAAGTGTGCATCGTCGAGTCATAATTTGTGCGTCGTAGAAATGATTGGTTGGAGAAATTTCTTTGCAAAAATGAAACTTCTATACAAATTTATTTTATTTTAATTTTATTTCCAATCCCTGCGAAGAAAATTTGTAAATTTGTAAAGGTATTTGTAAATTTGTAAAGGTATTTTATTTTAATTTTATTTCCAATCCCTGCAAAGAAAATTTACAAATTCTATGATTCTACGACGCACAAATTATGACTCTACGATGCACACCTATATAGAAGTTTACTGTTTGCAAAGAAATTTATTTTATTTTAATTTTATTTCCAATCCCTAATTTTATTTCCAATCCCTGCAAAGAAAATTTACAAATTCTATGATTCTATGACGCACAAATTATGACTCTACGATGCACACTTATATAGAAGTTTCCTTTTTGCAAAGAAATTTATTTTATTTTAATATTATTTCCAATTCCTGCGAAGAAAATTTATAAATTTACCCATTTTATGATTCTACAACGCACACAATTTATAAATTTACCAATTTTATGATTCTACAACACGGAAAAATGATGACTCTACAATGCAAACAAAGAAATTTTCACAACCAATCATTTCTAGCCCTTGGATGGATTGAATCAATATAATGGTCCACAGCTCTGCTCCTATGCATACATTTACAAATTAAAAAAATGTTCATGTCCCAAAACTCCTAGATATATACCTTTTTTGAAATCTAAAAAATTAAAGCACTTCACAAAATCTTTTGCAACCAATCACATCTCTCTCTGTTTTTCTGATCTTTCCTTCTTCATCTTCTTCTTGTTATTGGGTTTGTGTGTGTATATATAGAACTATAGAGAGAGAGAGTTTTGAAAATATCCTTGATTTTGAACAGTTTTGATACATGGAATTAAAGTGCTTTTGACAGTTTTGATAGGAATCAAAGAAATCTCCGCATTGATTAAGCTCTCCCATAACTTCTTCTGTGTTGAATAACACTTAATGTATGTTATGAATACCAATTATGAATGAATACTTCACGTATGTTAAACGTATACCAATTATGAATGAATCTTTGCTGCTGTTATCTTCGCTCTCTTAAGGTATTTTGGGTTTAGTTAAAAATACCTACCAAAGTAAATGTATACTTCACGTAAAATAATGACATAGATATTATTGACATAAATATAATGACATAAATATTTAAAAATTCACATAATTAAATATTATTTATGACCAAACACACATAATTTTTATTTTGAAAATATCTCAATATTATTTGTCATTATTTATTTCATATATTTTATTTATGTCATTATTTTAGTTTTTGACATACTGCTTTATTTATGTGAATTTTTAAATATTACACCAAACAGTCCCATTATCTTATTTATGTGAATTTTAAAATATTCAAAAATTTATATCCAAAAAAATAATAATAATTTGTCTGAATTTTTTTTTAAAAAAAAATAGGACAAAAAATGCAAGAAAATGCTTATTGTTTAGTTAAATGAAACAAAATAAATAATTTAATATTCAAAATGTTGCTGTTGTCTGATATGGTCAGATATGGTCTATTGCTTAGGAGAGTTTGTTCTAATATGGAAAGCCACGTGAAGGCAACTAAGAGAGCGAAGATAACAGCAGCAAAGATTCATTTGCTATGCAAAGATTAAGATTCATTCCTAATTG
Source organism: Camellia sinensis (assembly GCF_055761805.1). Taxonomy (NCBI): domain Eukaryota; kingdom Viridiplantae; phylum Streptophyta; class Magnoliopsida; order Ericales; family Theaceae; genus Camellia; species Camellia sinensis. Next base: position 152,787,046 of record NC_138972.1, read on the forward strand.
GTATACGTTTAACATACGTGAAGTATTCATTCATAATTGGTATTCATAACATACGTTTCAGTGTTCTTCTTCTTCAACACAGAAGAAGCTATGGGAGAGCTTATTCAATGCGGAGATTTCTTTGATTCCCGTATCAAAACTGAAATCACTTTAATTCTTCGTATCAAAATGGTTCAAAATAAGGGATATTTTCAAAACACACACACACACACACACACACACACACTCTCTCTCTCTCTCTCTCTCTCTCTCTCTCTCTCTCTCTAATTCTATATATACACACACCTCTCCTTCATTTTTTGTCCTCCTCCCCAACCTCTTCCTCTCCCTCAAAAAGAAAACAAAAACAAAAAACCAACCTCAATTTACAAGATGTCAGAATTCCAACAAGGCTTGGCCCAACTCCAACTACCCACCATCATAATCAAACCCTCCACCAACGAAACTCCCACAATTCAGACACCGAAGAGTGGCAGCAATAGCGACTGCGCCGATGATGATTGCCGCACCCCGACATCTCCAGAGCACAAGATTCCAGTGATACTAAGGCCTCGTTTGGGAACAGGCTAATTCAGTAACTTTTTGGCTATTTGGCTAAAATATGAGTTAAAAAAAACTAGTATGTTTGGAATGACTTTTTGACTTTTTACGAAAAGATGTACAAAAAGTAGAGAGAAAGGAGAATCTTTGACTTTTTGGTATGGGTTGATGGCTTTTTGGCTAATTTAGTAACTTTTTGGTTTTTTGGCTAAAAATGAGGGTTCCCAAACGAGGCCTAAGCTACCCTCCGGTCCCAAAGAAGCCGAGGCGGATTGAACACTTCAATTCTGGGTTTGTGTTTGTGATGAAGAGAAGACTATGGTGACTTTTTGACTAGTGGTGATAATATCACTAGTTCAACACCACCACTACTATTACTACTACTAAATTATTTATTTTTTCTAAGTTACTAAATTCTGATTGTCAGTTATTGAGGGTACCCAAGAAATTATGATGGCTCATTCTACTAGTTATTATAGAATTAGAAAATTGTTATAGAGATTTCTATGGAGTGTGGTTCTTTATGGCAGTTTGTCACTAAGAAGAAGTAATGGGGTTGAAGCTAATTATTGGGATTCTTATGTAGTTAACTGGGGAAATTTGCGATCTCCACGGAAGTCCATGTCACGCCCCAAACTTGCCCCTAAAATTTCGGGCATGACTTACTCAGAAACAGACACTTACCCTGCTATATATAATATCCGGGGCCTTAACGGAAGCGTTAATATAATAGAATAACATGCAGACACATCCATTGAGCCACTATAAATATGCCAGGATCACGACTCACAAATAGACGTATAGGGAACATACATCTGAAATAAGGTACATACATACGTATACGTTTACAAGTTCAGCCCAGAAATTGGGCACATACAAAACATTAGATACAATCAACTTTGGCCAACAAAATATTAGTACAAAATGACAAGGTCTAGCAAAACTGCACTAGCATGCAAAGGGCTGCTCCAAGTGCCTGGTTGTCCTTAGGTTGACAAAAGATAGATGATATCGATGCTAGGACTGACCTTCAAGTTGATTACCTACAAAATCAGACAAAATTATGGAGTGAGACAAGCTCAGTGAATAACAGTACGTAAACAGTTTAATATTCAATTTAAATCATAATATGGAACAGTGCATACACAAAAATGGATTCCAAGTAGTTAGTCTGATGCTGTTTTATTTTCCAGAATGGCCTTGGGCCTAGTCATAACAAAATGGCCTACTGGCCCAGAAATACAGAACAGCCTTTCGGCCCAGAAATATACTGAACAGCCTTTCGGCCCACACATGTACAAAAATGTACATAATCCTTTTAACATTACATTTCCATCGAGTTCCAATCAACACATATGTTAATGTCGTAACTGTCGGAAAATAGAACCTTAATCGCAGATATTAACAGTAAATAAATGTACATTCGGTGTACTGTTACTCAAAGTATTGTTGCGGAGCGGTGGTTCCTCCTGTGGTGTGTCCTACACACATAGATAACACATTAGTTTCTTTCTCCTTTTAAACCATTTCTTGCATTATTACATTTCAATTACATGTACAATCATCAAAAAGTATCAAACACAAATTCCAAAAAGAGCTAAGGGTTAAGCACGTAAAACGGAGCGAACGGGATTTTCGACCTGGGTCGCACGTGCGGCCACCCCCTCTGCACGTGCGGACATGGACCACACGTGCGGTCCCTCTCCACCGCTCGAGCAGCCAAAAACAGTATGCTCTCCCATTTTTTTTCCTCTTCTCTGCACGTGCGGCCACGACCTCTGCACGTGTGGCCACGACCTCCGCACGTGCGACCACGACCTCCGCACGTGCGGTCTGGCCCCTATTTGGCAGTCCGAAAATCATACAAAACCCCATGTTTGGTGATCAACAACAAGGCCCAAATTAGATGCTTTAAATGCTAAAATATGGTGCAAAGATCATGTAATTAAGGGTACAAACACACCACCATTTGAATCATGGAAGTTCAATTAATCATCACCACAACCTATGTCTCTTGCATACACATATATACATATATAGCTATATATACACACAGATGGGTTCCAACATGGTAATTCAAGAAACAAAATTAAGTTGACACAAGCAAGTAGTAGAATCATCTTACCAATAAATCAATACATCCAAAACCCTCATTACAACTCTAGGGTACACCATAACAAGCAATTCCTTCTCCAAATTAAAAAGAAAGGGTTGAATTTGGGAAACTTAGACTTACCTTGAACTTCACTAGCTAGATCTCCCTTCAATCTCACAAGCCTCTACCTTCTTTGATGAGCTACTCCTTACAACCCTTCTCTCAACTAAGGAGATATTTCAATAAGCTTCTAAGTCAAAATGATCCAAGAACTTTGATATATAGAGATATTTCTATAAGGGTGAATAAGACAAAAATTCAATCGTTTAAGCATCCCAAATTGAAATTCCATAGAAAATCCCATTATAGCTTAAAAATCATGCAAATTTCAAATGTCAAATCAATTTCAGAAAATTAAGTCTCTAAGGCTTCCAATTCCGGATTCAAACAGTTTAAGTGCGACAGATAATTTTCTTATTCAACAGATAGGAATCCATATTTCCAAGTTTTATTTAATTCAATGTAGTTTCACATAGAATTTCACAATAAGCATTCAAAAACACAGAACAGAGGACTGAAAAGATACCAAAATCATGTACGAGGGTCGGGTTATTACAGTCCATTTCTCAAGGTCTTTCTTTTTCGTCTTGATTTCCTGGTTATTTGTGGCTAATGGGGAAATGAGCCAGTTTTGGGAGGATGTTTGGAAAAGAGAAATCTCATTTGATCTTTTGTTTCCTTGTTTGTATCGTCTCTCTTGCTCTCATTACTCTTCTATTACTCCTTATGGCTTCTTTTTATTTAGCTATGAATTCTTGAAATTTTAATTTATTTAGAAACCTTAACAATTGGAAAGCTATTGAATTATCTTCTTTATTGTCTATTCTTGAGGATGTTCCTTTGACGCCCAATGTTATTGATAAAAGATTGTTGGCTATTATTTCTTTTGTAGGATTATTAACAATCCTAATGTATCACTTTTTGTTTTTCAAAAGATGATTTGGAATGCCATTGTGCCTCTTAAAAGTAAAAGATTTGTATGGTTTATGGCTCATAAGAAACTCAATATTAATGTTACATTTCAAAAAAGGGGATATCATTGTCATTTACTTCCATAGTGGTGTATTATGGGTAGGAGAGAGGAGGAGAGCATAGGTAATTTGTTTTAGCATTGTCCTATCAAGGCTGGCCCTGAGATTTAGGGGGGCCTAAGGCGAATTTTGGAAATGGAGGCCCCTCTTACATTGAAAAAAAAAAGAAGAAGTCATGGATAAAACGATAGGTTACAACTTTTTTATTTGTTTGTAATCACAAAAAAATTTACTTGCACATATAATCATTAAAATTATAAACAAAACAATTTAATGAAACAAAATTAGAGAAAAAAAATTAGGAAAAAATTATTCAATTAAAATTGATAAAGACCTAGGTAAAAAAATTCGGGCAAAATTATTTATTCCACTAAAATCTAATAGATAAAGAAGGTTAAAAAATAAAAATAAAAATTAGGGCCCATATATTGTATGTATTGTTCTTCTTGGGCCCAAACACTTTTTTTTTAATATATATTTTCATTTTAATAAATATGAGCCAAACTACACTTATAAATAAATATGGGCTAAACCATACATGGACGAAATAAAATATTTTGGCCCTGAGATTTAAGAGGCCTAAGGCGAATTTCGGAAATGAAGGCTCCTCTTATATTGAAAAAAAAAAAATCATGGATAAAACAATAAGTTACAACTTTTTTATTTGTTTGTAGTCATAAAAAAATTTACTCGCACATATAATCATTAAAATTGCAAACAAAACAATTTAATGAAACAAAATAAGAGCAAAAAAATTATGAAAAAATTATTCAATTAAAACTAATAAAGACCTAGTTAAAAAAATTCGGGCAAAATTATTTATTCCACTAAAATCTAATAGATAAAGAAGGTAAAAAAAAAAAAATATGGCCCATATATTGTATGTATTGTTCTTCTTGGGCCCAACACTTTTTTTTAATATATATTTTTATTTTAATAAATATGGGCCAAACTACACTTATAAATAAATATGGGCTAAACCATACATGGGCCCAATAAAATATTTTGGAACCCTTTAAATTGATCCTAAAACCAAAAAAAAAAAAAAATTTTGGGCCTAGAACATTTTACTAAATTTGGGGGCCCTATTTTTGGGGGCCCTAGGGCCGGCCCTGTGTCCTATGGCTATGGCTATGTTTATATAGCATAGGCTACTGTAGCTAGTGGATATTGATTGGATAGTACCATATACTTGTAATCAAATGATTTTGATTGATTATAGAGGTTTTGGTTTGAGGAAGAAAGCACAAGCACTTTGGGATGTGGGTTTTTTTTTTTTTTTTTTTTTTTTTTTTTTTTGAGGGGGGGGGGGGAGGGGTGCGTATGTAATTTGGTCGGAAAGAAATGTTAGGAATTTTTAGGATAAATCTAAAGGTTTAGAAGAACTATGGGATAAAATTTTTTTAGTGTCTTCTTTTTGGGCTTCAATATCATCTCCTTTTACAGGGATCCATTTGTTTTTTATTTATAGAGATTGGCAAACCGTGTGTGATATGTTATTTTTTATTTTTGTTTTCTGTGGATTTCTTGTCCTTCGTTATATTCTTTTTTTACTTATTCTATCCTTGAATAAAATTTTAGTGTCATTATCAAAATCATAGAATGAGAAATGTACATTTTGATATTACTTGTAATTAACTTTACTTTTACAAGTTATACTATAAAAAAAATATATTGCTTAGAACACCTTATCATTACTACTACAAGGCCTTTTGAAGTTTTTTTTTTTTTTTTTTTTTTTTCTATATCCTGCCAACCATTTGATACAATTGTTCTTCAATCTGGATGACACAAACACTTAATTGAATACAAAAATCTTAAACCTTTCAGATAGAGAATGTGTGTTGGGCCATTATGAATTTAATGGAAGCATCTATGTCCTGCTAACAATCAATACAAATTCTTTTGCTCATTTCATCAGAAAGGAAACCAATGAAACACAGAAACATTTTATGCTTAGTTTCATGTCCTTCAATCTTCAAACCATAACAAATTTGTTAACCAATTCCTTTATCACATGCTTTAAGGTCAGCAACAGGTTGCTTGATTGGTTCATGCTAACAGTGAATCTAAGAAACTTTCCAAGCTACATAATAAAACCATGAAATATTTCTAAATTATTCTCCAAAAAATCGAATGCAAATTATTTCATGGTTTATTATGTAGTTTGGAAAGTATCTTCTGGATGTATCACATGACAACTGAGAAAAACTTTATTTTCCAACTGGTAAATTGGAAGGGGGCTATGTAATTTGGAGGTCGAGATACAAACAAATCCATGTTGCTAGTTCTGTGTGGTTTGATATGAAAATTGATATTACTATTGTTACATTTCTTAATAATGAGAGACCAACTATTTAATTAACTCCGTTCACATCTTCAGAAATTTTGTTTGTCAACAAGATCAATGTCTCTTATGCAATAAGCTGTGATGATCTCTATATTCTGCATGGGTTTGAAGTATTAAAAACTTTCAGGGTTTAGTTGTATGTTCTGTTTATGATGTTGTTGATGAAATTTTTTGTCTATTAGATGAACCATGGAAGTATAGTTGTGTTGATGGGGGTTCTTGCGATAGTGTATTGGTGTGTGCCATTGTGCACACTGGTACTGCTGATATGGATCTTGTCAATATGGAGATAGACTTGTCAGTAGGTGATAATGGAATGGAATTCTCATTCCTTAAGCTTTTGTATGAAATGATCATTCCCTTATAATGGTGAATGATGATTTCATTTGCTATGCATTTCCTATCATTTTATTTAGTGAACCAAACGTTGCAATGAGTATTTTGATGGAATAATCAGTCCATTCCACTTAATTCTAATGAACCAATTAAAATAACAGTATAGAACCAATGGAGGTTAGTTATTACTCATATGTTTCCTTCGTCCAGAGGACTGATTGGCCATATATGACTCAAAGCATTCTTCACTTTTTGGTAAGAGATCTTAGCCAAAACTTTGGGGAATGGAAGGTATTTGGGTCAAAAATCCAGGGTTTTTCGGACCTAGGATGAGGGGAAGGAAGAGAGAACAGAAAAGTGGAGATAATGTTCTAGAAAATCACTTTTTAAGTTGTTGAATTCGCGCAGTCCGCTCGAGCGTCTCTTTTCCCGCTCGATCATAGTAGCTTCCAACACAGATACTAAAACTTCAAACGGTTATAACTCTCCCATCTAGACTCCGTTTTAGGTCGTTCTTGTGTCCAAATCGAAGCCCTTTTGTTTGGTTGGTTTGTTTAAATTTCACGGACGAAATTTCTAATGGTGGGGAGGTTGTGATGACCAGGTGTGGCATTAGTTTCGTTTCTCCTTAGTTTAATCCTGGGTGATCTTGCCAAGGTGTCGGGTTAGTTTAGAGTTTGTTAATTGTCTGGGTTTGTGGTGTCCGGGGGTACCTCTCTAATGAATTCCTATCCTTGTTTCTTCGGTGATTGATTTCCACTTGTTTCGGAGAGTGCAAGGTCAGGTCCGGATTGCCCGAGGGTCAAACTAGAAAATTATGGGCTGCTGGGTCAGGGCCGCACGTGCGGGGGATGAGGCCGTACATGCGAGGAGGGTTGAGTTCAGAGGGCTGCACACTGCCTAAAAGGCAAGTGCAGAGTGAAGGGCGGGAGAGGACCACCGCACGTACAGGGGTGAAAGCCGCACATACGGGGGTGAAGGCTGCACGTGCGGGGAAGACAGGCCGCATGTGCGGGGAAGGTGCTCCGCACGTGCGGAAGGGGAGCGCTGCACGTGCGGCAATCTGAGTAGTCCGAGAGCTATTTTTTTTTTTTTCCTTTTGGGGCTGAATGTATCTCATTTTTCTTACATCCCTCTCTCTCTAAAAACACTTTTACTCCCCCTTCTCTCTAAAAACCCTCATCACACACTAAAAATCTTTGATTCTTGCAATCCATTGGGTCTAGATCCATCATTTATCTCAAGCCTTGGAGATCTAAGCTAGAACATCCCATTGTGTGGTGAAGATCAAAAATTTCTCACCTTTGACTCTAGAGTTTTGATCTCACCTCTTCAACAAAGAACTTGAGGTAGGGTTTCCTTTGAGTTATATATATATTTGCGAGTTTTGATTGATTTTCTGAGCTCATCTTTGTCTATTTCGAAAAAATGGGTTTTATGGCTCAAAAAATTATTGGTTTTGTAGAAGGGATTTATCCTTGTTTCTTTTAAAGACTTTTCTTGAATTGTTGAGCCATATGGGTTGAGATTGAGGTATAAAGTGAGGGGTTGAAAAGAAAATGAGGAGATGTTAGGATTTGTGAAAAAACCTAGAATTTGGGGATTTTCCCTACAAAAAATTGGGGGGGGGGGGGAAGATGAGGGCACATGTTTGATGATTACATGTGTGTATACATATATATAGTTTTTCTTTTTATATCTGTATATTGTTGTGTGCCATGGTAGGTAAAGAGAACGGGAAATGTTTTGTTTTATACAAATGTTTTGTATATACGTTGATGGAGAATTTATTAACATATGAAAATCATTGAGATTGGAAGTTGATATCAACATAATGCTATAGCTTTGAAATGATTAAAATGTTGAAAGTGTATGAGTTATGGTTACATTGTTATAAATGGGCAATGATGGTAACTTTTGGCTATTTGATGGAATAGCATGGAAAGGAGAAAACGAAGATTTTGAACCTTTATGGAAAATTTGTTGTAGTTATGATCAACGTAGAGAAACACAAAGTTGTATGGATAATTGTTGCATTGGCATTTCTAACCTTGCATGTCATGAAAAATTGGTTTGAGAAATGGAATTTTCATTGAGAATGAATCATTGTGATCGAAATTATGGAAATGTTATGGGGTAAATACGTTGGTAAGTCTGGTTAGGAGGTGTAGATGAATTTGATAAGTTGGCCTGAGTGTCCGGGGTGAAAGACCGAAAACATGCGCGGAGGAGGTACCACTTCCCTCTCGATTAGCAACCGGTAAAGTGGGGTTATTGGTAGTGCTCGTTGAGCCTACTTGCAGGCACCAACCTAGGGATTACCTGTTCGTATTTACCGCCCCTATTGTTTAAAATTGGAAGTTTTGAAATTTGTTGAGATTGTAAACTGTTGTTGAAACATGGTGATTTCCAAGAAGAGTATGAAATGAAATTTTTCTTTAAAATGGCATTGCATGGCATTTGCATTTGCATTTGCATTTGCATTTAATATTGGAAATCTTGCATAAATGTATATACTTTGTTAAGGGTTCTCTACTGGGCTTTATGCTCACCCCTATGGGTTTTGGTGCAGAAAGGACGTGGTGAACCCGCCAAATTAGGGCGTGGGAATGTGTTTTGAGAGCACAAGGCTCTTTGTTGAGGTTGTAAATTTTTGTAAAGCCAAGGGCTAAACATGTATGGGTCCGAGGGACCATTTTGTGTAACTGGGCTATGCCTTGGAACTTGTAAGCCCTTGAGGGCCTTTATTCATTTTGGTTAAATGATTTTACATGCTATAGATTCATGTACTAGTTTTCAATGAATGTATAATTGCATGTGAGATTACTTTTGTATAAACATTGGAGTTATGTAATGGAACATGTTGAACATATCTTTTCGGCGTCTCTTGTGAACCATGATTATTATTATTGTATTGAAATGGTTTATATTTTTGGGGCGTTACATGGGAATTTGATTCTATTTAATGCTTGGGATGGTGCTGAATTTTCGAAAGATTGTGATTACATTTCATTGATAAAGTATGTGAGTTAGAAGTCGATGAACCTATTGTTTAGAATTTTTGGCTTTGGTAACCGGTAGAGAATTACCATGTTGGTATTTAAATGAGGAGATCCTTGGAAAGGTAAGAAAATGTTTGATTTTGGAAGTTTGTTGTGTATAAAGAATATTGTTGAATTGTCTTCAGAAGACTAAGTTGGAAGTTGTTGATTTACATGTGGTAAATACATGAATGTTGACATTATTATGTTATCTCTTGGGATTGTATTATGATATTACATTGATAGAGATATGGAAATTGATCACAATGGAGAATTGTGTGGAGGAAATGGAAAATGGAATCATATGAATGATTGTACATTTTGCCTTATCATTTTATCGAACCAACATTAAAATTGATTTTTAATCTTGCACTGGAAGGTTATGGTTTTAAAAGAGAAATTGTTTTGTGAAACAAGATCTATTGTTTTGTTTTGGGTAAGTACATTGGTAAGTCTGGATAAGGGGTGTAGTTGATATTGGTTAAGTTGGCCTAAGTGTCCATGGTGAAAAACCAAAAACGCGCGCGAAGGAGGTGCCACGTGCCTTCCAGTGAGAGACCGGTAAAGTGGGGGATTTGGTAGTGCTTGAATGCCTACTTGCAGACACCAGCCTAGGGATTACCTCACCTCGAAGATATATTGAAATTGTTGGATTAATGTGTTTTCAAATTGATATTGTGTACAAGATTTTCAAAAGATGAGAAAAATATTTTGAGCATGACATGGCATAAGGATTCATCTCATAAGATTGTATAAAATGTATTTGATGTTTTGTTAGATGTCATTATGAATTTGTTTAATTATTTGATTCGATTGACAATGGGGTAATTGAATAAACTGAAAGGAATGTCTTGTAGCTATTGGCGCATGTTTATTTATTTAAGTTAACTTGTTATGGTTAATTAAATAAATTGAATTTAAGAGATTATGTAATAAAATCATATGATTTTTGACATAATATGATTTCACGTATATGTATACGTATCTTTATACCCGTATAACTTCTAATATTATAATATGTAACGCCCTCAAAAAAATAACATTTAACCCATCAATATAAACATGCATTTATATATATAAGATCCACATTCTTCAATTCATCAGAGTATTTCTTTACAAAAGTATTACATGTTAACAACAAAAGCAAATGCCCTACGGGTTTACAGCTTTCCAAGTTAACATTTGGTTACAAAAAAAAAAAAGAGTACTAACTTAATTACACATTAAGCCCTTGGCTTGGATTTACATGTAATACATCAAAAAGAAATAAGACAACAAAAGGTATGTCCGCCTCTAGTCTCCCAAGCTATGTCCTTGGAGGTGGCATGCTATCTGTACCTGAAAATGATGTTCCCATATAGGGAGAGCCACAGCCCAGCATAAATATACTAAACCAACTATGAACAATGACTAAAAGATTAGCAATTGATAGATGGTCAACACTGATACATCCACATATATCACATCACAATTTCATAACATACAAGTCTATGTCATTTTTTATTCTCCATCTTTATTTAATAGATAAGCATATTAGCTATGTCAACACATCAACAGATAAACATATTACACATCAACAAATAAGCATATTAGCTGTATCCACACTTCACTAGACAAGCATATGAGCTGTATCTACACTTCTCAAAGATAAGCCTATGAGCTGTATCTTCACTTCTCTAGACAAGCATATGAGCTGTATCTACGGAGTTCATCCCCCATCTCCTCCCAACACTATCCGGTTTAGAGGTTCATCCCCCATCTTCCCCTAAACCGCGGAGTACATCCCCCATCTCCTCCTCTACACACAATGCATATAAACACAAAGGTTCTATACACAATCAATCAATATATAAAATTAATGTATTCTATCCACCATCATACCCTATGACGCATTCAATCGATTAGTTTTAGTTTGCCTAATCATCATGCATTGTCTACAATAATCAAGACTATCCTCCACCGATAGCCCAAAGCAGTTATTTCTAAACAGAAAATAATTGCACAAAAATGGATATTAAATCAACATTTCAATTAGGTGAGCGATAAATGATCCAACTACACCCTCTAATCCCTTCCCTTTCCAATTTTCGCATTCGCAATTCAATCCCTCATTTCCAACAATTAATTATACAAATTAATCAATCAATGTAATTAGGGCATTTTCCATAATTAATATTTCAACCCCTACGGTTCCTTTTTCATGAATGCTTCAACATTAATTTCATTCCTTCATGCCAAACATACATTTAGGTTTTATATAAATAAAAACCCCAACTTTTGTAAAATTATACAAAGGCCCAAACTCTCTCAAAATTACCCAATAACCCCCAACATATTGAAATACAAAAATTTAAAGACAAAGCTCATAAAGAGGAGTAGGATATCCCTACCTCGAAGTTAGAGCTCGGATGGAGAAGAGACCAAAACCAAAGTGCTCCAAAGACCAAGATTTTCGGATCAAAACGACCCCCTCGACGATCAACACAACTTTTACAAAGGCCGAAGAGAATGAGGACACTCTAACTAGATCAAACCCTAGAGAGAAGGGAGTTTCTAGAGAGAGGGGCTCTCAAAAATGGGTTTTAGAAAAAGTAGGAGAGAGAAAGAAAAGTAAAAAGTGATTTAAAATCACCCAGCGGATAACTCATATACGCACGACCCGCTCAAGCGTAGAATAGAGCGCTCGAGCGTAAAGCACAAATATCTGGTCCCGCTCGAGCTCATAGATGACTGCTCGAGCGTCAAGAAACAAAAGCAAAACACATCCGCTCGAGCGTGAAAAGCAAGTCCGCTCGAGCGCAGATTTTCATCTCCCAGAACTTTTCAGGAAAAGAACTACCCGCTCGAGCGCCAACAATCCCACTCGAGCTCAACCCGCTTGAGCGCAAGAAACCCGCTCGAGCGTAGAAAACACACCTGCAGAAGTTTTGCAGGGTCACAAAATACTGGAAGTGTGTAAACCCCGCTCGAGCACAAAAAGTCCCGCTCGAGTGCAAAAAGACCCGCTCGAGCGGACAACCGAAAACCAAACTCCGCTCGAGCGCAGAATGACCCGCTCGAGCGTAACACCAAAAACCTGGACAACTAGATTTGAGACTAAGGTTCAACCAACCTGCAATCCACCTGCCCAAAACATCCCAAAACTCACACTGGTGGAATTAAAGGATAGCAACAAGGTACACAACCACCAACCTCACGGAACCGAGTCCGGAATACAACAAAACAGTAGAGGGACAACCGGGATCGCTATATAATATGAGATTGTTTGGTGAGCTAGTGGTTACTAGTAGAGGGACACACACTGCACTAGCCCTGAATTACTCAAACACACTGCACTCACTGTATTCTACTGCATACACACTGGCACCCAGTATTCGTCTGAATCTGTTAAATTTGCACACAATGCTATATCTGTTCTGAAACACCCAAACACGCTGACACATCACACGTATTTCACTGTAAGCACACCGACACCCGGTATTTGCCTGAATCTGTCAAACTTGCACACATGCTTCATCTGCTTTTTCAAAACTGCATTTTGAATGTTGTTTTGCAATTGTTACTTTCTGTTTACAGGAGGGTTCCCATACCATCCGCGGGTATGGGAATACTGGCGCTCGGGAGTGGTACGGTGAGCTCCCTGATGCAGTCCGGCGCATCATGGATCGAGCGAGTTTCGGCGCCTTTTGCCGAGGACTCTCTAGGCTCTCCACTTGTAGGCCTCTCCTTGCCGCTCTGGCGGAGAGATGGTGGGACACCACCGATTCTTTTCATTTTTCCACTGCAGGGGACATGACGATGACCCCTTATGATTTCTCGATGCTCACCGGCATCGGGGTGGGGGGTGATCCGATCCCTTTCGACATTGACATGGATGAGTGGACCGCCGCTCAGGTCCATCTACTGGGGGAGGCGCCACCCCTAGCTCGCCCAGGTTTCATTCGATACTCCTGGTCCGAGGTCCAGTTTCGAGTCCAGCCCGTGTTGGAGGAGGAGGCGCAGATGACCCCGGAAGACGTGGAGAGGTATGCTCACGGCTTCCTCATGTTCCTGTTCGGGACTACCATCTTCGCCGACCGGGCGAACACCGTGCCTCTCTGTCTTCTCAGCGCACTGGTGGACGTCCGGGACATTCTGCACTATGATTGGGGCGGCGCCGCTCTGTCCACTCTCTACGGGTACATGAGCTCGGCTTCTCGCGGCAGCGGCCAGCTACTCGGAGGCTACTGGCGGGCTTGGGAGGTACACTTCTTCTCCGCTTTTTCATTTCTATCTCGTACTTTCTGTACTCTGTACACTGCACACACTGCAGCCTGCTTTACACTTGCTGTATACTGTGCACGCGGCACACACATACATTCTGCTTTACACTGACTGCACACGGCTCACACTGTACACTGCACACAATACACTGCACAACATACGGCTCTGCCATTTCTGCTTTATTCTTCATTCTGCTTCAATTGATAAATGCACTGGTATTTATCTTGCAGTTGTGGGTTTACGCCTACTTCCCTAGGCTCGCTCCTGTGCCAGTTGCGGAGACTCCTCTGGCCGTCCCATTTTCGAGTCGCTTCGACGGGAGATGCACCCGGCGACCACGGGAGACATTCGGCTTCTTCCGCCGATACTTCGGTACCATTACCCCTGCCGAGGTATGTTTTACTTACAGTTCATTTAAGCTTCGCTTTTCCACTGTATATTTCCAAAACAGTAGATAACAAACTGTTTGTCACTTTCAGATCACATGGCGGCCGTGGGCTCCCTTGCCGGCGGCGATGCGGGATCGGTTCGCTGGTGCGGAGGAGACCTCGCGTTTCCGGATCTTGCTTGAGGGCCCGGTCTGTCGGGCTTGGTACCTGGGGGAGCGTTTCCTACGCCAGACCCTGGGGTTACCTGAGCAGATAGTCCCGGTTCACCCCCCCCCGCAGATATGAGGGAGACCGAGGGGCTCACCAGCGAGCAGATGGATGACTACACCATTGGCTGGGAGGAGGCCGGCTTCAGAGGTACCGGAGACTATCAGGAGTACGTGCGGACGTACCTGATGCGACCTTTGAGCGGTCGTCGAGCAGAGGGGGCCAGGCCTGTGGCATCGGCGGCTGGGGCCAGAGCGGGAGTTGGAGTAGGGGCTGCGAGGTGGGCCCGAGTCCGTGGCAGGGGCGGAATGCAGGGAGGACGGGGAGCTGGCTGGCCCGCCCTGCCCGCTGTACTGACTTTCCAGGGGCAGGGTGGGGCGACCTATTAGATCCCCTTCGCCCCTCCACCGGCTGGTCACGAGTTCATCGATGTCCCCGACTTACCTCTGGTATGTTTTACTGCATTTTGTACGGTTATTCATTTCAGTTTACTTGATATTCCACAGAATATTAATGCATCTGACGCTTTTGCAGGCTTCCCCTGGGTATACCCGTCAGTCGTTGGCGATGAATGCCTCGATGATGGGGATGCTTCAGCGGACTTTTGACCTCCTAGCCCTCTACAGCATACCGGTATGTCCTTCTAACACTGGCCTCAAACCATTCATACACTGCTTTACATAACCTGATGCACGGCACAACACCCGATACACTGATCTCACAGTATCTGACACACTGCATACACTGCATTCTGCACTGTTAAACTGCCCACGGCATTCATACACTGTACTCGGCATTGCATTCTGCACTGATAAACTGCTCACGGCATTCATACACTGTACTCATACACTGCATTCTGCACTGATAAACTGTCTACAGTATACTGATGCATTTCCCTTTTGTGTACTTTTTCAGCCTCCTTTCCAGATTCCCATGGCAGGAGGTGCTCTAGCTAGGCCTTCTGTCCCTGCCCGGGGGAGAGATGAGGAGGGCCGGATATTTCCCCGTACCAGGGGAGGGCGTACTCATGTCGGGAGTAGCTCGCGAGCTCCAGTCCCGGACGATGATGATGACGAGGAGTCAGAGGCGGAGGCCGAGGCAGAGTCCGAGTAATCGGAGGAGGAGTCCGGAGGCGGTTCTAGCTCGGGTTCTAACGACGACGCTGATGATGCTCCTGGACCCTCGTCCAGGAAGACGACCAGGACAGACTGACGGCCCTTCGGAGTTGCTTGACATGGATGCAGATTTTTGCTACCTTTTCTTCTTTGTACTTTTCCTCTTGTTGGTAGTTAGATTACCTTGTACTGCCGCAGGCAGATTTTGTTTTCTTCAAAATTTTGTACTTGAAAAAGATTATGAAATGAACAGATTTTTACTTAAAAAGTGTTACATTTACATATCTCATGCATTGCATCGCATTCCACCCTGTTACACCTCAATGTAAATGAAATTGATTGGTTATCTGAAAATTGAACACTTGCACTTGTAATAATCAGATAATTAAACAGCCAACAGCAAAATGACCCAAGCAACCCACTGCCTGATTCTGGACATACAGCCCTTACTCTGTTAGGGATTAATCTGCATACAGCCCATAACACAGCATTCGATTCATTCTGCACACGGCAAACTTCTGAACAAACGGCCCAATCTAACAGGACGGACCTCAAAGATGGAACCGGTTGGAGTCGAAACACGTTCAAATGTAGAGAATGGCACAGCATTCCGAGTGTAAATGATTTTTGAAATCGAATGAGGGTTTTTCAAACTGGGATATCGAGCCTACAACTGAACACAGCGGGGAGGACTCAAATATAAAGGTACACGACCTAAACACAACGAGACACGCTCGAAAAAGACCTAAAACAAAGGTGGAGATATACAAAACAAAAGACACGACATACAGACGCGTTAGCGAAGATGGGGGACCTCGGACCACGAGGAGCCAGTTCAACCTGGGTATTGTTTCCCACCCTTTCTGATTTGTGATTCTCACATCACTCGAATCTCGAGCTCGGATTTTTTTCTCAAAACCCTTTTCCTCACTTTTCTCTCAACTTACACCTCTCTATTCTTCATTCTCTCATTTTTCATCCCTCCCCGGGGTGATTGATGGATAAATAGAACGGTGTGGGTTCATGCTCAACACCGTTAGCTCACGGCCATTTCTTCTGGTGGGCAGAGTGCTCTTCTGGCAAGTACGTCGATGACGGGGGAAAGACAGAACGCCTGGCTTAACTGTGCCCCTAGTTCATCATTTTAACCATTTTTTGTTTTTGCTTTCTACTAAAACAATTTTGATCAAAATGAGAGTCGGATTAACGTACTTGTTCGATTTTTGATTTGAAAAGCATGCAAGTCAGGCTGCAAGCACTGAAAATTTTCCTTTTTGGGTCCAAGACAATGGTCCAGTTTTGGAAAATGAAATAGTTTTCGAGAAAATAGTCAGCCTCAGTAAAAATTTTCAAAAACTATTTTTCAAACAGCTGATGCTCAACAAGCATGGAACTTACTCTTCGAGATGCGCAACCTCGGGTTGGAGGCAATGGAAAATTGCCCCTGGTTTGAAGGGGGGTGGGAGGCAACGGAAAGTTGCCCCTAGTTTGAATGGTGGCTCACGGCGGCTCGTGGCAACGGAAAGTTGCCCCTTGTTTGGGTGGTGCCGCAGCAGTCTGCAAATAGTCTTCATTGGCGGTGGTCGAGCTCTTGGACACAGCGATAACGAAGACGGTCACAACAAATATATGGACACAATCACCTTGAAGGGTGTTGGCCGCTGGACTTTGGGGACGAAATCGAAACCATTACATGGACTGAGACGCTATGAAAGCGTTGGGGGCTGGACTTCATGATGAAGTTGCCTACGTATCCCAAACATGGGAATCAAGCCTCACGTAGTTCCGGTTAAGGTACACTCGGGTATTTTAACCTTCACTTTTTAGGCTCTCATTTTTGCCAAGGCGCCCAATGCGGGTTTTCGACCTTGCGAGCTTCTTTTCATTTTCTTTTGTGCATTTCTTTTTCTCTTCTTTTTTATTTTTTCTTTTCTTTTCTTTTTGCATTTTTTGTCTTTTTTGTATTTTTCTCTTGCTCTAACTTTTGCCTGGGTCGCCCTTCCGGGTTTTCGGCCCAGCGAGCCTCTCAAAGGGTAAAAGTGTAGCGAGTCCATGCCAAATGGTTTTTTTTTGAAATTAAAGCCTCTCTGTGTCTAGGAGAACGACCGTTGCAATGATTTAGAGGAGAATCCATCCCGGTTACTCCACGAGCTTCTTCCGGCGAGATCTACTTCTTCTGATTCGGCTTTGATGCTTCTTGATCGAAGGCTACTTCAAAACTGGCCACACGGGCCTTTCACGGCGTTTGTCTGTTGAACTTTCTGAACGTTCTGAACGGGTTCAAAGTCGGAAAACAAATGGGTTGAATCTTGGGGCTGAGAGCGATCCTAGGCTGCGCGACCTCAAGAAGGATTCCACACAAGTCTTCACAGGGCCGCGCAAAACATTTGTTTTTGAAAGTTTTTAAGAAAGCGACAAATCGCTCGCGCCGAAGATAGTGTGGAACCAATCTGGATCAGGCCAGGATCCTTCTCAGTACTCACGCCGACAAGCATGATTTCATTCATTAAAAGGCTTAGCACGCCTTTCTTTCTCTCAAAATGATCAAAATTTTGCAAAACCCGAGGAACTCCTTCCTCTTCGTTTTCATCACCGCAGTGTTCAAAAGTTTTTTTTTTGAAAAACTTAGGTTAATGCAATGAGTTTGGCACGCAGGAGAGCAGGCGAGATGTGCTGTCAGCCCAATCAAATTCTCTGGCCCTTATGCTGAAAACAAGCATGAAGTTGAGATAGCAACAGTTGTTCCGTTCGGATTGATTGGTGTAACTGGCTCCTTGGCAGAAACAGACTCAAAACAAAAACAGATAATAACAAAACGGTGTTCGGTACAACAACCCCAGAATCACCTAGTATTATATACAAAGGGGACTGACTCGATACAACAAGACAGACCCTTAAGCGAAAGACTGACTCAAGACAAAGAGACAGACTCAAAACAAAAGACTGACTCGATATCCAAGCCAGGATTTACAAAACTCGGTTTCACCGATGCTCAAAAATGCGTACCAGACGCTACATCCAAAATACACCAAATGTCGCCCGCAGGCGGTTCACTTCACATACTCACAGTATCTGAGTCCTCGAAATCCAACAACTGGGTGATAACGGACTTGCCTGAGGTAGGTGGGAGGATAACCTTGTTATCGATCAAATCCTGCACTTCATGACGAAGGCGGGAACATCCATCGGTACTGTGACCGGACTGTTGGTGGTACGCGCAGTACAAGGTAGCATCATGCGTGGCGGGGAGATTCTTCAGGAGTGGTCGAGGCTCCAAAGGTTTAAGATGCCCATTCTTTGCCAATATTAGCAATGCCCTAGACAAAGGCATGTAGAGGTCGTGAAAGACCCTGCGCCCTCGGGGCAGGTACTTTGAAGTTTGAGGATTCTTGCCAGATGCGCTAGCGAAAGGGTCGGCTGGCACTGCCTTGGCTTTTTGAACCTTTCCCGGTGCAGGGTTGGGAACTACAAGAATTGTCTGGGCATGACGGGGCCCATCCCGATTTTTTACCTGGCTTGAACTGCCTTTGATCGGAGTGGGGAAAGCATCATCCACAGCTTTGATCACGATCGCAGATGTTTGTTGTTTGGTCATTCCTCTAACTTTCAGAGCCTCGACTGCCCACAGCAGTTGTTCAATAGGATCGGCATCTACCTTTGCCTTGTCTTTTCCTCTAGCCTCAGCCTGATCAAGGGTCTGGGTCGGTGCTGGCATGTCGCGGCTGTAGCTGGAAGCCACCTCTGGCTGGCTGAGCTCTATCACAATCCGCCCCAGTAGCGGGGGCTCCTGTGGTACGAAATTCCCGGCATACGGCGCCGCTGGCGGTGAAGCCGACATTCCATAGGCCAGATCGGCCACGGACCTCTGGAGGTCACCTATCATCCCCATCAATTCAAAGGTGGTGGGCTCACGAGCCTGATATAACTGGGGAGCCCAGACCGGGTGCACAACGGGCGACCTGGGTGGATGTGACATATTGATGCTGGCCTCACTCTGCGGAGCGGTTCCCTGCTCCAATGCAGCCGTCATAACCACAATTTCTTCTGAATTTTGTGCCGTCATAAATCCTGCCTCAGCAAGGGGAGACACTGGCTATTCTGCATCAACTCTGCAACTCTCTGAACCCTTGAAAGGAAAAACAGACAGCATTTCAGCCCAAACTGATCAAACACGGGTGTAGCCAAACAACTGTACCCTACTGCTGATCACTGTTCCCAGAAATCACTGTTCCCGAAAACTGAACCCTGATACCCGCGGATAAATGATTCTTATAACTGATACTGGTACTGGTGTCCTCAGGTTTGATACTCAAACTTGCAAACTGACATGTACTTTCCCTGTAGAAATACATTCTAGAAGCACATAGCAAGTAAAGAGAACAAAAACACCCCTATGTTGGGGTAGGGTTTCCCTGTCCTATTTTGTCAGGAGCTAGGGTTTCACTACGCACACAACGGTTTTTCAAACAACCTAACGTCGGGTAAGCAACCTGTCCTAACTTGGAATGGTCACTATGGATCCGAATATGCACTAGGTCGGATGGTCGAAAAGGGTGCCTCGGTAAAAATCGGGGTTTGTGTTCCCATGCTGTCAGAGCCCATAGCCGGTCAGCCTTATGGACATGCCTTGACAAGACAAGCCTCCGGCAAACCGTTCAGGAATGGCAGACGGCAAACA
This sequence comes from Camellia sinensis, assembly GCF_055761805.1. Lineage (NCBI taxonomy): Eukaryota > Viridiplantae > Streptophyta > Magnoliopsida > Ericales > Theaceae > Camellia > Camellia sinensis. The sequence continues at coordinate 152,807,151 of NC_138972.1, forward strand.
CTGTGTTCCTAGGCGCACCAATGCACATGCAATGCAAAGAAACACATAAATGAAATCAAAACAGGAAATCAGGAGTTCGAGTCAAGCTCTCTAAAAATCCCCAGCAGAGTCGCCAGAAACTGTAGGCGCGCCCGCGGAGGGGGACCTCGCTGCTACAGTTCGGACTCGCGATTTTTGTTGTCGTGGTTCTTAATCTGAACCAAAGAGTCCAAATCTGGCAAATCGTTTTGAGAAACAGATTTTTGAAAAAGTAGTGCCAAACATGGACTGCTTTGCCAGATACAGAGTCGCCACCTAAATATTTTTTTAAAATGGGGGAATTTAGGAAACCCTGACTCGGTGTCGAAGGCCACATGTCCGTCATCACCGGAGTTGTCTCAGCTCGGGAGCTTGGGTACGATCGGGGAAGGTCAGTTATGAGCACCCCCTATCGCCCGGTCCGAAGACCGGCCTCTACTAACCATGATGTCCGATTTTGAAAACGTTATGTGTTCTTATTCCATTTATTAGCCTAGAATTACTATGTTATGCGCGCAGCAAACAAGTATAGACTAGATTGCCTAATTTGGAAAGAAACATTGCATATCCGTTCGTTTTGAAAATGCTTTGGAATTTGCTACTCGCAAGTAGGCTAAAACACGGATTTCAATGAGTTTTTCCAACTCAAACAATCCAACCTTCACCCACAGGCATTCAAAACATTTTATCACATAAGCATCTAGCCACATGGTAAACATGCTGTCATGTTAACATTCACACGCATGCGGGATGCTAAAGCGAAAATACTTACATCGTACTCCGTGCCAAAACAGTAAACTAGTTAGCAAACATGTGTGTCCTAGTTCATGTTAAATTGCCTAATGCAACACATACAGGATGCAATTAGATAGGCTCGGCTAACCTAAGCATGGCATATGACATGCGATCAACTATCACATATTCAATTTTTGAATTGAAGTACAAATGCAGTTAGCGTGATGTACCGAGCCTAATGCATGCAATACAAATGCATGGATGCACACATGCATAGCATAAGGTATGCTAAATTAAACGTGCCCTAATCTACCATCATAAGCAGGTAAATAAAAGGGAAGAAAGAAGTGGGGATTGGAAGACATACACACCACCCACGCACACTTATTACAGATTTGCCCTCACTCGGAGGGACCAAATAAATAATACAAATTAATTAACTACGCAAGCTAATTAAATATTACAAATTAATTAATTAATTAACAAATTAACTAATCTAGGAAAACAGTAAACTGCCTCGGGAAACGCGCCGCCATGCATAGGCTGCCTCTGTTTTCCTTCCTTCACTCCTTTGGAGGCTGTCAAAACCTCAGGACTGCATCCCTGGACACTGGGGAGTGTCACCGGCTGAGTGGAATTACCACCGGCAGTGGTGTGTGGCCATCGGCACAAAATGAAGCTGTCGGCAGAGGAATTGTTGCCGATCGGCACCTTACACTGCCGGTCGACAGCAACAGAGGGCAAGGCAAAGCATGGCAGCACAATTCAAGGCATATATGCACCAACCATGTCCCTTATCATGATAATGACTCAAAGGGGCATGTGCCTCGATTCTCGGACCACCAATCACGCATTTCCATGCATGATGGCCCAAAGAACCAAGTATGCAACTTTGATTTCAAATGCAATGCAAACCAATCAAACCAAACAAGGCCCAATTCCTATCATCAAGTCAAGGAACAAGGCATGCATGCAAGATGCAATGCAACCTAAGCATACAAACTAAGGATGCAACATGGCATGGGGACAAGCTTATGCAAGCATACAAGCATACATATGGCAATGCAAATAGATAGAAAGATGGACTTAAACATGAATTAGGCAGCTCTAAATAGGCCTAAAACAGTAGCCATAATGCTATAATATGAGGGACCAAATACACATGCACACATACACATGTTGAAGGCCAACACTTAGGCACAAATTGAACAACCCTCAAACACATTTGAAAGGGGGAATCATGGACTAATTAGCATGCAACATAAGCATTGAAATCATGCTAAAACATGGTGCCAAACCAAGCAATAAATCAAGCCAAGCATGCATCAAATGGCCTAAGTGATAAAAACAAACCAATGGAGCATTGGACTACACTTAGCAAGACCAAACATGGCATGAAATCATTGACCAAAAAACAGAGTTTTAGGACATTAATACAAGGCCTAAGGACCACTTAGATGGCATCTAAATGATTCAAAAACAAAGGCATGCATAAACACCAAAACATGGAGCATGAGATGACAACCTTACAAGGCATTAAAGGGACATCAAATGTGAGCTCTCAAGCATACAATAAGGTCTGAAATGGCATGGTGGATGGTCCCAAATCACCAAAACAATGCAAGGATAGCATGCTATACATTCACATACTTAAGGCCAACAAGCCAGAATGCAAAGGGGCTATATGATGCATGCCAAATTCGACCCAAACAACCTAGGACAGACCTAGAACATGGCAAAACATGCACAAAATCTTCACAAGACTAAGCCTAAAACATGCTCCAACAAAGGCTAACAACCTAAGACATGTTAAGGCAATAACATGGCATTACAAGGCAACTATGCTAAGCATGCATGGAGTACCAAAACCAACTTAAAATCATGTTATATTATGGATATATAAGCATGAAAAATAGCCTAAACATGCTCAACACACACTCAAGCATGATGCTCTCTCAAGAGGCCAAAACATGCCCTTTTCAAGGACAACAAGGAGAGGGGGTGGCCCTCTCCTTCTTGGGACTTCAAGGCATCATCTTCACCACTGAAATCCCTCAAGATTTCAGTGGTGAAGAGACCCCAACACCAAAATCCCGGAGCTAGCACAAAAGGGCACAAAATGAATCCTTTTAAGGCCTAAGGGTGTTCAAACTTACCCAAACCACAAATCACTCTTAACAAACAATCAAGAGGACTAAAAAACAGAACTTTTTTGTGTTATACACTAGGCTCAAAAACGAATTTAAGATAGGTATAAACAAGGTGCAAAAATGGGGAATAAAGGTGTTAGTTTCTTACCCTTGATGACCCCTTCACAAATGGTGCTCCAATGGCCTTCCTTAGCTTGAATCCAACACCAAAACTTCAAGACCAGTCCCTTAGAACCTCAATAACCAAAGGAAGGTGAAACACTAGGTGTTTGTGTGAAATAGTAAGACACAAAACACCTAGAGCACAAAAGAGAGGGAAAGAGAGATAGGAAGTGTATCTAACCCTAACCCTAAAACCAGAGCTTAACAATGGCTGTTTTTGCTCTCAAAATATCTAAACTCTCTAACCTCTTAAAGCTAAGGGACCCCTCTCTCTCTATATGGCACTTCTTGTCTTGTAAAGCTTACAAGACAAGCTTCATAAGAGGGAGATCCCTCCATACACGTGTATGGAGGGGAGCAAAAGCAAGACAGCTGTCTTAAAATATCTGCAAAAGTAGATGCACAGTAATCGGCCGGCCAAAAATGCCATCTTGGCCAAAAAGAGTGTCGGCCGGCACTAAAAAGTGCTGACCGGCAACAAATAGTGCCAGCCGGCAATATACATTGCCGGTGGCAGCAAAAACCAGCCGGTGGCCTCTAGGCACTGCCGGTGATGGGTGGGGATGGTCCACAAGCCTTACCCTGCCCTTCCAAGGCAAAACATAAGTGTTTGGTGCAAAACCAGACACTAAACAGTCGAGTTCGGAGATCCTGAGGCAAGGCACGCGAGCCGAGACCTCCGGGAACTCCAAACGAACACAAACTTGGATAATCACCGAGTGTTCAAACGGTGACGTCCAAGTCTTGAGGACGGTCAAAAATGGGGTGTCTACAGGGATGTACTCCACGGTTTAGGGGAAGATAGGGGATGGACCTCTAAACCGGATGTTGTTGGGAGGAGATAGGGGATGGACTCCATAGATAGAGCTCATATGCTTATCTAGTAATGTGTTGACAGAGCTCATATGCTTGTCATTGGAAGTGTGATAGTGCTCTTATGCATATCTGTGGAAGTGATGATATAGCTTGTATGCTTATCTGTTGGTGTGTGATATAGTTTGTATGCTTATCTGTGATGAAATGGGAAAGTGCTTGATGTGAGTTATTGTCTCATATAAGTTGTTTGGCCAGGTTCTGAGCCAGGGTTATAAATTGAGAATTTGAAAAGAATTGGAAAATGGATTGTAACATGGACTTGTATGTCATGAAACCGTAAAATGTGATAAGGGAAAGTATCAGTATTAGCCATCTATCAACTGCTAATCTTTTAGTCATTGTTCATATTTGGTTTAGTATATTTCTACTGGGCTATGGCTCACCCTATATGAGAATATCATTTTCAGGTACAGGTAGCATGCCACCTCCAAGGACGTAGCTTAGGAGGCTAGAGGCAGGCAGATTTTTGTTGTTTTATTTCTTTGATGTATTACATGTATATTCAAAGCCAAGGGCTTAATGTGTAAATGAGTTAGCACTCCTTTGTTGTAACCAAGTGTTAACTTGGAAAGCTGTAAGCCCGTAGGGCATTTCCTTTTGCTGCTAACATGTAATACTTTTGGTAATGAAACTCTGATGAATAGAAGAAAGTGGAACTTTTATATATCAATGTATGCCTATATTGATGGGTTTAATGTTAAAATTTTGAGGGCGTTACATTTCTCCTTTCCATACATCCTCCCAAAACTGGCTCATTTCCCCATTAGCCACAAATAACCAGGAAATCGAGACGAAAAAGAAAGACCTTGAGAAATGGACTTCCATGGAGATCGCAAATTTCCCCAGTTAACTACATAAGAATCCCAATAATTAGCTTCAACCCCATTACTTCCTCTTAGTGACAGATTGCCATAAAGAACCACACTCCATAGAAATCTCTATAACAATTTTCTAATTCTATAATAACTTGTAGAATGAGCCATCATAATTTCTTGGGTACCGTCAATAACTGACAATCATAATTTAGTAACTTACAAAAAATAAGTAACTTAGTAGTAGTAATAGTAGTGGTGGTGCTGAACTACTGATATTATCACCACTAGTCAAAAAGTCACCATAGTCTTCTCTTCATCACAAACACGGACCAAGAATTGAAGTGTTCGGTCCGCCTCGGCTTCTTCGGGGCTAGAGGCCAGCTCAGCATTGTCAGAATCTTGTGCTCGGGAGATGTCAGGGTGCGGCATTCATCGTCGGTGCAGTCGCTATTGCTGCCACTCTTCGGTGTCTGAATTGTGGGAGTTTCGTCGGTGGAGGGTTTGATTCTGATGGTGGGTAGTCGGAGTTGGGGCAAGCCTTGTTGGAATTCTGACGTCTTGTAAATTGAGGTTGGTTTTTTGTTTTTTTTTTGAAGGGAGAGGAAGAGGTTGGGGAGGACAAAAAATGAAGGAGAGGTGTGTGTATATATAGAATTATAGAGAGAACGAGAGAGAGAGAGAGAGAGTGTGTGTGTGTTCTGAAAATATCCCGTATTTTGAACCGTTTTGATACAAAGAATTAATGTGATTTCAGTTTTGATACGGGAAACAAAGAAATCTCCGCATTGATTACGCTCTCCCATAGCTTCTTCTGTGTTGAAAAAGAACACTAAAACGTATGTTATGAATACCAATTATGAATGAATACTTCACGTATGTTAAATGTATACCAATTAGGAATGAATCTTAATCTTTGCATAGCAAATGAATATTTGCTGCTGTTATCTTCGCTCTCTTAGTTGCCCTCACATGGCTTTCCATATTTGGCTTTCCAAATAAGAACAAACTCTCCTCAGCAACAGACCATATCAGACAATAGCAGCATTTAGAATATTAAATTATTTATTTTGTTTCATTTAACTAAACAATAAGCATTTTCTTTCATTTTTTGTCCTATTTTTTTTTTTAAATTTTCAGTCAAATTTTTTTTTTGTAAAGTTTTGAATTTTTAAAATTTCACATAAATAAAGCAGTATGTCAAAAACTAAAATAATGACATAAATAAAATATTTAAAATAAATAATGACAAATAATATTGAGATATTTTCAAAATAAAAATTATATGTGTTTGGTCATAAATAATATTTATTTATGTGAATATTTAAATATTTATGTCATTATTTTATGTCAATAATATTTATGTCATTATTTTATGTGAAGTATACGTTTACTTTGGTAGGTATTTTTAACTAAACCCAAAATACCTTAAGAGAGCGAAGATAACAGCGACAAAGATTCATTCATAATTGGTATACGTTTAACATACGTGAAGTATTCATTCATAATTGGTATTCATAACATACATTTAAGTGTTCTTCTTCAACACAGAAGAAGTTATGGGAGAGCTTAATCAATGCGGAGATTTCTTTGATTCCTATCAAAACTGTCAAAATCACTTTAATTCCTCGTATCAAAACTGTTCAAAATCAGGGATATTTTCAAAACTCTTTCCCTATAATTCTATATATACACACACAAACCCAAAAACAAGAAGAAGATGAAGAAGGAAAGATAAAAAAAACAGAGAGAGAGAGAGAGATGTGATTGGTTGCAAAAGATTTTGGGAAGGGCTTTAAGTTTTTAGATTTCAAAGAAGGTGTATATATATATATATATATATATATAGGAGTTTTGGCACATGAACATTTTTTTAATTTGTAAATGTATGCATAGGGGCAGAGCTGTGGGCCATTATATTGATTCAATCCATCCAAGGGCTAGAAATGATTGGTTGTGAAAATTTCTTCGTTTGCATCGTAGAGTCATCATTTTTGCATGTTGTAGAATCATAAATTTGGTAAATTTATAAATTGTGCGCGTTGTAGAATCATAAAATGGGTAAATTTATAAATTTTCTTTGCAAGAATTGGAAATAAAATAAAAATAAAATAAATTTCTTTGCAAAAAGGAAACTTCTATATAAGTGTGCATCGTAGAGTCATAATTTGTGCGTCGTAGAATCATAGAATTTGTAAATTTTCTTTGCAGGGATTGGAAATGCAATTAAAATAAAACAAATTTCTTTGCCAAAATGAAACTTCTATATAAGTGTGCATCGTAGAGTCATAATTTGTGCGTCGTAGAATAATAGAATTTGTAAATTTGTAAATTTTCTTTGCAAGGATCGGAAATACAATTAAAATAAAATAAATTTCTTTACAAAAAGGAAACTTCTATATAAGTGTACATCGTAGAGTCATACTTTGTGCGTTCGTAGAATCATAGAATTTGTAAATTTGTAAATTTTCTTTGCAAGGATTGTAAATAAAATTAAAATAAAATAAAATAAAATAAATTTCTTTGCAAAAAGGAAACTTCTATATAAGTGTGCATCGTCGAGTCATAATTTGTGCGTCGTAGAAATGATTGGTTGGAGAAATTTCTTTGCAAAAATGAAACTTCTATACAAATTTATTTTATTTTAATTTTATTTCCAATCCCTGCAAAGAAAATTTGTAAATTTGTAAAGGTATTTGTAAATTTGTAAAGGTATTTTATTTTAATTTTATTTCCAATCCCTGCAAAGAAAATTTACAAATTCTATGATTCTACGACGCACAAATTATGACTCTACGATGCACACCTATATAGAAGTTTACTGTTTGCAAAGAAATTTATTTTATTTTAATTTTATTTCCAATCCCTAATTTTATTTCCAATCCCTGCAAAGAAAATTTACAAATTCTATGATTCTATGACGCACAAATTATGACTCTACGATGCACACTTATATAGAAGTTTCCTTTTTGCAAAGAAATTTATTTTATTTTAATATTATTTCCAATTCCTGCGAAGAAAATTTATAAATTTACCCATTTTATGATTCTACAACGCACACAATTTATAAATTTACCAATTTTATGATTCTACAACACGGAAAAATGATGACTCTACAATGCAAACAAAGAAATTTTCACAACCAATCATTTCTAGCCCTTGGATGGATTGAATCAATATAATGGTCCACAGCTCTGCTCCTATGCATACATTTACAAATTAAAAAAATGTTCATGTCCCAAAACTCCTAGATATATACCTTTTTTGAAATCTAAAAAATTAAAGCACTTCACAAAATCTTTTGCAACCAATCACATCTCTCTCTGTTTTTCTGATCTTTCCTTCTTCATCTTCTTCTTGTTATTGGGTTTGTGTGTGTATATATAGAACTATAGAGAGAGAGAGTTTTGAAAATATCCTTGATTTTGAACAGTTTTGATACATGGAATTAAAGTGCTTTTGACAGTTTTGATAGGAATCAAAGAAATCTCCGCATTGATTAACCTCTCCCATAACTTCTTCTGTGTTGAATAACACTTAATGTATGTTATGAATACCAATTATGAATGAATACTTCACGTATGTTAAACGTATACCAATTATGAATGAATCTTTGCTGCTGTTATCTTCGCTCTCTTAAGGTATTTTGGGTTTAGTTAAAAATACCTACCAAAGTAAATGTATACTTCACGTAAAATAATGACATAGATATTATTGACATAAATATAATGACATAAATATTTAAAAATTCACATAATTAAATATTATTTATGACCAAACACACATAATTTTTATTTTGAAAATATCTCAATATTATTTGTCATTATTTATTTCATATATTTTATTTATGTCATTATTTTAGTTTTTGACATACTGCTTTATTTATGTGAATTTTTAAATATTACACCAAACAGTCCCATTATTTTATTTATGTGAATTTTAAAATATTCAAAAATTTATATCCAAAAAACTAATAATAATTTGTCTGAATTTTTTTTTTTAAAAAAAATAGGACAAAAAATGCAAGAAAATGCTTATTGTTTAGTTAAATGAAACAAAATAAATAATTTAATATTCAAAATGTTGCTGTTGTCTGATATGGTCAGATATGGTCTATTGCTTAGGAGAGTTTGTTCTAATATGGAAAACCACGTGAAGGCAACTAAGAGAGCGAAGATAACAACAGCAAAGATTCATTTGCTATGCAAAGATTAAGATTCATTCCTAATTGGTATACGTTTAACATACGTGAAGTATTCATTCATAATTGGTATTCATAACATACGTTTCAGTGTTCTTCTTCTTCAACACAGAAGAAGCTATGGGAGAGCTTAATCAATGCGGAGATTTCTTTGATTCCCGTATCAAAACTGAAATCACTTTAATTCTTCGTATCAAAATGGTTCAAAATAAGGGATATTTTCAAAACACACACACACACACACACACACACACTCTCTCTCTCTCTCTCTCTCTCTCTCTCTCTCTCTCTAATTCTATATATACACACACCTCTCCTTCATTTTTTGTCCTCCTCCCCAACCTCTTCCTCTCCCTCAAAAAAAAAAAAAAACAAAAAACCAACCTCAATTTACAAGATGTCAGAATTCCAACAAGGCTTGGCCCAACTCCAACTACCCACCATCAGAATCAAACCCTCCACCAACGAAACTCCCACAATTCAGACACCGAAGAGTGGCAGCAATAGCGACTGCGCCGATGATGAATGCCGCACCCCGACATCTCCAGAGCACAAGATTCCAGTGATACTAAGGCCTCGTTTGGGAACAGGCTAATTTAGTAACTTTTTGGCTATTTGGCTAAAATATGAGTTAAAAAAAACTAGTATGTTTGGAATGACTTTTTGACTTTTTACGAAAAGATATGCAAAAAGTAGAGAGAAAGGAGAATCTTTGACTTTTTGGTATGGGTTGTTGGCTTTTTGGCTAATTTAGTAACTTTTTGGTTTTTTGTCTAAAAATGAGGGTTCTCAAACGAGGCCTAAGCTACCCTCCGGTCCCAAAGAAGCCGAGGCGGATTGAACACTTCAATTCTGGGTTTGTGTTTGTGATGAAGAGAAGACTATGGTGACTTTTTGACTAGTGGTGATAATATCACTAGTTCAACACCACCACTACTATTACTACTACTAAATTATTTATTTTTTCTAAGTTACTAAATTCTGATTGTCAGTTATTGAGGGTACCCAAGAAATTATGATGGCTCATTCTACTAGTTATTATAGAATTAGAAAATTGTTATAGAGATTTCTATGGAGTGTGGTTCTTTATGGCAGTTTGTCGCTAAGAAGAAGTAATGGGGTTGAAGCTAATTATTGGGATTCTTATGTAGTTAACTGGGGAAATTTGCGATCTCCACGGAAGTCCATGTCACGCCCCAAACTTGCCCCTAAAATTTCGGGCATGACTTACTCAGAAACAGACACTTACCCTGCTATATATAATATCCGGGGCCTTAACGGAAGCGTTAATATAATAGAATAACATGCAGACACATCCATTGAGCCACTATAAATATGCCAGGATCACGACTCACAAATAGACGTATAGGGAACATACATCTGAAATAAGGTACATACATACGTATACGTTTACAAGTTCAGCCCAGAAATTGGGCACATACAAAACATTAGATACAATCAACTTTGGCCAACAAAATATTAGTACAAAATGACAAGGTCTAGCAAAACTGCACTAGCATGCAAAGGGCTGCTCCAAGTGCCTGGTTGTCCTTAGGTTGACAAAAGATAGATGATATCGATGCTAGGACTGACCTTCAAGTTGATTACCTACAGAATCAGACAAAATTACAGAGTGAGACAAGCTCAGTGAATAACAGTACGTAAACAGTTTAATATTCAATTTAAATCATAATATGGAACAGTGCATACACAAAAATGGATTCCAAGTAGTTAGTCTGTTGCTGTTTTATTTTCCAGAATGGCCTTGGGCCTAGTCACAACAGAATGGCCTACTGGCCCAGAAATACAGAACAGCCTTTCGGCCCAGAAATATACTGAACAGCCTTTCGGCCCACACATGTACAAAAATGTACATAATCCTTTTAACATTACATTTCCATCGAGTTCCAATCAACACATATGTTAATGTCGTAACTGTTGGAAAATAGAACCTTAATCGCAGATATTAACAGTAAATAAATGTACATTCGGTGTACTGTTACTCAAAGTATTGTTGCGGAGCGGTGGTTCCTCCTGTGGTGTGTCCTACACACATAGATAACACATTAGTTTCTTTCTCCTTTTAAACCATTTCTTGCATTATTACATTTCAATTACATGTACAATCATCAAAAAGTATCAAACACAAATTCCAAAAAGAGCTAAGGGTTAAGCACGTAAAACGGAGCGAACGGGATTTTCGACCTGGGTCGCACGTGCGGCCACCCCCTCCGCACGTGCGGACATGGACCACACGTGCGGTCCCTCTCCACCGCTCGAGCAGCCAAAAACAGTATGCTCTCCCATTTTTTTTCCTCTTCTCTGCACGTGCGGCCACGACCTCTGCACGTGTGGCCATGACCTTCGCACGTGCGACCACGACCTCCGCACGTGCGGTCTGGCCCCTATTTGGCAGTCCGAAAATCATACAAAACCCCATGTTTGGTGATCAACAACAAGGCCCAAATTAGATGCTTTAAATGCTAAAATATGGTGCAAAGATCATGTAATTAAGGGTACAAACACACCACCATTTGAATCATGGAAGATCAATTAATCATCACCACAACCTATGTCTCTTACATACACATATATACATATATAGCTATATATATACACATATGGGTTCCAACATGGTAATTCAAGAAACAAAATTAAGTTGACACAAGCAAGTAGTAGAATCATCTTTCCAATAAATCAATACATCCAAAACCCTCATTACAACTCTAGGGTACACCATAACAAGCAATTCCTTCTCCAAATTAAAAAGAAAGGGTTGAATTTGGGAAACTTAGACTTACCTTGAACTTCACTAGCTAGATCTCCTTTCAATCTCACAAGCCTCTACCTTCTTTGATGAGCTACTCATCCCAATCCTTCTCTCAACTAAGTTCTTCCTCCAGGAGATATTTCAATAAGCTTCTAAGTCAAAATGATCCAAGAACTTTGATATATAGAGATATTTCTATAAGGGTGAATAAGACAAAAATTCAATCGTTTAAGCATCCTAAATTGAAATTCCACAGAAAATCCCATTATAGCTTAAAAATCATGCAGATTTCAAATGTCAAATCAATTTCAGAAAATTAAGTCTCTAAGGCTTCCAATTCCGGATTCAAACAGTTTAAGTGCGACAGATAATTTTCTTATTCAACAGATAGGAATCCATATTTCCAAGTTTCTTTTAATTCAATGTAGTTTCACATAGAATTTCATAATAAGCATTCAAAAACACAGAATAGAGGACTGAAAAGATACCAGAATCATGTACGAGGGTCGGGTTATTACACTCTCCCCCCCATTAAATAAGTTTGGTCCTCCAAACTTGTTTTACCTTAGGACGGAAATAGATGCAGATATTGGTGTTGCATTTCATCTTCCTTTTCCCAAGTTGCCTCGGTTCCGTAGTGCTCTTGCCATTCCACTTTTACCATTAGAATTTCTCGGTTCCGTAACTATTTTACTTGATGGTCCAGAATTCGAATTGGTTTTTCCTCATACGTTAACTTGTCAGTCAACACAATTTGGTGATAATCAATAACATGTGACGGATCTGGAAGGTATCCTCGAAGCATAGAAACATGGAACACGTTATGAATCTGACTCATATGTGGTGGAAGGGCAACTCGGTAGGCTACTGGACCCACTTTTTCTAAGATCTGAAAGGGACCAACATATCGGGGTGTTAGCTTACCCCTTTTTCCGAATCTTGGATGTCCTTTGATTGGGGTAACTTTCACAAAAACATGACTATCCACGTCGAACTCCAAATTCCTTTGCCGGCTATCTGCATAACTCTTCTGTCTACTTTGGGCAGTTTTCAATCTTTCTCGAATAATTCTAACTTTTTCAGTTGTCAAATGGACAATCTCTGGCCCTAACAATGGCCTATCTCCAACCTCAGCCCAACACACGGGAGAACGACACGGTCTTCCATACAGAGCTTCATAGGGTGCCATGTCAATACTCGAATGGTAACTGTTATTATATGCAAACTCGACCAACGGCAGATGAGTTTCCCAACTTTCCTGAAAATCCAGAACACACATTCGAAGCATATCCTCTAGCGTCTGAATCGTCCTCTTGGATTGTCCATCTGTTTGAGGGTGGAAGGCTGTGCTAAACTTTAATTCTGTATCTATTGCATCCTGTAGACTTTGCCAGAACCTTGAAACAAACTTTGGATCTCTATCTGACACAATTGAGACCGGAACACTGTGAAGCCTTACAATTTCATTCACATAGATCACAGCAAGTTTATCTGCATTATATTGGGTCTTCACAGGCAAAAAGTAGGCAGACTTAGTCAATCGGTCGACGATGACCCATATAGAATTCATACCTCGTGGTATCTGTGGTAAGCCTACAACAAAATCCATGGTCAGATGTTCCCATTTCCACTCCGAGATTGGAAGGGGTTGTAATAATCCTGCGGGTTTCTGATGCTCTGCTTTTACCTGCTGACATTGCAAACACTTAGAAACAAACTCTGCGATTTCTTTTTTCATACTTGGCCACCAAAAATTTTGCTTCAAATCCCGGTACATTTTAGTACTTCCTGGATGCATTGAAACTCTTGAGGCATGTGCTTCTTCCATCAATTTTCGTTTAAGTTCTAACACTTTAGGGACGCATACTCGGTTTTGAAATTTAAGCACAGAATCCGTTAAAGTGAACCCCAGTTTCGGTTTTGTCTCCATTTCATCACGTATCTTCTTTAGAGCTCCATCTTCCATTTGGCGTAATTTAATCTCTTCAAGTAATGTCGGTTGGGCCATCATTGTTGCCACTGTTGCTTCTTGACCATGTATCATCAAGTCGACTCCCATCTTATTCAGCTCACTTACCAACTCCTTTTTTTCTGTCAATAGATTTGCCAAATTTCCCATATTTTTCCAACTAAGTGCGTCTGTCACTGTGTTGGCTTTACCAGGATGATAGTGGATTTGCAAATCATAATCCTTAATAAGCCCCAACCACCGCCGCTGGCGCATATTTAACTCTTTTTGGGTAAAAAGGTATTTAAGACTTTTATGGTCGGTATAAATGTCGCAAGTAGTCCCATACAGATAATGCCGCCAAATCTTTAAAGCAAAAAATACTGCGGCTAGCTCAAGGTCATGCGTGGGATAATTCTTCTCATGAGGTTTAAGCTGTCGAGAGGCATAAGCGATAACTCTTCCGTTTTGCATAAGCACACAACCAAGTCCCTTATGTGAAGCATCACTGTAAATCACAAATCCCTCAGTACCAGATGGTAGTGCAAGGACCGGAGCTGTAGTTAACTTCATTTTTAATTCTTGGAAAGCAGATTCCCGCGGTTCTGACCATTCAAATGCAACTCCCTTTTTAGTCAACCGTGTGAGTGGTACAGCAATTTTGGAAAAATCTTGAACAAATCTCCTGTAATATCCGGCTAACCCCATAAAACTACGCACTTCAGTCACATTAGTCGGAGTCGGCCAGTTCACAATCGCCTCAATTTTGTTTGGATCAACAGAGACTCCTTCCTTAGTTATAATATGCCCCAAAAATGCCACTTCACGTAGCCAGAATTCACACTTCTTTAGCTTTGCGTACAACTTCTTTTCTCGGAGGGTTTGAAGAATTGAACGAAGATGATTCTCGTGAGCTTCTGCATTCTCTGAGTAAATGAGGATATCATCAATAAAGACCGCTACAAACTCATCTAGATAAGGTTTGAAGACACGGTTCATCAGATCTATAAATGTTGTTGGTGCGTTAGTAACTCAAAAGGGCATAACTAGAAATTCATAATGACCGTATCGGGTTCGGAAAGCTATCTTCTCAACATCATCAGCTTTAACTTTCAATTGGTGGTATCCGGACCGTAAATCAATTTTGGAAAAGACCTGTACCCCTTGTAATTGATCAAATAAATCGTCGATCCGCGGTAATGGGTACTTATTCTTGATTGTTACTTTATTAAGCTCCCGATAGTTTATGCATAATCGGAGTGTTCCGTCTTTCTTTTTCACAAACAGGACTGGTGCACCCCACGGAGAAACACTCGGGCGGATAAACCCCTTATCCAGTAGGTCTTGCAACTGAATCTTCAATTCCCTCATTTCAGCTAGTGCCATTCGATACGGGGCTTTAGAAATGGGTTGGATTCCTGGTAGCACTTCAATCGTGAACTCGATTTCACGGTCCACTAATTCTCCTGGCAATTCTTTCGAAAAGATGTCCGGAAAGTCACAGACAACTGGGATCGCATCAGTATTCTCATTCATTATTGGCCCTTCCAAAACACTACATAAGTACCCCTGACACCCTTTCTGAATTAATTTACAAGCCCTTGCTGCAGAAATCACATACGGTGGAGAAGTTACTCCCTGCCCTTGAAAAGTAGATTCTGATTGCCCCGGAGGGTGGAATTTGATTTGCTTTGTCAAACAGTCTATAGTGGCACTATATTCACCCAACCAATCCATTCCCAGAATAATATCAAAAGAAGTCATATCAAGTGGTAATAGATTAGCATATACACGGATATCCCCAATGAGAAGTTCACAAGCAGAATAGACAGAAGTACAGATCATGGAATTTCCCATAGGTGAAGATACGCACAACACATAAGTCAATTCTTCTCCAGGTTTATCAAATTTTTTCGCAAATAATTTTGACACAAAGGAACAGGTAGAGCCAGAATCAAACAAGACGTAAGCAGAATGACCATGAACCATAAATGTACCTGACACCACTGTTGTTGCATTCTGTACATCTCCCGGAACCAACGCAAATACCCTGCCTTGCCTCGTAGTGTCCTTATTGTTAGCAGGCTTAGCAGCTGACTTAGCATTAGAAGCCGGTGTAGACCCTGCTAAACTTGTGGCGGCCTTATTACCAGTTTGTTGGTTCTTTTGCGGACAGTCTTTTATCAAATGACCCGTTTTGCCACATTGAAAGCACGCTCCAGACAATCGGTGACAAATCCCACGATGCCTCCATCCACATTCTGGACACACAGGAGCTGAATTTTGAGGAGAAGTAGTGGTGCTGGAGGTCCCTGAATTTTGCTTCTTGTTTGGTGGAGTAGTTGACCCCTTGAACCATTGGTTGTTCTGCCTCTTTCCTTTCCATTCAGAAATCCGAGTCTGAGCAGCAATATTCCCTTCAGCTATAACAGCCCTTTCTAACACATCAACGTAGGTAGGAAACTTCAACACATTAACTCGGTCCAGAATAGTACCCCGCAATCCTCCTTCGAATTTCCACGCCTTCTTATATTCCGTATCTACCATGTGAGGTGCAAACCGGGCTAGCTCTGCGAATTGAGCTTCATATTCGGCAACAGTTTTGTTTCCTTGCCCCTAAAATTTCGGGCATGACCTACTAAGAAAAAGACACTTACCCTGCTATATATAATATCTGAGGCCTTAACGGAAGCGTTAATATAATAGAATAACATGCAGACACATCCATTGAGCCACTACAAATATGCCAGGATCACGACTCACAAATAGACGTATAGGGAACATACATCTAAAATAAGGTACATACATACGTATACGTTTACAAGTTCAGCCCAGAAATTGGGCACGTACAAAACATTAAATACAATCAACTTTGGCCAACAAAATATTTGTACAAAATGACAAGGTATAGCAAAACTGCACTAGCATGCAAAGGGCTTCTCCAAGTGCCTGGTTGTCCTTAGGTTGACAAAAGATAGATGGTATCGATGCTCGGACTGACCTTCAAGTTGATTACCTACAGAATCAGACAAAATTACAGAGTGAGACAAGCTTAGTGAATAACAGTACGTAAACAATTTAATATTCAATTTAAATCATAATATGGAACAGTGCATACACAAAAATGGATTCCAAGTAGTTAGTCTAATGTTGTTTTATTTTCCAGAACGGCCTTGGGCCTAGTCATAACAGAATGGCCTACTGGCCCAGAAATACAGAACAGCCTTTCGGCCCAAAAGTATACAGAACAGCCTTTCGGCCCAGAAATATACTGAACAGCCTTTCGGCCCAAAAATATACTGAACAGCCTTTCGGCCCACACATGTACAGAAATGTACATAATCCTTTTAACATTACATTTCCATTGAGTTCCAATCAACACATATGTTAATGTCGTAACTGTCGGAAAATAGAACCTTAATCGCAGATATTAATAGTAAATAAATGTACATTCGGTGTACTGTTACTCACAGTATTGTTGCGGAGCGGTGGTTCCTCTTGTGGTGTGTCCTACACACATAGATAACACATTAGTTTCTTTCTCCTTTTAAACCATTTCTTGCATTATTACATTTCAATTACATGTACAATCATCAAAAAGTATCAAACACAAATTCTGAAAAGAGCTAAGGGTTAAGCATGTAAAACGGAGCGAACGGGATTTCTGACCTGGGCCGCACGTGCGGCCAACCCCTCCGCACGTGCGGACATGGACCGCACATGCGGTCCCTCTCCACCACTCGAGCGGCCAAAAACAGTATGCTCTCCCATTTTTTTTCCTCTTCTCCGCACGTGTGGCCACGACCTCCGCACGTGCGGTCTGGCCCCTATTTGGCAGTCCGAAAATCATACAAAACCCCATGTTTGGTGATCAACAACAAGGCCCAAATTAGATGCTTTAAATGCTAAAATATGGTGCAAAGATCATGTAATTAAGGGTACAAACACACCACCATTTGAATCATGGAAGTTCAATTAATCATCACCACAACCTATGTCTCTTGCATACACATATATACATATATAGCTATATATATACACATATGGGTTCCAACATGGTAATTCAAGAAACAAAATTAAGTTGACACAAGCAAGTAGTAGAATCATCTTACTAATAAATCAATACATCCAAAACCCTCATTACAACTCTAGGGTACACCATAACAAGCAATTCCTTCTCCAAATTAAAAAGAAAGGGTTGAATTTGGGAAACTTAGACTTACCTTGAACTTCACTAGCTAGATCTCCCTTCAATCTCACAAGCCTCTACCTTCTTTGATGAGCTACTCCTCACAACCCTTCTCCCAACTAAGTTCTTCCTCCAGGAGATATTTCAATAAGCTTCTAAGTCAAAATGATCCAAGAACTTTGATATATAGAGATATTTCTATAAGGGTGAATAAGACAAAAATTCAATCGTTTAAGCATCCCAAATTGAAATTCCACAGAAAATCCCATTATAGCTTAAAAATCATGCAAATTTCAAATGTCAAATCAATTTTAGAAAATTAAGTCTCTAAGGCTTCCAATTCCGGATTCAAACAGTTTAAGTGCGACAGATAATTTTCTTATTCAACAGATAGGAATCCATATTTCCAAGTTTCATTTAATTCAATGTAGTTTCACATAGAATTTCACAATAAGCATTCAAAAACACAGAATAGAGGACTGAAAAGATACCAGAATCATGTACGAGGGTCGGGTTATTACAGTCCATTTCTCAAGGTCTTTCTTTTTCGTCTTGATTTCCTGGTTATTTGTGGCTAATGGGGAAATGAGCCAGTTTTGGGAGGATGTTTGGAAAAGAGAAATCTCATTTGATCTATTGTTTCCTTGTTTGTATCGTCTCTCTTGCTCTCATTACTCTTCTATTACTCCTTATGGCTTCTTTTTATTTAGCTATGAATTCTTGAAATTTTAATTTATTTAGAAACCTTAACAATTGGAAAGCTATTGAATTATCTTCTTTATTGTCTATTCTTGAGGATGTTCCTTTGACGCCCAATGTTATTGATAAAAGATTGTTGGCTATTATTTCTTTTGTAGGATTATTAACAATCCTAATGTATCACTTTTTGTTTTTCAAAAGATGATTTGGAATGCAATTGTGCCTCTTAAAAGTAAAAGATTTGTATGGTTTATGGCTCATAAGAAACTCAATATTAATGTTACATTTCAAAAAAGGGGATATCATTGTCATTTACTTCCATAGTGGTGTATTATGGGTAGGAGAGAGGAGGAGAGCATAGGTAATTTGTTTTAGCATTGTCCTATCAAGGCTGGCCCTGAGATTTAGGGGGGCCTAAGGCGAATTTTGGAAATGGAGGCCCCTCTTACATTGAAAAAAAAAAGAAGAAGTCATGGATAAAACGATAGGCTACAACTTTTTTATTTGTTTGTAATCACAAAAAAATTTACTTGCACATATAATCATTAAAATTATAAACAAAACAATTTAATGAAACAAAATTAGAGCAAAAAAATTAGGAAAAAATTATTCAATTAAAATTGATAAAGACCTAGGTAAAAAAATTCGGGCAAAATTATTTATTCCACTAAAATCTAATAGATAAAGAAGGTTAAAAAATAAAAATAAAAATAAAAATTAGGGCCCATATATTGTATGTATTGTTCTTCTTGGGCCCAAACACTTTTTTTTTTAATATATATTTTCATTTTAATAAATATGAGCCAAACTACACTTATAAATAAATATGGGCTAAACCATACATGGACGAAATAAAATATTTTGGCCCTGAGATTTAAGGGGCCTAAGGCGAATTTCGGAAATGAAGGCTCCTCTTATATTGAAAAAAAAAATCATGGATAAAACAATAAGTTACAACTTTTTTATTTGTTTGTAGTCATAAAAAAATTTACTCACACATATAATCATTAAAATTGTAAACAAAACAATTTAATGAAACAAAATAAGAGCAAAAAAATTATGAAAAAATTATTCAATTAAAACTAATAAAGACCTAGGTAAAAAAATTTGGGCAAAATTATTTATTCCACTAAAATCTAATAGATAAAGAAGGTAAAAAAAAAAATATATGGCCCATATATTGTATGTATTGTTCTTCTTGGGCCCAACACTTTTTTTTAATATATATTTTTATTTTAATAAATATGGGCCAAACTACACTTATAAATAAATATGGGCTAAACCATACATGAGCCCAATAAAATATTTTGGAACCCTTTAAATTGATCCTAAAACCAAAAAAAAATAAAAAAATTTTGGGCCTAGAACATTTTACTAAATTTGGGGGCCCTATTTTTGGGGGCCCTAGGGCCGGCCCTGTGTCCTATGGCTATGGCTATGTTTATATAGCATAGGCTACTGTAGCTAGTGGATATTGATTGGATAGCACCATATACTTGTAATCAAATGATTTTGATTGATTATAGAGGTTTTGGTTTGAGGAAGAAAGCACAAGCACTTTGGGATGTGGGTTTTTTTTTTTTTTTTTTTTTTGAGGGAGGGGGAGGGGTGCGTATGTAATTTGGTCGGAAAGAAATGTTAGGAATTTTTAGGATAAATCTAAAGGTTTAGAAGAACTATGGGATAAATTTTTTTAGTGTCTTCTTTTTTGGGCTTCAATATCATCTCCTTTTACAGGGATCCATTTGTTTTTTATTTATAGAGATTGGCAAACCGTGTGTGATATGTTATTTTTTATTTTTGTTTTCTGTGGATTTCTTGTCCTTCGTTATATTCTTTTTTTACTTATTCTATCATTGAATAAAATTTTAGTGTCATTATCAAAATAATAGAATGAGAAATGTACATTTTGATATTACTTGTAATTAACTTTACTTTTACAAGTTATACTATAAAAAAAAATATATTGCTTAGAACACCTTATCATTACTACTACAAGGCCTTTTGAAGTTTTTTTTTTTTTTTTTTTTCTATCTCCTGCCAACCATTTGATACAATTGTTCTTCAATCTGGATGACACAAACACTTAATTGAATACAAAAATCTTAAACCTTTCAGATAGAGAATGTGTGTTGGGCCATTATGAATTTAATGGAAGCATCTATGTCTTGCTAACAATCAATACAAATTCTTTTGCTCATTTCATCAGAAAGGAAACCAATGAAACACAGAAACATTTTATGCTTAGTTTCATGTCCTTCAATCTTCAAACCATAACAAATTTGTTAACCAATTCCTTTATCACATGCTTTAAGGTCAGCAACAGGTTGCTTGATTGGTTCATGCTAACAGTGAATCTAAGAAACTTTCCAAGCTACATAATAAAGCCATGAAATATTTCTAAATTATTCCCCAAAAAATCGAATGCAAATTATTTCATGGTTTATTATGTAGTTTGGAAAGTATCTTCTGGATGTATCACATGACAACTGAGAAAAACTTTATTTTCCAACTGGTAAATTGGAAGGGGGCTATGTAATTTGGAGGTCGAGATACAAACAAATCCATGTTGCTAGTTCTGTGTGGTTTGATATGAAAATTGATATTACTATTGTTACATTTCTTAATAATGAGAGACCAACTATTTAATTAACTCCGTTCACATCTTCAGAAATTTTGTTTGTCAACAAGATCAATGTCTCTTATGCAATAAGCTGTGATGATCTCTATATTCTGCATGGGTTTGAAGTATTAAGAACTTTCAGGGTTTAGTTGTATGTTCTGTTTATGATGTTGTTGATGAAATTTTTTGTCTATTAGATGAACCATGGAAGTATAGTTGTGTTGATGGGGGTTCTTGCGATAGTGTATTGGTGTGTGCCATTGTGCACACTGGTACTGCTGATATGGATCTTGTCAATATGGAGATAGACTTGTCAGTAGGTGATAATGGAATGGAATTCTCATTCCTTAAGCTTTTGTATGAAATGATCATTCCCTTATAATGGTGAATGATGATATCATTTGCTTTGCATTTCCTATCATTTTATTTAGTGAACCAAACGTTGCAATGAGTATTTTGATGGAATAATCAGTCCATTCCACTTAATTCTAATGAACCAATTAAAATAACAGTATAGAACCAATGGAGGTTAGTTATTACTCATATGTTTCCTTCGTCTAGAGGACTGATTGGCCATATATGACTCAAAGCATTCTTCACTTTTTGGTAAGAGATCTTAGCCAAAACTTTGGGGAATGGAAGGTATTTGGGTCAAAAATCCAGGGTTTTTCGGACCTAGGATGAGGGGAAGGAAGAGAGAACAGAAAAGTGGAGATAATGTTCTAGAAAATCACTTTTTAAGTTGTTGAATTCGCGCAGTCCGCTCGAGCGTCTCTTTTCCCGCTCGATCATAGTAGCTTCCAACACAGATACTAAAACTTCAAACGGTTATAACTCTCCCATCCGGACTCCGTTTTAGGTCGTTCTTGTGTCCAAATCGAAGCCCTTTTGTTTGGTTGGTTTGTTTAAATTTCACGGACGAAATTTCTAATGGTGGGGAGGTTGTGATGACCAGTTGTGGCATTAATTTCGTTTCTCCTTAGTTTAATCCTGGGTGATCTTGCCGAGGTGTCGGGTTAGTTTAGAGTTTGTTAATTGTCTGGGTTTGTGGTGTCCGGGGGTACCTCTCTAATGAATTCCTATCCTTGTTTCTTCGGTGATTGATTCCCACTTGTTTCGGAGAGTGCAAGGTCAGGTTCAGATTTCCCGAGGGTCAAACTAGAAAATTATGGGCTGCTGGGTCAGGGCCGCACGTGCGGGGGATGAGGCCGTACATGCGAGGAGGGTTGGGTTCAGAGGGCTGCACACTGCCTAAAAGGCAAGTGCAGAGTGAAGGGCGGGAGAGGACCACCGCACGTACAGGGGTGAAAGCCGCACGTACGGGGGTGAAGGCTGCACGTGCGGGGAAGACAGGCCGCATGTGCGGGGAAGGTGCTCCGCACGTGCGGGAGGGAAGCGCTGCACGTGCGGCAATCTGAGTAGTCCGAGAGCTCTTTTTTTTTTTTTTTTTTTCCTTTTGGGGCTGAATGTATCTCATTTTTCTTACATCCCTCTCTCTCTAAAAACACTTTTACTCCCCCTTCTCTCTAAAAACCCTCATCACACACTAAAAATCTTTGATTCTTGCAATCCATTGGGTCTAGATCCATCATTTATCTCAAGCCTTGGAGATCTAAGCTAGAACATCCCATTGTGTGCTGAAGATAAAAAATTTCTCACCTTTGACTCTAGAGTTT
Organism: Camellia sinensis; assembly: GCF_055761805.1. Taxonomy (NCBI): domain Eukaryota; kingdom Viridiplantae; phylum Streptophyta; class Magnoliopsida; order Ericales; family Theaceae; genus Camellia; species Camellia sinensis. The sequence goes on from NC_138972.1 coordinate 152,830,010, forward strand.
TGATCTCACCTCTTCAACAAAGAACTTGAGGTAGGGTTTCCTTTGAGTTATATATATATTTGCGAGTTTTGATTGATTTTCTGAGCTCATCTTTGTCTATTTCGAAAAAATGGGTTTTATGGCTCAAAAAATTATTGGTTTTGTAGAAGGGATTTATCCTTGTTTCTTTTAAAGACTTTTCTTGAATTGTTGAGCCATATGGGTTGAGATTGAGGTATAAAGTGAGGGGTTGAAAAGAAAATGAGGAGATGTTGGGATTTGTGAAAAAACCTAGAATTTGGGGATTTTCCCTACAAAAAATTGGGGGGGGGGGGGAAGATGAGGGCACATGTTTGATGATTACATGTGTGTATACATATATATAGTTTTTCTTTTTATATCTGTATATTGTTGTGTGCCATGGTAGGTAAAGAGAACGGGAAATGTTTTGTTTTATACAAATGTTTTGTATATACGTTGATGGAGAATTTATTAACATATGAAAATCATTGAGATTGGAAGTTGATATCAACATAATGCTATAGCTTTGAAATGATTAAAATGTTGAAAGTGTATGAGTTATGGTTACATTGTTATAAATGGGCAATGATGGTAACTTTTGGCTATTTGATGGAATAGCATGGAAAGGAGAAAACGAAGATTTTGAACCTTTATGGAAAATTTGTTGTAGTTATGATCAACGTAGAGAAACACAAAGTTGTATGGATAATTGTTGCATTGGCATTTCTAACCTTGCATGTCATGAAAAATTGGTTTGAGAAATGGAATTTTCATTGAGAATGAATCATTGTGATCGAAATTATGGAAATGTTATGGGGTAAATACGTTGGTAAGTCTGGTTAGGAGGTGTAGATGAATTTGATAAGTTGGCCTGAGTGTCCGGGGTGAAAGACCGAAAACATGCGCGGAGGAGGTACCACTTCCCTCTCGATTAGCAACCGGTAAAGTGGGGTTATTGGTAGTGCTCGTTGAGCCTACTTGCAGGCACCAACCTAGGGATTACCTGTTCGTATTTACCGCCCTTATTGTTTGAAATTGGAAGTTTTGAAATTTGTTGAGATTGCAAACTGTTGTTGAAACATGGTGATTTTCAAGAAGAGTATGAAATGAAATTTTTCTTTAAAATGGCATTGCATGGCATTTGCATTTGCATTTGCATTTAATATTGGAAATCTTGCATAAATGTATATACTTTGTTAAGGGTTCTCTACTGGGCTTTATGCTCACCCCTATGGGTTTTGGTGCAGAAAGGACGTGGTGAACCCGCCAAATTAGGGCGTGGGAATGTGTTTTGAGAGCACAAGGCTCTTTGTTGAGGTTGTAAATTTTTGTAAAGCCAAGGGCTAAACATGTATGGGTCCGAGGGACCATTTTGTGTAACCGGGCTATGCCTTGGAACTTGTAAGCCCTTGAGGGCCTTTATTCATTTTGGTTAAATGATTTTACATGCTATAGATTCATGTACTAGTTTTCAATGAATGTATAATTGCATGTGAGATTACTTTTGTATAAACATTGGAGTTATGTAATGGAACATGTTGAACATATCTTTTCGGCGTCTCTTGTGAACCATGATTATTATTATTGTATTGAAATGGTTTATATTTTTGGGGCGCTACATGGGAATTTGATTCTATTTAATGCTTGGGATGGTGCTGAATTTTCGAAAGATTGTGATTACATTTCATTGATAAAGTATGTGAGTTAGAAGTCGATGAACCTATTGTTTAGAAGTTTTGGCTTTGGTAACCGGTAGAGAATTACCATGTTGGTATTTAAATGAGGAGATCCTTGGAAAGGTAAGAAAATGTTTGATTTTGGAAGTTTGTTGTGTATAAAGAATATTGTTGAATTGTCTTCAAAAGACTAAGTTGGAAGTTGTTGATTTACATGTGGTAAATACATGAATGTTGACATTATTATGTTATCTCTTGGGATTGTATTATGATATTACATTGATAGAGATATGGAAATTGATCACAATGGAGAATTGTGTGGAGGAAATGGAAAATGGAATCATATGAATGATTGTACATTTTGCATTATCATTTTATCGAACCAACATTAAAATTGATTTTTAATCTTGCACTGGAAGGTTATGGTTTTAAAAGAGAAATTGTTTTGTGAAACAAGATCTATTGTTTTGTTTTGGGTAAGTACATTGGTAAGTCTGGATAAGGGGTGTAGTTGATATTGGTTAAGTTGGCCTAAGTGTCCATGGTGAAAAACCAAAAACGCGCGCGAAGGAGGTGCCACGTGCCTTCCAGTGAGAGACCGGTAAAGTGGGGGATTTGGTAGTGCTTGATATGCCTACTTGCAGACACCAGCCTAGGGATTACCTGAGTCGTATTTACCACCTCGAAGATATATTGAAATTGTTGGATTAATGTGTTTTCAAATTGATATTGTGTACAAGATTTTCAAAAGATGAGAAAAATATTTTGAGCATGACATGGCATAAGGATTCATCTCATAAGATTGTATAAAATGTATTTGATGTTTTGTTAGATGTCATTATGAATTTGTTTAATTATTTGATTCGATTGACAATGGGGTAATTGAATAAATTGAAAGGAATGTCTTGTAGCTATTGGCGCATGTTTATTTATTTAAGTTAACTTGTTATGGTTAATTAAATAAATTGAATTTAAGAGATTATGTAATAAAATCATATGATTTTTGACATAATATGATTTCACGTATATGTATACGTATCTTTATACCCGTATAACTTCTAATATTATAATATGTAACGCCCTCAAAAAAATAACATTTAACCCATCAATATAAACATGCATTTATATATATAAGATCCACATTCTTCAATTCATCAGAGTATTTCTTTACAAAAGTATTACATGTTAACAACAAAAGCAAATGCCCTACGGGTTTACAGCTTTCCAAGTTAACATTTGGTTACAAAAAAAAGAGAGTACTAACTTAATTACACATTAAGCCCTTGGCTTGGATTTACATGTAATACATCAAAAAGAAATAAGACAACAAAAGGTCTGTCCGCCTCTAGTCTCCCAAGCTATGTCCTTGGAGGTGGCATGCTATCTGTACCTGAAAATGATGTTCCCATATAGGGTGAGCCACAGCCCAGCATAAATATACTAAACCAACTATGAACAATGACTAAAAGATTAGCAATTGATAGATGGTCAACACTGATACATCCACATATATCACATCACAATTTCATAACATACAAGTCTATGTCATTTTTCATTCTCCATCTTTATTTAATAGATAAGCATATTAGCTATGTCAACACATCAACAGATAAACATATTACACATCAACAAATAAGCATATTAGCTGTATCCACACTTCACTAGACAAGCATATGAGCTGTATCTACACTTCTCAAAGATAAGCCTATGAGCTGTATCTTCACTTCTCTAGACAAGCATATGAGCTGTATCTACGGAGTTCATCCCCCATCTCCTCCCAACACTATCCGGTTTAGAGGTTCATCCCCCATCTTCCCCTAAACCGCGGAGTACATCCCCCATCTCCTCCTCTACACACAATGCATATAAACACAAAGGTTCTATACACAATCAATCAATACATAAAATTAATGTATTCTATCCACCATCATACCCTATGACGCATTCAATCGATTAGTTTTAGTTTGCCTAATCATCATGCATTGTCTACAATAATCAAGACTATCCTCCACCGATAGCCCAAAGCAGTTATTTCTAAACAGAAAATAATTGCACAAAAATGGATATTAAATCAACATTTCAATTAGGTGAGCGATAAATGATCCAACTACACCCTCTAATCCCTTCCCTTTCCAATTTCCGCATTCGCAATTCAATCCCTCATTTCCAACAATTAATTATACAAATTAATCAATCAATGTAATTAGGGCATTTTCCATAATTAACATTTCAACCCCTACGGTTCCTTTTTCATCAATGCTTCAACATTAATTTCATTTCTTCATGCCAAACATACATTTAGGTTTTATATAAATAAAAACCCCAACTTTTGTAAAATTATACAAAGGCCCAAACTCTCTCAAAATTACCCAACAACCCCCAACATATTGAAATGCAAAAATTTAAAGACAAAGCTCATAAAGAGGAGTAGGATATCCCTACCTCGAAGTTAGAGCTCGGATGGAGAAGAGACCAAAACCAAAGTGCTCCAAAGACCAAGATTTTCGGATCAAAACGACCCCCTCGACGATCAACACAACTTTTACAAAGGCCGAAGAGAATGAGGACACTCTAACTAGATCAAACCCTAGAGAGAAGGGAGTTTCTAGAGAGAGGGGCTCTCAAAAATGGGTTTTAGAAAAAGTAGGAGAGAGAAAGAAAAGTAAAAAGTGATTTAAAATCACCCAGCGGATAACTCATATATGCACGACCCGCTCGAGCGTAGAATAGAGCGCTCGAGCGTAAAGCACAAATATCTGGTCCCGCTCGAGCGTCAAGAAACAAAAGCAAAACACATCCGCTCGAGCGTGAAAAGCAAGTCCGCTCGAGCGCAGATTTTCATCTCCCAGAACTTTTCAGGAAAAGAACTACCCGCTCGAGCGCCAACAATCCCACTCGAGCTCAACCCGCTTGAGCGCAAGAAACCCGCTCGAGCGTAGAAAACACACCTGCAGAAGTTTTGCAGGGTCACAAAATACTGGAAGTGTGTAAACCCCGCTCGAGCGCAAAAAGACCCGCTCGAGCGCAAAAAGACCCGCTCGAGCGGACAACCGAAAACCAAACTCCGCTCGAGCGCAGAATGACCCGCTCGAGCGTAACACCAAAAACCTGGACAACTAGATTTGAGACTAAGGTTCAACCAACCTGCAATCCACCTGCCCAAAACATCCCAAAACTCACACTGGTGGAATTAAAGGATAGCAACAAGGTACACAACCACCAACCTCACGGAACCGAGTCCGGAATACAACAAAACAGTAGAGGGACAACCAGGATCGCTATATAATATGAGATTGTTTGGTGAGCTAGTGGTTACTAGTAGAGGGACACACACTGCACTAGCCCTGAATTACTCAAACACACTGCACTCACTGTATTCTACTGCATACACACTGGCACCCAGTATTCGTCTGAATCTGTTAAATTTGCACACAATGCTATATCTGTTCTGAAACACCCAAACACGCTGACACATCACACGTATTTCACTGTAAGCACACCGACACCCGGTATTTGCCTGAATTTGTCAAACTTGCACACATGCTTCATCTGCTTTTTCAAAACTGCATTTTGAATGTTGTTTTGCAATTGTTACTTTCTGTTTACAGGAGGGTTCCCATACCATCTGCGGGTATGGGAATACTGGCGCTCGGGAGTGGTACGGTGAGCTCCCTGATGCAGTCCGGCGCATCGTGGATCGAGCGGGTTTTGGCGCCTTTTGCCGAGGACTCTCTAGGCTCTCCACTTGTAGGCCTCTCCTTACCGCTCTGGCGGAGAGATGGTGGGACACCACCGATTCTTTTCATTTTTCCACTGCAGGGGACATGACGATGACCCCTTATGATTTCTCGATGCTCACCGGCATCGGGGTGGGGGGTGATCCGATCCCTTTCGACATTGACATGGATGAGTGGACCGCCGCTCAGGTCCATCTACTGGGGGAGGCGCCACCCCTAGCTCGCCCAGGTTTCATTCGATACTCCTGGTTCGCGGTCCAGTTTCGAGTCCAGCCCGTGTTGGAGGAGGAGGCGCAGATGACCCCGGAGGACGTGGAGAGGTATGCTCGCGGCTTCCTCATGTTCCTGTTCGGGACTACCATCTTCGCCGACCGGGCGAACACCGTGCCTCTCTGTCTTCTCAGCGCACTGGTGGACGTCCGGGACATTCTGCACTATGATTGGGGCGGCGCCGCTCTGTCCACTCTCTACGGGTACATGAGCTCGGCTTCTCGCGGCAGCGGCCAGCTACTCGGAGGCTACTGGCAGGCTTGGGAGGTACACTTCTTCTCCGCTTTTTCATTTCTGTCTCGTACTTTCTGTACTCTGTACACTGCACACACTGCAGTCTACTTTACACTTGCTGTATACTGTGCACGCGGCACACACATACATTCTGCTTTACACTGACTGCACACGGCTCACACTGTACACTGCACACAATACACTGCACAACATACGGCTCTGCCATTTCTACTTTATTCCTCATTCTGCTTCAACTGATAAATGCACTGGTATTTATCTTGCAGTTGTGGGTTTACGCCTACTTCCCTAGGCTCGCTCCTGTGCCAGTTGCGGAGACTCCTCTGGCCGTCCCATTTTCGAGTCGCTTCGACGGGAGATGCACCCGGCGACCACGGGAGACATTCGGCTTCTTCCGCCAATACTTCGATACCATTACCCCTGCCGAGGTATGTTTTACTTACAGTTCATTTAAGCTTCGCTTTTCCACTGTATATTTCCAAAACAGTAGATAACAAATTGTCTATCACTTTCAGATCACATGGCGGCCGTGGGCTCCCTTGCCGGCGGCGATGCGGGATCGGTTCGCTGGTGCGGAGGAGACCTCGCGTTTCCAGATCTTGCTTGAGGGCCCGGTCTGTCGGGCTTGGTACCTGGGGGAGCGTTTCCTACGCCAGACCCTGGGGTTACCTGAGCAGATAGTCCCGGTTCACCCCCCCGCAGATATGAGGGAGACCGAGGGGCTCACCAGCGAGCAGATGGATGACTACACCATTGGCTGGGAGGAGGCCGGCTTCAGAGGTACCGGAGACTATCAGGAGTACGTGCGGACGTACCTGATGCAACCTTTGAGCGGTCGTCGAGTAGAGGGGGCCAGGCCTATGGCATCGGCGGCTGGGGCCGGAGCGGGAGTTGGGGTAGGGGCTGCGAGGAGGGCCCGAGTCCGTGGCAGGGGCGGAGTGCAGGGAGGACGGGGAGCTGGCTGGCCCGCCTTGCCCGCTGTACTGACTTTCCAGGGGCAGGGTGGGGCGACCTATTAGATCCCCTTCGCCCCTTCATCGGCTGGTCACGAGTTCATCGATGTCCCCGACTTACCTCCGGTATGTTTTACTGCATTTTGTACGGTTATTCATTTCAGCTTACTTGATATTCCACAGAATATTAATGCATCTGACGTTTTTGCAGGCTTCCCCTGGGTATACCCGTCAGTCGTTGGCGATGAATGCCTCGATGATGGGGATGCTTCAGCGGACTTTTGACCTCCTAGCCCTCTACAGCATACCGGTATGTCCTTCTAACACTGGCCTCAAACCATTCATACACTGCTTTACATAACCTGATGCACGGCACAACACCCGATACACTGATCTCACAGTATCTGACACACTGCATACACTGCATTCTGCACTGTTAAACTGCCCACGACATTCATACACTGTACTCGGCATTGCATTCTGCACTGATAAACTGCTCACGGCATTCATACACTGTACTTATACACTGCATTCTGCACTGATAAACTGTCTACAGTATACTGATGCATTTCCCTTTTGTGTACTTTTTCAGCCTCCTTTCCAGATTCCCATGGCAAGAGGTGCTCCAGCTAGGCCTTCTGTCCCTGCCCGGGGGAGAGATGAGGAGGGCCGGATATTTCCCCGTACCAGGGGAGGGCGTACTCATGTCGGGAGTAGCTCGCGAGCTCCAGTCTCGGACGATGATGATGACGAGGAGTCAGAGGCGGAGGCCGAGGCAGAGTCCGAGTCATCGGAGGAGGAGTCCGGAGGCGGTTCTAGCTCGGGTTCTGACGACGACGCTGATGATGCTCCTGGACCCTCGTCCAGGAAGAGGACCAGGACAGACTGACGGCCCTTCGGAGTTGCTTGACATGGATGCAGATTTTTGCTACCTTTTCTTCTTTGTACTTTTCCTCTTGTTGGTAGTTAGATTACCTTGTACTGCCGCAGGCAGATTTTGTTTTCTTCAAACTTTTGTACTTGAAAAAGATTATGAAATGAACAAATTTTTACTTAAAAAGTGTTACATTTACATATCTCATGCATTGCATCGCATTCCACCCTGTTACACCTCAATGTAAATGAAATTGATTGGTTACCTGAAAATTGAACACTTGCACTTGTAATAATCAGATAATTAAACAGCCAACAGCAAAATGACCCAAGCAACCCACTGCCTGATTCTGGACATACAGCCCTTACTCTGTTAGGGATTAATCTGCATACAGCCCATAACACAGCATTCGATTCATTCTGCACACGGCAAACTTCTGAACAAACGGCCCAATCTAACAGGACGGACCTCAAAGATGGAACCGGTTGGAGTCGAAACGCGTTCAAATGTAGAGAATGGCACAGCATTCCAAGTGTAAATGATTTTTGAAATCGAATGAGGGTTTTTCAAACCGGGATATCGAGCCTACAACTGAACACAGCGGGGAGGACTCAAATATAAAGGTACACGACCTAAACACAACGAGACACGCTCGAAAAAGACCTAAAACAAAGGTGGAGATATACAAAACAAAAGACACGACATACAGACGCGTTAGCGAAGATGGGGGACCTCGGACCACGAGGAGCCAGTTCAACCTGGGTATTGTTTCCCACCCTTTATGATTTGTGATTCTCACATCACTCGGATCTCGAGCTCGGATTTTTTTCTCAAAACCCTTTTCCTCACTTTTCTCTCAACTTACACCTCTCTATTCTTCATTCTCTCATTTTTCATCCCTCCCCGGGGTGATTGATGGATAAATAGAACGGTGTGGGTTCATGCTCAACACCGTTAGCTCACGGCCATTTCTTCTGGTGGGCAGAGTGCTCTTCTGGCAAGTACGTCGATGACAGGGGAAAGACAGAACGCCTGGCTTAACTGTGCCCCTAGTTCATCATTTTAACCATTTTTTGTTTTTGCTTTCTACTAAAACAATTTTGATCAAAATGAGAGTCGGATTAACGTACTTGTTCGATTTTTGATTTGAAAAGCATGCAAGTCAGGCAGCAAGCACTGAAAATTTTCCTTTTTGGGTCCAAGACAATGGTCCAGTTTTGGAAAATGAAATAGTTTTCGAGAAAATAGTCAGCCTCAGTAAAAATTTTCAAAAACTATTTTTCAAACAGCTGATGCTCAACAAGCATGGAACTTACTCTTCGAGATGCGCAACCTCGGGTCGGAGGCAATGGAAAATTGCCCCTGGTTTGAAGGGGGGTGGGAGGCAACGGAAAGTTGCCCCTAGTTTGAATGGTGGCTCACGGCGGCTCGTGGCAACGGAAAGTTGCCCCTTGTTTGGGTGGTGCCGCAGCAGTCTGCAAATAGTCTTCATTGGCGGTGGTCGAGCTCTTGGACACAGCGATAACGAAGACGGTCACAACAAATATATGGACACAATCACCTTGAAGGGTGTTGGCCGCTGGACTTTGGGGACGAAATCGAAACCATTACATGGATTGAGACGCTATGAAAGCGTTGGGGGCTGGACTTCATGATGAAGTTGCCTACGTATCCCAAACATGGGAATCAAGCCTCACGTAGTTCCGGTTAAGGTACACTCGGGTATTTTAACCTTCACTTTTTAGGCTCTCATTTTTGCCAAGGCGCCCAATGCGGGTTTTCGACCTTGCGAGCTTCTTTTCATTTTCTTTTGTGCATTTCTTTTTCTCTTCTTTTTTATTTTTTCTTTTCTTTTCTTTTTGCATTTTTTGTCTTTTTTGTATTTTTCTCTTGCTCTAACTTTTGCCTGGGTCGCCCTTCCGGGTTTTCGGCCCAGCGAGCCTCTCAAAGGGTAAAAGTGTAGCAAGTCCATGCCAAATGGTTTTTTTTTGAAATTGAAGCCTCTCTGTGTCTAGGAGAACGGCCGTTGCAATGATTTAGAGGAGAATCCATCCCGGTTACTCCACGAGCTTCTTCCGGCGAGATCTACTTCTTCTGATTCGGCTTTGATGCTTCTTGATCGAAGGCTACTTCAAAACTGGCCACACGGGCCTTTCATGGCGTTTGTCCGTTGAACTTTCTGAACGTTCTGAACGGGTTCAAAGTCGGAAAACAAATGGGTTGAATCTTGGGGCTGAGAGCGATCCTAGGCTGCGCGACCTCAAGAGGGATTCCACACAAGTCTTCACAGGGCCGCGCAAAACATTTGTTTTTGAAAGTTTTTAAGAAAGCGACAAATCGCTCGCGCCGAAGATAGTGTGGAACCAATCTGGATCAGGCCAGGATCCTTCTCAGTACTCACGCCGACAAGCATGATTTCATTCATTAAAAGGCTTAGCACGCCTCTCTTTCTCTCAAAATGATCAAAATTTTGCAAAACCCGAGGAACTCCTTCCTCTTCGTTTTCATCACCGCAGTGTTCAAAAGTTTTTTTTTTGAAAAACTTAGGTTAATGCAATGAGTTTGGCACGCAGGAGAGCAGGCGAGATGTGCTGTCAGCCCAATCAAATTCTCTGGCCCTTATGCTGAAAACAAGCATGAAGTTGAGATAGCAACAGCTGTTCCGTTCGGATTGATTGGTGTAACTGGCTCCTTGGCAGAAACAGACTCAAAACAAAAACAGATAATAACAAAATGGTGTTCGGGACAACAACCCCAGAATCACCTAGTATTATATACAAAGGGGACTGACTCGATACAACAAGACAGACCCTTAAGCGAAAGACTGACTCAAGACAAAGAGACAGACTCAAAACAAAAGACTGACTCGATATCCAAGCCAGGATTTACAAAACTCGGTTTCACCGATGCTCAAAAATACGTACCAGACGCTACATCCAAAATACACCAAATGTCGCCCGCAGGCGGTTCACTTCACATACTCGCAGTATCTGAGTCCTCGAAATCCAACAACTGGGTGGTAACGGACTTGCCTGAGGTGGGTGGGAGGATAACCTTGTTATCGATCAAATCCTGCACTTCATGACGAAGGCGGGAACATCCATCGGTACTGTGACCGGACTGTTGGTGGTACGCGCAGTACAAGGTAGCATCATGCGTGGCGGGGAGATTCTTCAGGAGTGGTCGAGGCTCCAAAGGGTTAAGATGCCCATTCTTTGCCAATATTAGCAATGCCCTAGGCAAAGGCATGTAGAGGTCGTGAAAGACCCTGCGCCCTCGGGGCAGGTACTTTGAAGTTTGAGGATTCTTGCCAGATGCGCTAGCGAAAGGGTCGGCTGGCACTGCCTTGGCTTTTTGAACCTTTCCCGGTGCAGGGTTGGGAACTACAAGAATTGTCTGGGCATGATGGGGCCCATCCCGATTTTTTACCTGGCTTGAACTGCCTTTGATCGGAGTGGGGAAAGCATCATCCACAGCTTTGATCACGATCGCAGATGTTTGTTGTTTGGTCATTCCTCTGACTTTCAGAGCCTCGACTGCCCACAGCAGTTGTTCAATAGGATCGGCATCTACCTTTGCCTTGTCTTTTCCTCTAGCCTCAGCCTGATCAAGGGTCTGGGTCGGTGCTGGCATGTCGCGGCTGTAGCTGGAAGCCACCTCTGGCTGGCTGAGCTCTATCACAATCCGCCCCAGTAGCGGGGGCTCCTGTGGTACGAAATTCCCGGCATACGGCGCCGCTGGCGGTGAAGCCGACATTCCATAGGCCAGATCGGCCACGGACCTCTGGAGGTCACCTATCATCCCCATCAATTCAAAGGTGGTGGGCTCACGAGCCTGATATAACTGGGGAGCCCAGACCGGGTGCACAACGGGTGACCTGGGTGGATGTGACATATTGATGCTGGCCTCACTCTGCGGAGCGGTTCCCTGCTCCAATGCAGCCGTCATAACCACAATTTCTTCTGAATTTTGTGCCGTCATAAATCCTGCCTCAGCAAGGGGAGACACTGGCTATTCTGTATCAACTCTGCAACTCTCTGAACCCTTGAAAGGAAAAACAGACAGCATTTCAGCCCAAACTGATCAAACACGGGTGTAGCCAAACAACTGTACCCTACTGCTGATCACTGTTCCCAGAAATCACTGTTCCCGAAAACTGAACCCTGATACCCGCGGATAAATGATTCTTATAACTGATACTGGTACTGGTGTCCTCAGGTTTGATACTCAAACTTGCAAACTGACATGTACTTTCCCTGTAGAAATACATTCTAGAAGCACATAGCAAGTAAAGAGAACAAAAACACCCCTATGTTGGGGTAGGGTTTCCCTGTCCTATTTTGTCAGGAGCTAGGGTTTCACTACGCACACAACGGTTTTTCAAACAACCTAACGTCGGGTAAGCAACCTGTCCTAACTTGGAATGGTCACTATGGATCCGAATATGCACTAGGTCGGATGGTCGAAAAGGGTGCCTCGGTAAAAATCGGGGTTTGTGTTCCCATGCTGTCAGAGCCCATAGCCGGTCAGCCTTATGGACATGCCTTGACAAGACAAGCCTCCGGCAAACCGTTCAGGAATGGCAGACAGCAAACACTGTGTTCCTAGGCGCACCAATGCACATGCAATGCAAAGAAACACATAAATGAAATCAAAACAGGAAATCATGAGTTCGAGTCAAGCTCTCTAAAAATCCCCAGCAGAGTCGCCAGAAACTGTAGGCGCGCCCGCGGAGGGGGACCTCGCTGCTACAGTTCGGACTCGCGATTTTTGTTGTCGCGGTTCTTAATCTGAACCAAAGAGTCCAAATCTGGCAAATCATTTTGAGAAACAGATTTTTGAAAAAGTAGTGCCAAACATGGACTGCTTTGCCAGATACAGAGTCGCCACCTAAATATTTTTTTAAAATGGGGGAATTTAGGAAACCCTGACTCGGTGCCGAAGGCCACATGTCCGTCATCACCGGAGTTGTCTCGGCTCAGGAGCTTGGGTACGATCGGGGAAGGTCAGTTATGAGCACCCCCTGTCGCCCAGTCCGAAGACCGGCCTCTACTAACCATGATGTCTGATTTTGAAAACGTTATGTGTTCTTATTCCATTTATTAGCCTAGAATTACTATGTTATGCGCGCAACAAACAAGTATAGACTAGATTGCCTAATTTGGAAATAAACATTGCATATCCGTTCGTTTTGAAAATGCTTTGGAATTTGCTACTCGCAAGTAGGCTAAAACACGGATTTCAATGAGTTTTTCCAACTCAAACAATCCAACCTTCACCCACAGGCATTCAAAACATTTTATAACATAAGCATCTAGCCACATGGTAAACATGCTGTCATGTTAACATTCACACGCATGCGGGATGCTAAAGCGAAAATACTTACATCGTACTCCGTGCCAAAACAGTAAACTAGTTAGCAAACATGCGTGTCCTAGTTCATGTTAAATTGCCTAATGCAACACATACAGGATGCAATTAGATAGGCTCGGCTAACCTAAGCATGGCATATGACATGCGATCAACTATCACATATTCAATTTTTGAATTGAAGTACAAATGCAATTAGCGTGATGTACCGAGCCTAATGCATGCAATACAAATGCATGGATGCACACATGCATAGCATAAGGTATGCTAAATTAAACGTGCCCTAATCTACCATCATAAGCAGGTAAATAAAAGGGAAGAAAGAAGTGGGGATTGGAAGACATACACACCACCCACGCACACTTATTACAGATTTGCCCTCACTCGGAGGGACCAAATAAATAATACAAATTAATTAACTACGCAAGCTAATTAAATATTACAAATTAATTAATTAATTAACAAATTAACTAATCTAGGAAAACAGTAAACTGCCTCGGGAAATGCGCCGCCATGCATAGGCTGCCTCTGTTTTCCTTCCTTCACTCCTCTGGAGGCTGTCAAAACCTCAGGACTGCATCCCTGGACACTGGGGAGTGTCACCGGCTGAGTGGAATTACCACCGGCAGTGGTGTGTGGCCATCGGCACAAAATGAAGCTGTCGGCAGAGGAATTGTTGCCGGTCGGCACCTTACACTGCCGGTCGGCAGAGTGTTCCTGCAGAATCTGCAAATGACAGCAACAGAGGGCAAGGCAAAGCATGGCAGCACAATTCAAGGCATATATGCACCAACCATGTCCCTTATCATGATAATGACTCAAAGGGGCATGTGCCTCGATTCTCGGACCACCAATCACGCATTTCCATGCATGATGGCCCAAAGAACCAAGTATGCAACTTTGATTTCAAATGCAATGCAAACCAATCAAACCAAACAAGGCCCAATTCCTATCATCAAGTCAAGGAACAAGGCATGCATGCAAGATGCAATGCAACCTAAGCATACAAACTAAGGATGCAACATGGCATGGGGACAAGCTTATGCAAGCATACAAGCATACATATGGCAATGCAAATAGATAGAAAGATGGACTTAAACATGAATTAGGCAGCTCTAAATAGGCCTAAAACAGTAGCCATAATGCTATAATATGAGGGACCAAATACACATGCACACATACACATGTTGAAGGCCAACACTTAGGCACAAATTGAACAACCCTCAAACACATTTGAAAGGGGGAATCATGGACTAATTAGCATGCAACATAAGCATTGAAATCATGCTAAAACATGGTGCCAAACCAAGCAATAAATCAAGCCAAGCATGCATCAAATGGCCTAAGTGATAAAAACAAACCAATGGAGCATTGGACTACACTTAGCAAGACCAAACATGGCATGAAATCATTGACCAAAAAACAGAGTTTTAGGACATTAATACAAGGCCTAAGGACCACTTAGATGGCATCTAAATGATTCAAAAACAAAGGCATGCATAAACACCAAAACATGGAGCATGAGATGACAACCTTACAAGGCATTAAAGGGACATCAAATGTGAGCTCTCAAGCATACAATAAGGTCTGAAATGGCATGGTGGATGGTCCCAAATCACCAAAACAATGCAAGGATAGCATGCTATACATTCACATACTTAAGGCCAACAAGCCGGAATGCAAAGGGGCTATATGATGCATGCCAAATTCGATCCAAACAACCTAGGACAGACCTAGAACATGGCAAAACATGCACAAAATCTTCACAAGACTAAGCCTAAAACATGCTCCAACAAAGGCTAACAACCTAAGACATGTTAAGGCAATAACATGGCATTACAAGGCAACTATGCTAAGCATGCATGGAGTACCAAAACCAACTTAAAATCATGTTATATTATGGATATATAAGCATGAAAAATAGCCTAAACATGCTCAACACACACTCAAGCATGATGCTCTCTCAAGAGGCCAAAACATGCCCTTTTCAAGGACAACAAGGAGAGGGGGTGGCCCTCTCCTTCTTGAGACTTCAAGGCATCATCTTCACCACTGAAATCCCTCAAGATTTCAGTGGTGAAGAGACCCCAACACCAAAATCCCGGAGCTAGCACAAAAGGGCACAAAATGAGGCCTTTTAAGGCCTAAGGGTGTTCAAACTTACCCAAACCACAAATCACTCTTAACAAACAATCAAGAGGAATAAAAAACAGAACTTTTTTGTGTTATACACTAGGCTCAAAAACGAATTTAAGATAGGTATAAACAAGGTGCAAAAATGGGGAATAAAGGAGTTAGTTTCTTACACTTGATGACCCCTTCACAAATGGTGCTCCAATGGCCTTCCTTAGCTTGAATCCAACACCAAAACTTCAAGACCAGTCCCTTAGAACCTCAATAACCAAAGGAAGGTGAAACACTAGGTGTTTGTGTGAAATAGTAAGACACAAAACACCTAGAGCACAAAAGAGAGGGAAAGAGAGATAGGAAGTGTATCTAACCCTAACCCTAAAACCAGAGCTTAACAATGGCTGTTTTTGCTCTCAAAATATCTAAACTCTCTAACCTCTTAAGCTAAGAGACCCCTCTCTCTCTATATGGCACTTCTTGTCTTGTAAAGCTTACAAGACAAGCTTCATAAGAGGGAGATCCCTCCATACACGTGTATGGAGGGGAGCAAAAGCAAGACAGCTGTCTTAAAATATCTGCAAAAGTAGATGCACAGTAATCGGCCGGCCAAAAATGCCATCTTGGCCAAAAAGAGTGCCGGCCGGCACTAAAAAGTGCTGACCGGCAACAAATAGTGCCGGCCGGCAATATACATTGCCGGTGGCAGCAAAAACCAGCCGGTGGCCTCTAGCCACTGCCGGTGATGGGTGGGGATGGTCCACAAGCCTTACCCTGCCCTTCCAAGGCAAAACATAAGTGTTTGGTGCAAAACCAGACACTAAACAGTCGAGTTCGGAGATCCTGAGGCAAAGCACGCGAGCTGAGACCTCCGAGAACTCCAAACGAACACAAACATGGATAAGCACCGAGTGTTCAAACGGTGACGTCCAAGTCTTGAGGACGGTCAAAAATGGGGTGTCTACAGGGATGTACTCCACGGTTTAGGGGAAGATAGGGGATGGACCTCTAAACCGGATGTTGTTAGGAGGAGATAGAGGATGGACTCCATAGATAGAGCTCATATGCTTATCTAGTAATGTGTTGACAGAGCTCATATGCTTGTCATTGGAAGTGTGATAGTGCTCTTATGCATATCTGTGGAAGTGATGATATAGCTTGTATGCTTATCTGTTGGTGTGTGATATAGTTTGTATGCTTATCTGTGATGAAATGGGAAAGTGCTTGATGTGAGTTATTGTCTCATATAAGTTGTTTGGCCAGGTTCTGAGCCAGGGTTATAAATTGAGAATTTGAAAAGAATTGGAAAATGGATTGTAACATGGACTTGTATGTCATGAAACCGTAAAATGTGATAAGGGAAAGTATCAGTATTAGCCATCTATCAACTGCTAATCTTTTAGTCATTGTTCATATTTGGTTTAATATATTTCTACTGGGCTGTGGCTCACCCTATATGAGAATATCATTTTCAGGTACAGGTAGCATGCCACCTCCAAGGACGTAGCTTAGGAGGCTAGAGGCAGGCAGATTTTTGTTGTTTTATTTCTTTGATGTATTACATGTATATTCAAAGCCAAGGGCTTAATGTGTAAATGAGTTAGCACTCCTTTGTTGTAACCAAGTGTTAACTTGGAAAGCTGTAAGCCCGTAGGGCATTTCCTTTTGTTGCTAACATGTAATACTTTTGGTAATGAAACTCTGATGAATAGAAGAAAGTGGAACTTTTATATATCAATGTATGCCTATATTGATGGGTTTAATGTTAAAATTTTGAGGGCGTTACATTTCTCCTTTCCATACATCCTCCCAAAACTGGCTCATTTCCCCATTAGCCACAAATAACCAGGAAATCGAGACGAAAAAGAAAGACCTTGAGAAATGGACTTCCATGGAGATCGCAAATTTCCCCAGTTAACTACATAAGAATCCCAATAATTAGCTTCAACCCCATTACTTCCTCTTAGTGACAGATTGCCATAAAGAACCACACTCCATAGAAATCTCTATAACAATTTTCTAATTCTATAATAACTTGTAGAATGAGCCATCATAATTTCTTGGGTACCGTCAATAACTGACAATCATAATTTAGTAACTTACAAAAAATAAGTAACTTAGTAGTAGTAATAGTAGTGGTGGTGATGAACTACTGATATTATCACCACTAGTCAAAAAGTCACCATAGTCTTCTCTTCATCACAAACACAGACCAAGAATTGAAGTGTTCGGTCCGCCTCGGCTTCTTCGGGGCTAGAGGCCAGCTCAGCATTGTCAGAATCTTGTGCTCGGGAGATGTCAGGGTGCGGCATTCATCGTCGGTGCAGTCGCTATTGCTGCCACTCTTCGGTGTCTGAATTGTGGGAGTTTCGTCGGTGGAGGGTTTGATTCTGATGGTGGGTAGTCGGAGTTGGGGCAAGCCTTGTTGGAATTCTGACGTCTTGTAAATTGAGGTTGGTTTTTTGTTTTTTTTTTGAAGGGAGAGGAAGAGGTTGGGGAGGACAAAAAATGAAGGAGAGGTGTGTGTATATATAGAATTATAGAGAGAACGAGAGAGAGAGAGAGAGTGTGTGTGTGTTCTGAAAATATCCCGTATTTTGAACCGTTTTGATACAAAGAATTAATGTGATTTCAGTTTTGATACGGGAAACAAAGAAATCTCCGCATTGATTACGCTCTCCCATAGCTTCTTCTGTGTTGAAAAAGAACACTAAAACGTATGTTATGAATACCAATTATGAATGAATACTTCACGTATGTTAAATGTATACCAATTAGGAATGAATCTTAATCTTTGCATAGAAAATGAATATTTGCTGCTGTTATCTTCGCTCTCTTAGTTGCCTTCACATGGCTTTCCATATTTGGCTTTCCAAATAAGAACAAACTCTCCTCAGCAATAGACCATATCAGACAATAGCAGCATTTAGAATATTAAATTATTTATTTTGTTTCATTTAACTAAACAATAAGCATTTTCTTGCATTTTTTGTCCTTTTTTTTTTTAAATTTTCAGTCAAATTTTTTTTTTTGTAAAGTTTTGAATATTTAAAATTTCACATAAATAAAGCAGTATGTCAAAAACTAAAATAATGACATAAATAAAATATTTAAAATAAATAATGACAAATAATATTGAGATATTTTCAAAATAAAAATTATGTGTGTTTGGTCATAAATAATATTTATTTATGTGAATTTTTAAATATTTATGTCATTATTTTATGTCAATAATATTTATGTCATTATTTTATGTGAAGTATACGTTTACTTTGGTAGGTATTTTTAACTAAACCCAAAATACCTTAAGAGAGCGAAGATAACAGCGACAAAGATTCATTCATAATTGGTATATGTTTAACATACGTGAAGTATTCATTCATAATTGGTATTCATAACATACATTTAAGTGTTCTTCTTCAACACAGAAGAAGTTATGGGAGAGCTTAATCAATGCGGAGATTTCTTTGATTCCTATCAAAACTGTCAAAATCACTTTAATTCCTCGTATCAAAACTGTTCAAAATCAGGGATATTTTCAAAACTCTTTCCCTATAATTCTATATATACACACACAAACCCAAAAACAAGAAGAAGATGAAGAAGGAAAGATAAAAAAAAACAGAGAGAGAGAGAGAGAGATGTGATTGGTTGCAAAAGATTTTGGGAAGGGCTTTAAGTTTTTAGATTTCAAACAAGGTGTATATATATATATATATAGGAGTTTTGACACACGAACATTTTTTTAATTTGTAAATGTATGCATAGGAGCAGAGCTGTGGGCCATTATATTGATTCAATCCATCCAAGGGCTAGAAATGATTGGTTGTGAAAATTTCTTCGTTTGCATCGTAGAGTCATCATTTTTGCATGTTGTAGAATCATAAAATTGGTAAATTTATAAATTGTTCGCGTTGTAGAATCATAAAATGGGTAAATTTATAAATTTTCTTTGCAAGAATTGGAAATAAAATAAAAATAAAATAAATTTCTTTGCAAAAAGGAAACTTCTATAGAAGTGTGCATCGTAGAGTCATAATTTGTGCGTCGTAGAATCATAGAATTTGTAAATTTGTAAATTTTCTTTGCAAGGATCGGAAATACAATTAAAATAAAATAAATTTCTTTACAAAAAGGAAACTTCTATATAAGTGTACATCGTAGAGTCATACTTTGTGCGTTCGTAGAATCATAGAATTTGTAAATTTGTAAATTTTCTTTGCAAGGATTGTAAATAAAATTAAAATAAAATAAAATAAAATAAATTTCTTTGCAAAAAGGAAACTTCTATATAAGTGTGCATCGTCGAGTCATAATTTGTGCGTCGTAGAAATGATTGGTTGGAGAAATTTCTTTGCAAAAATGAAACTTCTATACAAATTTATTTTATTTTAATTTTATTTCCAATCCCTGCAAAGAAAATTTGTAAATTTGTAAAGGTATTTGTAAATTTGTAAAGGTATTTTATTTTAATTTTATTTCCAATCCCTGCAAAGAAAACTTACAAATTCTATGATTCTACGACGCACAAATTATGACTCTACGATGCACACCTATATAGAAGTTTACTGTTTGCAAAGAAATTTATTTTATTTTAATTTTATTTCCAATCCCTAATTTTATTTCCAATCCCTGCAAAGAAAATTTACAAATTCTATGATTCTATGACGCACAAATTATGACTCTACGATGCACACTTATATAGAAGTTTCCTTTTTGCAAAGAAATTTATTTTATTTTAATATTATTTCCAATTCCTGCGAAGAAAATTTATAAATTTACCCATTTTATGATTCTACAACGCACACAATTTATAAATTTACCAATTTTATGATTCTACAACACGGAAAAATGATGACTCTACAATGCAAACAAAGAAATTTTCACAACCAATCATTTCTAGCCCTTGGATGGATTGAATCAATATAATGGTCCACAGCTCTGCTCCTATGCATACATTTACAAATTAAAAAAATGTTCATGTCCCAAAACTCCTAGATATATACCTTTTTTGAAATCTAAAAAATTAAAGCACTTCACAAAATCTTTTGCAACCAATCACATCTCTCTCTGTTTTTCTGATCTTTCCTTCTTCATCTTCTTCTTGTTATTGGGTTTGTGTGTGTATATATAGAACTATAGAGAGAGAGTTTTGAAAATATCCTTGATTTTGAACAGTTTTGATACATGGAATTAAAGTGCTTTTGACAGTTTTGATAGGAATCAAAGAAATCTCCGCATTGATTAAGCTCTCCCATAACTTCTTCTGTGTTGAATAACACTTAATGTATGTTATGAATACCAATTATGAATGAATACTTCACGTATGTTAAACGTATACCAATTATGAATGAATCTTTGCTGCTGTTATCTTCGCTCTCTTAAGGTATTTTGGGTTTAGTTAAAAATACCTACCAAAGTAACTGTATACTTCACGTAAAATAATGACATAGATATTATTGACATAAATATAATGACATAAATATTTAAAAATTCACATAATCAAATATTATTTATGACCAAACACACATAATTTTTATTTTGAAAATATCTCAATATTATTTGTCATTATTTATTTCATATATTTTATTTATGTCATTATTTTAGTTTTTGACATACTGCTTTATTTATGTGAATTTTTAAATATTACACCAAACAGTCCCATTATTTTATTTATGTGAATTTTAAAATATTCAAAAATTTATATCCAAAAAAATAATAATAATTTGTCTGAATTTTTTTTTAAAAAAAAAATAGGACAAAAAATGCAAGAAAATGCTTATTGTTTAGTTAAATGAAACAAAATAAATAATTTAATATTCAAAATGTTGCTGTTGTCTGATATGGTCAGATATGGTCTATTGCTTAGGAGAGTTTGTTCTAATATGGAAAGCCACGTGAAGGCAACTAAGAGAGCGAAGATAACAACAGCAAAGATTCATTTGCTATGCAAAGATTAAGATTCATTCCTAATTGGTATACGTTTAACATACGTGAAGTATTCATTCATAATTGGTATTCATAACATACGTTTCAGTGTTCTTCTTCTTCAACACAGAAGAAGCTATGGGAGAGCTTAATCAATGCGGAGATTTCTTTGATTCCCGTATCAAAACTGAAATCACTTTAATTCTTCGTATCAAAATGGTTCAAAATAAGGGATATTTTCAAAACACACACACACACACACACACACACACACTCTCTCTCTCTCTCTCTCTCTCTCTCTCTCTCTCTAATTCTGTATATACACACACCTCTCCTTCATTTTTTGTCCTCCTCCCCAACCTCTTCCTCTCCCTCAAAAAAAAAAAAAAAACAAAAAACCAACCTCAATTTACAAGATGTCAGAATTCCAACAAGGCTTGGCCCAACTCCAACTACCCACCATCAGAATCAAACCCTCCACCAACGAAACTCCCACAATTCAGACACCGAAGAGTGGCAGCAATAGCGACTGCGCCGATGATGAATGCCGCACCCCGACATCTCCAGAGCACAAGATTCCAGTGATACTAAGCTACCCTCCGGTCCCAAAGAAGCCGAGGCGGATTGAACACTTCAATTCTGGGTTTGTGTTTGTGATGAAGAGAAGACTATGGTGACTTTTTGACTAGTGGTGATAATATCACTAGTTCAACACCACCACTACTATTACTACTACTAAATTATTTATTTTTTCTAAGTTACTAAATTCTGATTGTCAGTTATTGAGGGTACCCAAGAAATTATGATGGCTCATTCTACTAGTTATTATAGAATTAGAAAATTGTTATAGAGATTTCTATGGAGTGTGGTTCTTTATGGCAGTTTGTCACTAAGAAGAAGTAATGGGGTTGAAGCTAATTATTGGGATTCTTATGTAGTTAACTGGGGAAATTTGCGATCTCCACGGAAGTCCATGTCACGCCCCAAACTTGCCCCTAAAATTTCGGGCATGACTTACTCAGAAACAGACACTTACCCTACTATATATAATATCCGGGGCCTTAACGGAAGCGTTAATATAATAGAATAACATGCAGACACATCCATTGAGCCACTATAAATATGCCAGGATCACGACTCACAAATAGACGTATAGGGAACATACATCTAAAATAAGGTACATACATACGTATACGTTTACAAGTTCAGCCCAGAAATTGGGCACATACAAAACATTAGATACAATCAACTTTGGCCAACAAAATATTAGTACAAAATGACAAGGTCTAGCAAAACTGCACTAGCATGCAAAGGGCTGCTCCAAGTGCCTGGTTGTCCTTAGGTTGACAAAAGATAGATGATATCGATGCTAAGACTGACCTTCAAGTTGATTACCTACAGAATCAGACAAAATTACAGAGTGAGACAAGCTCAGTGAATAACAGTACGTAAACAGTTTAATATTCAATTTAAATCATAATATGGAACAGTGCATACACAAAAATGGATTCCAAGTAGTTAGTCTGATGCTGTTTTATTTTCCAGAATGGCCTTGGGCCTAGTCATAACAGAATGGCCTACTGGCCCAGAAATACAGAACAGCCTTTCGGCCCAGAAATATACTGAACAGCCTTTCGGCCCACACATGTACAAAAATGTACATAATCCTTTTAACATTACATTTCCATCGAGTTCCAATCAACACATATGTTAATGTCGTAACTGTCGAAAAATAGAACCTTAATCGCAGATATTAACAGTAAATAAATGTACATTCGGTGTACTGTTACTCAAAGTATTGTTGCGGAGCGGTGGTTCCTCCTGTGGTGTGTCCTACACACATAGATAACACATTAGTTTCTTTCTCCTTTTAAACCATTTCTTGCATTATTACATTTCAATTACATGTACAATCATCAAAAAGTATCAAACACAAATTCCAAAAAGAGCTAAGGGTTAAGCACGTAAAACGGAGCGAACGGGATTTTTGACCTGGGTCGCACGTGCGGCCACCCCCTCCGCACGTGCGGACATGGACCACACGTGCAGTCCCTCTCCACCGCTCGAGCAGCCAAAAACAGTATGCTCTCCCATTTTTTTTCCTCTTCTCTGCACGTGCGGCCACGACCTCTGCACGTGTGGCCACGACCTCCGCACGTGCGGTCTGGCCCCTATTTGGCAGTCCGAAAATCATACAAAACCCCATGTTTGGTGATCAACAACAAGGCCCAAATTAGATGCTTTAAATGCTAAAATATGGTGCAAAGATCATGTAATTAAGGGTACAAACACACCACCATTTGAATCATGGAAGATCAATTAATCATCACCACAACCTATGTCTCTTACATACACTTATATACATATATAGCTATATATATACACATATGGGTTCCAACATGGTAATTCAAGAAACAAAATTAAGTTGACACAAGCAAGTAGTAGAATCATCTTACCAATAAATCAATACATCCAAAACCCTCATTACAACTCTAGGGTACACCATAACAAGCAATTCCTTCTCCAAATTAAAAAGAAAGGGTTGAATTTGGGAAACTTAGACTTACCTTGAACTTCACTAGCTAGATCTCCTTTCAATCTCACAAGCCTCTACCTTCTTTGATGAGCTACTCATCCCAATCCTTCTCTCAACTAAGTTCTTCCTCCAGGAGATATTTCAATAAGCTTCTAAGTCAAAATGATCCAAGAACTTTGATATATAGAGATATTTCTATAAGGGTGAATAAGACAAAAATTCAATCGTTTAAGCATCCTAAATTGAAATTCCACAGAAAATCCCATTATAGCTTAAAAATCATGCAGATTTCAAATGTCAAATCAATTTCAGAAAATTAAGTCTCTAAGGTTTCCAATTCCGGATTCAAACAGTTTAAGTGCGACAGATAATTTTCTTATTCAACAGATAGGAATCCATATTTCCAAGTTTCTTTTAATTCAATGTAGTTTCACATAGAATTTCACAATAAGCATTCAAAAACACAGAATAGAGGACTGAAAAGATACCAGAATCATGTACGAGGGTCGGGTTATTACACTCTCCCCCCCATTAAATAAGTTTGGTCCTCCAAACTTGTTTTACCTTAGGACGGAAATAGATGCAGATATTGGTGTTGCATTTCATCTTCCTTTTCCCAAGTTGCCTCGGTTCCGTAGTGCTCTTGCCATTCCACTTTTACCATTAGAATTTCTCGGTTCCGTAACTATTTTACTTGATGGTCCAGAATTCAAATTGGTTTTTCCTCATACGTTAACTTGTCAGTCAACACAATTTGGTGATAATCAATAACATGTGACGGATCTGGAAGGTATCCTCGAAGCGTAGAAACATGGAACACGTTATGAATCTGACTCATATGTGGTGGAAGGGCAACTCGGTAGGCTACTGGACCCACTTTTTCTAAGATCTGAAAGGGACCAACATATCGGGGTGTTAGCTTACCCCTTTTTCCGAATCTTGGATGTCCTTTGATTGGGGTAACTTTCACAAAAACATGACTATCCACGTCAAACTCCAAATTCCTTTGCCGGCTATCTGCATAACTCTTCTGTCTACTTTGGGCAGTTTTCAATCTTTCTCGAATAATTCTAACTTTTTCAGTTGTCAAATGGACAATCTCTGGCCCTAACAATGGCCTATCTCCAACCTCAGCCCAACACACGGGAGAACGACACGGTCTTCCATACAGAGCTTCATAGGGTGCCATGTCAATACTCGAATGGTAACTGTTATTATATGCAAACTCGACCAACGGCAGATGAGTTTCCCAACTTTCCTGAAAATCCAGAACACACATTCGAAGCATATCCTCTAGCGTCTGAATCGTCCTCTTGGATTGTCCATCTGTTTGAGGGTGGAAGGCTGTGCTAAACTTTAATTCTGTATCTATTGCATCCTGTAGACTTTGCCAGAACCTTGAAACAAACTTTGGATCTCTATCTGACACAATTGAGACCGGAACACCGTGAAGCCTTACAATTTCATTCACATAGATCACAGCAAGTTTATCTGCATTATATTGGGTCTTCACAGGCAAAAAGTAGGCAGACTTAGTCAATCGGTCGACGATGACCCATATAGAATTCATACCTCGTGGTATCTGTGGTAAGCCTACAACAAAATCCATGGTCAGATGTTCCCATTTCCACTCCGAGATTGGAAGGGGTTGTAATAATCCTGCGGGTTTCTGATGCTCTGCTTTTACCTGCTGACATTGCAAACACTTAGAAACAAACTCTGCGATTTCTTTTTTCATACTTGGCCACCAAAAATTTTGCTTCAAATCCCGGTACATTTTAGTACTTCCTGGATGCATTGAAACTCTTGAGGCATGTGCTTCTTCCATCAATTTTCGTTTAAGTTCTAACACATTAGGGACGCATACTCGGTTTTGAAATTTAAGCACAGAATCCGTTAAAGTGAACCCCAGTTTCGGTTTTGTCTCCATTTCATCACGTATCTTCTTTAGAGCTCCATCTTCCATTTGGCGTAATTTAATCTCTTCAAGTAATGTCGGTTAGGCCATCATTGTTGCCACTGTTGCTTCTTGACCATGTATCATCAAGTCGACTCCCATCTTATTCAGCTCACTTACCAACTCCTTTTTTTCTGTCAATAGATTTGCCAAATTTCCCACACTTTTCCAACTAAGTGCGTCTGTCACTGTGTTGGCATTACCAGGATGATAGTGGATTTGCAAATCATAATCCTTAATAAGCCCCAACCACCGCCGCTGGCGCATATTTAACTCTTTTTGGGTAAAAAGGTATTTAAGACTTTTATGGTCGGTATAAATGTCGCAAGTAGTCCCATACAGATAATGCTGCCAAATCTTTAAAGCAAAAACTACTGCAGCTAGCTCAAGGTCATGCGTGGGATAATTCTTCTCATGAGGTTTAAGCTGTCGAGAGGCATAAGCGATAACTCTTCCGTTTTGCATAAGCACACAACCAAGTCCCTTATGTGAAGCATCACTGTAAATCACAAATCCCTCAGTACCAGATGGTAGTGCAAGGACCGGAGCTGTAGTTAACTTCATTTTTAATTCTTGGAAAGCAGATTCCCGCGGTTCTGACCATTCAAATGCAACTCCCTTTTTAGTCAACCGTGTGAGTGGTACAGCAATTTTGGAAAAATCTTGAACAAATCTCCTGTAATATCCGGCTAACCCCATAAAACTACGCACTTCAGTCACATTAGTCGGAGTCGGCCAGTTCACAATCGCCTCAATTTTGTTTGGATCAACAGAGACTCCTTCCTTAGTTATAATATGCCCCAAAAATGCCACTTCACGTAGCCAGAATTCACACTTCTTTAGCTTTGCGTACAACTTCTTTTCTCGGAGGGTTTGAAGAATTGAACGAAGATGATTCTCGTGAGCTTCTGCATTCTCTGAGTAAATGAGGATATCGTCAATAAAGACCGCTACAAACTCATCTAGATAAGGTTTGAAGACACGGTTCATCAGATCCATAAATGCTGTTGGTGCGTTAGTAACTCAAAAGGGCATAACTAGAAATTCATAATGACCGTATCAGGTTCGGAAAGCTATCTTCTCAACATCATCAGCTTTAACTTTCAATTGGTGGTATCCGGACCGTAAATCAATTTTGGAAAAGACCTGTACCCCTTGTAATTGATCAAATAAATCGTCGATCCGCGGTAATGGGTACTTATTCTTGATTGTTACTTTATTAAGCTCCCGATAGTCTATGCATAATCGGAGTGTTCTGTCTTTCTTTTTCACAAACAGGACTGGTGCACCCCACGGAGAAACACTCGGGCGGATAAACCCCTTATCTAGTAGGTCTTGCAACTGAATCTTCAATTCCCTCATTTCAGCTAGTGCCATTCGATACGGGGCTTTAGAAATGGGTTGGATTCCCGGTAGCACTTCAATCGTGAACTCGATTTCACGGTCCACTAATTCTCCTGGCAATTCTTTCGAAAAGATGTTCGGAAAGTCACAGACAACTGGGATCGCATCAGTATTCTCATTCATTATTGGCCCTTCCAAAACACTACATAAGTACCCCTGACACCCTTTCTGAATTAATTTACAAGCCCTTGCTGCAGAAATCACATACGGTGGAGAAGTTACTCCCTGCCCTTGAAAAGTAGATTCTGATTGCCCCGGAGGGTGGAATTTGATTTGCTTTGTCAAACAGTCTATAGTGGCACTATATTCACCCAACCAATCCATTCCCAGAATAATATCAAAAGAAGTCATATCAAGTGGTAATAGATTAGCATATACACGGATATCCCCAATGAGAAGTTCACAAGCAGAATAGACAGAAGTACAGATCATGGAATTTCCCATAGGTGAAGATACACACAACACATAAGTCAATTCTTCTCCAGGTTTATCAAATTTTTTCGCAAATAATTTTGACACAAAGGAACAGGTAGAGCCAGAATCAAATAAGACGTAAGCAGAATGACCATGAACCATAAATGTACCTGACACCACTGTTGTTGCATTCTGTACATCTCCCGGAACCAACGCAAATACCCTGCCTTGCCTCGTAGTGTCCTTATTGTTAGCAGGCTTAGCAGCTGACTTAGCATTAGAAGCCGGTGTAGACCCTGCTAAACTTGTGGCGGCCTTATTACCAGTTTGTTGGTTCTTTTGCGGACAGTCTTTTATCAAATGACCCATTTTGCCACATCGAAAGCACGCTCCAGACAATCGGTGACAAATCCCACGATGCCTCCATCCACATTCTGGACACACAGGAGCTGAATTTTGAGGAGAAGTAGTGGTGCTGGAGGCCCCTGAATTTTGCTTCTTGTTTGGTGGAGTAGTTGACCCCTTGAACCATTGGTTGTTCTGCCTCTTTCCTTTCTATTCAGAAATCCGAGTTTGAGCAGCAATATTCCCTTCAGCTATAACAGCCCTTTCTAACACATCAACGTAGGTAGGAAACTTCAACACATTAACTCGGTCCAGAATAGTACCCCGCAATCCTCCTTCGAATTTCCACGCCTTCTTATATTCCGTATCTACCATGTGAGGTGCAAACCGGGCTAGCTCTGCGAATTGAGCTTCATATTCGGCAACAGTTTTGTTTCCTTATCTCAATGTTTCGAATTCGGTCACCTTCTTATCTCGTATACTCTGGGGAAAATATTTATCATAAAACAGCGCCAAGAACCTGTCCCATGTCAACCCCTGGTGCATTGTTCTTGTAAGCATCCACCACCTCCGTGCTTCATCTTCAAGAGTGAAAGCAGCAAGTTGCACCTTTTGAACTTCAGTAGAAAGGAAAACTTTGAACAATTTTTCTATCCCTAACACCCATGCCTCAGCCTTCATTGGTTCAATTCCTCGTTTAAACGATGGTGGTTTCATCTTTTTAAACTCCTTTGTAAGTGTAATAGTACGGTCCTCAGCGTGAATATCTTGCACTACAGGTGGGGGTACTGGTGGTGGTGGTGGCGGCTGTGGCTGTTGTTGTTGTTGTTGTTGTCGTCGTAGAGTTTTTGCCATTTCCATAATCATTCTTTCCATCCTGTCCAACCGTGCTGAGGTAGCATCTTCCTGGTCTTCGGTCCTTGTTCTCACCATAGTCTACAAAACAACCAATTACAACATACACAAAATACTACAATAGACATTGATCATCATCATTAGCGTTAGCAGAAAACATTTAACGTTGCTATCACTCTTCTTTTACTACATGATGCCTACATCTTTCTAGACATCCTAAAGCTCAATGGATCCGTGTGTGAGATAGCAACTCGTACTCTGATACCACTTGTCACGTCCCAAACTTGCCCCTAAAATTCCGGGCATGACCTACTAAGAAACAGACACTTACCCTGCTATATATAATATCCGGGGCCTTAACGGAAGCGTTAATATAATAGAATAACATGCAGACACATCCATTGAGCCACTACAAATATGCCAGGATCACGACTCACAAATAGACGTATAGGGAACATACATCTAAAATAAGGTACATACATACGTATACGTTTACAAGTTCAGCCCAGAAATTGGGCACGTACAAAACATTAAATACAATCAACTTTGGCCAACAAAATATTTGTACGAAATGACAAGGTATAGCAAAACTGCACTAGCATGCAAAGGGCTTCTCCAAGTGCCTGGTTGTCCTTAGGTTGACAAAAGATAGATGGTATCGATGCTAGGACTGACCTTCAAGTTGATTACCTACAGAATCAGACAAAATTACAGAGTGAAACAAGCTTAGTGAATAACAGTACCTAAACAATTTAATATTCAATTTAAATCATAATATGGAACAGTGCATACACAAAAATGGATTCCAAGTAGTTAGTCTAATGTTGTTTTATTTTCCAGAACGGCCTTGGGCCTAGTCATAACAGAATGGCCTACTGGCCCAGAAATACAGAACAGCCTTTCGGCCCAAAAGTATACAGAATAGCCTTTCGGCCCAGAAATATACTGAACAGCCTTTCGGCCCAGAAATATACTGAACAGCCTTTCGGCCCACACATGTACAGAAATGTACATAATCCTTTTAACATTACATTTCCATTGAGTTCCAATCAACACATATGTTAATGTCGTAACTGTCGGAAAATAGAACCTTAATCGCAGATATTAACAGTAAATAAATGTACATTCGGTGTACTGTTACTCACAGTATTGTTGCGGAGCGGTGGTTCCTCTTGTGGTGTGTCCTACACACATAGATAACACATTAGTTTCTTTCTCCTTTTAAACCATTTCTTGCATTATTACATTTCAATTACATGTACAATCATCAAAAAGTATCAAACACAAATTCCGAAAAGAGCTAAGGGTTAAGCATGTAAAACGGAGCGAACGGGATTTCTGACCTGGGCCGCACGTGCGGCCAACCCCTCCGCACGTGCGGTCCCTCTCCACCGCTCGAGCGGCCAAAAACAATATGCTCTCCCATTTTTTTTCCTCTTCTCCGCACGTGCGGCCACGACCTCCGCACGTGCGGCCACGACCTCCGCACGTGCGGTCTGGCCCCTATTTGGCAGTCCGAAAATCATACAAAACCCCATGTTTGGTGATCAACAACAAGGCCCAAATTAGATGCTTTAAATGCTAAAATATGGTGCAAAGATCATGTAATTAAGGGTACAAACACACCACCATTTGAATCATGGAAGTTCAATTAATCATCACCACAACCTATGTATCTTGCATACACATATATACATATATAGCTATATATATACACATATGGGTTCCAACATGGTAATTCAAGAAACAAAATTAAGTTGACACAAGCAAGTAGTAGAATCATCTTACCAATAAATCAATACATCCAAAACCCTCATTACAACTCTAGGGTACACCATAACAAGCAATTCCTTCTCCAAATTAAAAAGAAAGGGTTGAATTTGGGAAACTTAGACTTACCTTGAACTTCACTAGCTAGATCTCCCTTCAATCTCACAAGCCTCTACCTTCTTTGATGAGCTACTCATCCCAACCCTTCTCCCAACTAAGTTCTTCCTCCAGGAGATATTTCAATAAGCTTCTAAGTCAAAATGATCCAAGAACTTTGATATATAGAGATATTTCTATAAGGGTGAATAAGACAAAAATTCAATCGTTTAAGCATCCCAAATTGAAATTCCACAGAAAATCCCATTATAGCTTAAAAATCATGCAAATTTCAAATGTCAAATCAATTTCAGAAAATTAAGTCTCTAAGGCTTCCAATTCCGGATTCAAACAGTTTAAGTGCGACAGATAATTTTCTTATTCAACAGATAGGAATCCATATTTCCAAGTTTCATTTAATTCAATGTAGTTTCACATAGAATTTCACAATAAGCATTCAAAAACACAGAATAGAGGACTGAAAAGATACCAGAATCATGTACGTGGGTCGGGTTATTACAGTCCATTTCTCAAGGTCTTTCTTTTTCGTCTTGATTTCCTGGTTATTTGTGGCTAATGGGGAAATGAGCCAGTTTTGGGAGGATGTTTGGAAAAGAGAAATCTCATTTGATCTTTTGTTTCCTTGTTTGTATCGTCTCTCTTGCTCTCATTACTCTTCTATTACTCCTTATGGTTTCTTTTTATTTAGCTATGAATTCTTGAAATTTTAATTTATTTAGAAACCATAACAATTGGAAAGCTATTGAATTATCTTCTTTATTGTCTATTCTTGAGGATGTTCCTTTGACGCCCAATGTTATTGATAAAAGATTGTTGGCTATTATTTCTTTTGTAGGATTATTAACAATCCTAATGTATCACTTTTTGTTTTTCAAAAGATGATTTGGAATGCAATTGTGCCTCTTAAAAGTAAAAGATTTGTATGGTTTATGGCTCATAAGAAACTCAATATTAATGTTACATTTCAAAAAAGGGGATATCATTGTCATTTACTTCCATAGTGGTGTATTATGGGTAGGAGAGAGGAGGAGAGCATAGGTAATTTGTTTTAGCATTGTCCTATCAAGGCTGGCCCTGAGATTTAGGGGGGCCTAAGGCGAATTTTGGAAATGGAGGCCCCTCTTACATTGAAAAAAAAAAGAAGAAGTCATGGATAAAACGATAGGTTACAACTTTTTTATTTGTTTGTAATCACAAAAAAATTTACTTGCACATATAATCATTAAAATTATAAACAAAACAATTTAATGAAACAAAATTAGAGCAAAAAAATTAGGAAAAAATTATTCAATTAAAATTGATAAAGACCTAGGTAAAAAAATTCGGGCAAAATTATTTATTCCACTAAAATCTAATAGATAAAGAAGGTTAAAAAATAAAAATAAAAATTAGGGCCCATATATTGTATGTATTGTTCTTCTTGGGCCCAAACACTTTTTTTTTTAATATATATTTTCATTTTAATAAATATGAGCCAAACTACACTTATAAATAAATATTGGCTAAACCATACATGGACGAAATAAAATATTTTGGCCCTGAGATTTAAGGGGCCTAAGGCGAATTTCGGAAATGAAGGCTCCTCTTATATTGAAAAAGAAAAATCATGGATAAAACAATAAGTTACAACTTTTTTATTTGTTTGTAGTCATAAAAAAATTTACTCACACATATAATCATTAAAATTGTAAACAAAACAATTTAATGAAACAAAATAAGAGCAAAAAAATTATGAAAAAATTATTCAATTAAAACTAATAAAGACCTAGTTAAAAAAATTCGGGCAAAATTATTTATTCCACTAAAATCTAATAGATAAAGAAGGTAAAAAAAAAAAATATGGCCCATATATTGTATGTATTGTTCTTCTTGGGCCCAACACTTTTTTTTAATATATATTTTTATTTTAATAAATATGGGCCAAACTACACTTATAAATAAATATGGGCTAAACCATACATGAGCCCAATAAAATATTTTGGAACCCTTTAAATTGATCCTAAAACCAAAAAAAAAAAAAAAAAATTTGGGCCTAGAACATTTTACTAAATTTGGGGGCCCTATTTTTGGGGGCCCTAGGGCCGGCCCTGTGTCCTATGGCTATGGCTATGTTTATATAGCATAGGCTACTGTAGCTAGTAGATATTGATTGGATAGCACCATATACTTGTAATCAAATGATTTTGATTGATTATAAAGGTTTTGGTTTGAGGAAGAAAGCACAAGCACTTTGGGATGTGGGTTTTTTTTTTTTTTGAGGGAGGGGGAGGGGTGCGTATGTAATTTGGTCGGAAAGAAATGTTAGGAATTTTTAGGATAAATCTAAAGGTTTAGAAGAACTATGGGATAAATTTTTTTAGTGTCTTCTTTTTGGGCTTCAATATCATCTCCTTTTACAGGGATCCATTTGTTTTTTATTTATAGAGATTGGCAAACCGTGTGTGATATGTTATTTTTTATTTTTGTTTTCTGTGGATTTCTTGTCCTTCGTTATATTCTTTTTTTACTTATTCTATCCTTGAATAAAATTTTAGTGTCATTATCAAAATCATAGAATGAGAAATGTACATTTTGATATTACTTGTAATTAACTTTACTTTTACAAGTTATACTATAAAAAAAATATATTGCTTAGAACACCTTATCATTACTACTACAAGGCCTTTTGAAGTTTTTTTTTTTTTTTTTTTTTTTTCTATCTCCTGCCAACCATTTGATACAATTGTTCTTCAATCTGGATGACACAAACACTTAATTGAATACAAAAATCTTAAACCTTTCAGATAGAGAATGTGTGTTGGGCCATTATGAATTTAATGGAAGCATCTATGTCTTGCTAACAATCAATACAAATTCTTTTGCTCATTTCATCAGAAAGGAAACCAATGAAACACAGAAACATTTTATGCTTAGTTTCATGTCCTTCAATCTTCAAACCATAACAAATTTGTTAACCAATTCCTTTATCACATGCTTTAAGGTCAACAACAGGTTGCTTGATTGGTTCATGCTAACAGTGAATCTAAGAAACTTTCCAAGCTACATAATAAAACCATGAAATATTTCTAAATTATTCTCCAAAAAATCGAATGCAAATTATTTCATCGTTTATTATGTAGTTTGGAAAGTATCTTCTGGATGTATCACATGACAACTGAGAAAAACTTTATTTTCTAACTGGTAAATTGGAAGGGGGCTATGTAATTTGGAGGTCGAGATACAAACAAATCCATGTTGCTAGTTCTGTGTGGTTTGATATGAAAATTGATATTACTATTGTTACATTTCTTAATAATGAGAGACCAACTATTTAATTAACTCCGTTCACATCTTCAGAAATTTTGTTTGTCAACAAGATCAATGTCTCTTATGCAATAAGCTGTGATGATCTCTATATTCTGCATGGGTTTGAAGTATTAAAAACTTTCAGGGTTTAGTTGTATGTTCTGTTTATGATGTTGTTGATGAAATTTTTTGTCTATTAGATGAACCATGGAAGTATAGTTGTGTTGATGGGGGTTCTTGCGATAGTGTATTGGTGTGTGCCATTGTGCACACTGGTACTGCTGATATGGATCTTGTCAATATGGAGATAGACTTGTCAGTAGGTGATAATGGAATGGAATTCTCATTCCTTAAGCTTTTGTATGAAATGATCATTCCCTTATAATGGTGAATGATGATTTCATTTGCTATGCATTTCCTATCATTTTATTTAGTGAACCAAACGTTGCAATGAGTATTTTGATGGAATAATCAGTCCATTCCACTTAATTCTAATGAACCAATTAAAATAACAGTATAGAACCAATGGAGGTTAGTTATTACTCATATGTTTCCTTCGTCCAGAGGACTGATTGGCCATATATGACTCAAAGCATTCTTCACTTTTTGGTAAGAGATCTTAGCCAAAACTTTGGGGAATGGAAGGTATTTGGGTCAAAAATCCAGGGTTTTTCGGACCTAGGATGAGGGGAAGGAAGAGAGAACAGAAAAGTGGAGATAATGTTCTAGAAAATCACTTTTTAAGTTGTTGAATTCGCGCAGTCCGCTCGAGCGTCTCTTTTCCCGCTCGATCATAGTAGCTTCCAACACAGATACTAAAACTTCAAACGGTTATAACTCTCCCATCCGGACTCCGTTTTAGGTCGTTCTTGTGTCCAAATCGAAGCCCTTTTGTTTGGTTGGTTTGTTTAAATTTCACGGACGAAATTTCTAATGGTGGGGAGGTTGTGATGACCAGGTGTGGCATTAATTTCGTTTCTCCTTAGTTTAATCCTGGGTGATCTTGCCGAGGTGTCGGGTTAGTTTAGAGTTTGTTAATTGTCTGGGTTTGTGGTGTCCGTGGGTACTTCTCTAATGAATTCCTATCCTTGTTTCTTCGGTGATTGATTCCCACTTGTTTCGGAGAGTGCAAGGTCAGGTCCGGATTGCCCGAGGGTCAAACTAGAAAATTATGGGCTGCTGGGTCAGGGCCGCACGTGCGGGGGATGAGGCCGTACATGCGAGGAGGGTTGGGTTCAGAGGGCTGCACACTGCCTAAAAGGCAAGTGCAGAGTGAAGGGCGGGAGAGGACCACCGCACGTACAGGGGTGAAAGCCGCACGTACGGGGGTGAAGGCTGCACGTGCGGGGAAGACACGCCGCATGTGCGGGGAAGGTGCTCCGCACGTGCGGGAGGGGAGCGCTGCACGTGCGGCAATCTGAGTAGTCCGAGAGCTCTTTTTTTTTTTTTTTTTTTTTTTCCTTTTGGGGCTGAATGTATCTCATTTTTCTTACATCCCGCTCTCTCTAAAAACACTTTTACTCCCCCTTCTCTCTAAAAACCCTCATCACACACTAAAAATCTTTGATTCTTGCAATCCATTGGGTCTAGATCCATCATTTATCTCAAGCCTTGGAGATCTAAGCTAGAACATCCCATTGTGTGGTGAAGATAAAAAATTTCTCACCTTTGACTCTAGAGTTTTGATCTCACCTCTTCAACAAAGAACTTGAGGTAGGGTTTCCTTTGAGTTATATATATATTTGCGAGTTTTGATTGATTTTCTGAGCTCATCTTTGTCTATTTCGAAAAAATGGGTTTTATGGCTCAAAAAATTATTGGTTTTGTAGAAGGGATTTATCCTTGTTTCTTTTAAAGACTTTTCTTGAATTGTTGAGCCATATGGGTTGAGATTGAGGTATAAAGTGAGGGGTTGAAAAGAAAATGAGGAGATGTTAGGATTTGTGAAAAAACCTAGAATTTGGGGATTTTCCCTACAAAAAATTGGGGGGGGGGAAGATGAGGGCACATGTTTGATGATTACATGTGTGTATACATATATATAGTTTTTCTTTTTATATCTGTATATTGTTGTGTGCCATGGTAGGTAAAGAGAACGGGAAATGTTTTGTTTTATAAAAATGTTTTGTATATACGTTGATGGAGAATTTATTAACATATGAAAATCATTGAGATTGGAAGTTGATATCAACATAATGCTATAGCTTTGAAATGATTAAAATGTTGAAAGTGTATGAGTTATGGTTACATTGTTATAAATGGGCAATGATGGTAACTTTTGGCTATTTGATGGAATAGCATGGAAAGGAGAAAACGAAGATTTTGAACCTTTATGGAAAATTTGTTGTAGTTATGATCAACGTAGAGAAACACAAAGTTGTATGGATAATTGTTGCATTGGCATTTCTAACCTTGCATGTCATGAAAAATTGGTTTGAGAAATGGAATTTTCATTGAGAATGAATCATTGTGATTGAAATTATGGAAATGTTATGGGGTAAATACGTTGGTAAGTCTGGTTAGGAGGTGTAGATGAATTTGATAAGTTGGCCTGAGTGTCCGGGGTGAAAGACCGAAAACATGCGCGGAGGAGGTACCACTTCCCTCTCGATTAGCAACCGGTAAAGTGGGGTTATTGGTAGTGCTCGTTGAGCCTACTTCCAGGCACCAACCTAGGGATTACCTGTTCGTATTTACCGCCCCTATTGTTTAAAATTGGAAGTTTTGAAATTTGTTGAGATTGCAAACTGTTGTTGAAACATGGTGATTTTCAAGAAGAGTATGAAATGAAATTTTTCTTTAAAATGGCATTGCATGGCATTTGCATTTGCATTTGCATTTAATATTGGAAATCTTGCATAAATGTATATACTTTGTTAAGGGTTCTCTACTGGGCTTTATGCTCACCCCTATGGGTTTTGGTGCAGAAAGGACGTGGTGAACCCGCCAAATTAGGGCGTGGGAATGTGTTTTGAGAGCACAAGGCTCTTTGTTGAGGTTGTAAATTTTTGTAAAGCCAAGGGCTAAACATGTATGGGTCCGAGGGACCATTTTGTGTAACCGGGCTATGCCTTGGAACTTGTAAGCCCTTGAGGGCCTTTATTCATTTTGGTTAAATGATTTTACATGCTATAGATTCATGTACTAGTTTTCAATGAATGTATAATTGCATGTGAGATTACTTTTGTATAAACATTGGAGTTATGTAATGGAACATGTTGAACATATCTTTTCGGCGTCTCTTGTGAACCATGATTATTATTATTGTATTGAAATGGTTTATATTTTTGGGGCGTTACATGGGAATTTGATTCTATTTAATGCTTGGGATGGTGCTGAATTTTCGAAAGATTGTGATTAGATTTCATTGATAAAGTATGTGAGTTAGAAGTCGATGAACCTATTGTTTAGAAGTTTTGGCTTTGGTAACCGGTAGAGAATTACCATGTTGGTATTTAAATGAGGAGATCCTTGGAAAGGTAAGAAAATGTTTGATTTTGGAAGTTTGTTGTGTATAAAGAATATTGTTGAATTGTCTTCAAAAGACTAAGTTGGAAGTTGTTGATTTACATGTGGTAAATACATGAATGTTGACATTATTATGTTATCTCTTGGGATTGTATTATGATATTACATTGATAGAGATATGGAAATTGATCACAATGGAGAACTGTGTGGAGGAAATGGAAAATGGAATCATATGAATGATTGTACATTTTGCATTATCATTTTATCGAATCAACATTAAAATTGATTTTTAATCTTGCACTGGAAGGTTATGGTTTTAAAAGAGAAATTGTTTTGTGAAACAAGATCTATTGTTTTGTTTTGGGTAAGTACATTGGTAAGTCTGGATAAGGGGTGTAGTTGATATTGGTTAAGTTGGCTTAAGTGTCCATGGTGAAAAACCAAAAACGCGCGCGAAGGAGGTGCCACGTGCCTTCCAGTGAGAGACCGGTAAAGTGGGGGATTTGGTAGTGCTTGATATGCCTACTTGCAGACACTAGCCTAGGGATTACCTGAGTCGTATTTACCACCTCGAATATTTATTGAAATTGTTGGATTAATGTGTTTTCAAATTGATATTGTGTACAAGATTTTCAAAAGATGAGAAAAATATTTTGAGCATGACATGGCATAAGGATTCGTCTCATAAGATTGTATAAAATGTATTTGATGTTTTGTTAGATGTCATTATGAATTTGTTTAATTATTTGATTCGATTGACAATGGGGTAATTGAATAAATTGAAAGGAATGTCTTGTAGCTATTGGCGTATGTTTATTTATTTAAGTTAACTTGTTATGGTTAATTGAATAAATTGAATTTAAGAGATTATGTAATAAAATCATATGATTTTTGACATAATATGATTTCACGTATATGTATACGTATCTTTATACCCGTATATCTTCTAATATTATAATATGTAACGGCCTCAAAAAAATAACATTTAACCCATCAATATAAACATGCATTTATATATATAAGATCCACATTCTTCAATTCATCAAAGTATTTCTTTACAAAAGTATTACATGTTAACAACAAAAGCAAATGCCCTACGGGTTTACAACTTTCCAAGTTAACATTTGGTTACAAAAAAAAAAAGAGTACTAACTTAATTACACATTAAGCCCTTGGCTTGGATTTACATGTAATACATCAAAAAGAAATAAGACAACAAAAGGTCTGTCCGCCTCTAGTCTCCCAAGCTATGTCCTTGGAGGTGGCATGCTATCTGTACCTGAAAATGATGTTCCCATATAGGGTGAGCCACAGCCCAGCATAAATATACTAAACCAACTATGAACAATGACTAAAAGATTAGTAATTGATAGATGGTCAACACTGATACATCCACATATATCACATCACAATTTCATAACATACAAGTCTATGTCATTTTTCATTCTCCATCTTTATTTAATAGATAAGCATATTAGCTATGTCAACACATCAACAGATAAACATATTACACATCAACAAATAAGCATATTAGCTGTATCCACACTTCACTAGACAAGCATATGAGCTGTATCTACACTTCTCAAAGATAAGCCTATGAGCTGTATCTTCACTTCTCTAGACAAGCATATGAGCTGTATCTACGGAGTTCATCCCCCATCTCCTCCCAACACTATCCGGTTT
The DNA here is from genome assembly GCF_055761805.1 of Camellia sinensis. Taxonomy (NCBI): domain Eukaryota; kingdom Viridiplantae; phylum Streptophyta; class Magnoliopsida; order Ericales; family Theaceae; genus Camellia; species Camellia sinensis. The sequence goes on from NC_138972.1 coordinate 152,869,031, forward strand.
AGAGGTTCATCCCCCATCTTCCCCTAAACCGCGGAGTACATCCCCCATCTCCTCCTCTACACACAATGCATATAAACACAAAGGTTCTATACACAATCAATCAATACATAAAATTAATGTATTCTATCCACCATCATACCCTATGACGCATTCAATCGATTAGTTTTAGTTTGCCTAATCATCATGCATTGTCTACAATAATCAAGACTATCCTCCACCGATAGCCCAAAGCAGTTATTTCTAAACAGAAAATAATTGCACAAAAATGGATATTAAATCAACATTTCAATTAGGTGAGCGATAAATGATCCAACTACACCCTCTAATCCCTTCCCTTTCCAATTTCCGCATTCGCAATTCAATCCCTCATTTCCAACAATTAATTATACAAATTAATCAATCAATGTAATTAGGGCATTTTCCATAATTAACATTTCAACCCCTACGGTTCCTTTTTCATCAATGCTTCAACATTAATTTCATTCCTTCATGCCAAACATACATTTAGGTTTTATATAAATAAAAACCCCAACTTTTGTAAAATTATACAAAGGCCCAAACTCTCTCAAAATTACCCAACAACCCCCAACATATTGAAATGCAAAAATTTAAAGACAAAGCTCATAAAGAGGAGTAGGATATCCCTACCTCGAAGTTAGAGCTCGGATGGAGAAGAGACCAAAACCAAAGTGCTCCAAAGACCAAGATTTTCGGATCAAAACGACCCCCTCGACGATCAACACAACTTTTACAAAGGCCGAAGAGAATGAGGACACTCTAACTAGATCAAACCCTAGAGAGAAGGGAGTTTCTAGAGAGAGGGGCTCTCAAAAATGGGTTTTAGAAAAAGTAGGAGAGAGAAAGAAAAGTAAAAAGTGATTTAAAATCACCCAGCGGATAACTTATATACGCACGACCCGCTCGAGCGTAGAATAGAGCGCTCGAGCGTAAAGCACAAATATCTGGTCCCGCTCGAGCTCATAGATGACTGCTCGAGCGTCAAGAAACAAAAGCAAAACACATCCGCTCGAGCGTGAAAAGCAAGTCCGCTCGAGCGCAGATTTTCATCTCCCAGAACTTTTCAGGAAAAGAACTACCCGCTCGAGCGCCAACAATCCCACTCGAGCTCAACCCGCTTGAGCGCAAGAAACCCGCTCGAGCGTAGAAAACACACCTGCAGAAGTTTTGCAGGGTCACAAAATACTGGAAGTGTGTAAACCCCGCTCGAGCGCAAAAAGACCCGCTCGAGCGGACAACCGAAAACCAAACTCCGCTCGAGCGCAGAATGACCCGCTCGAGCGTAACACCAAAAACCTGGACAACTAGATTTGAGACTAAGGTTCAACCAACCTGCAATCCACCTGCCCAAAACATCCCAAAACTCACACTGGTGGAATTAAAGGATAGCAACAAGGTACACAACCACCAACCTCATGGAACCGAGTCCGGAATACAACAAAATAGTAGAGGGACAACCGGGATCGCTATATAATATGAGATTGTTTGGTGAGCTAGTGGTTACTAGTAGAGGGACACACACTGCACTATCCCTGAATTACTCAAACACACTGCACTCACTGTATTCTACTGCATACACACTGGCACCCAGTATTCGTCTGAATCTGTTAAATTTGCACACAATGCTATATCTGTTCTGAAACACCCAAACACGCTGACACATCACACGTATTTCACTGTAAGCACACCGACACCCGGTATTTGCCTGAATCTGTCAAACTTGCACACATGCTTCATCTGCTTTTTCAAAACTGCATTTTGAATGTTGTTTTGCAATTGTTACTTTCTGTTTACAGGAGGGTTCCCATACCATCCGCGGGTATGGGAATACTGGCGCTCGGGAGTGGTACGGTGAGCTCCCTGATGCAGTCTGGCGCATCGTGGATCGAGCGGGTTTCGGTGCCTTTTGCCGAGGACTCTCTAGGCTCTCCACTTGTAGGCCTCTCCTTGCCGCTCTGGCGGAGAGATGGTGGGGGTGATCCGATCCCTTTCGACATTGACATGGATGAGTGGACCGCCGCTCAGGTCCATCTACTGGGGGAGGCGCCACCCCTAGCTCGCCCAGGTTTCATTCGATACTCCTGGTTCGAGGTCCAGTTTCGAGTCCAGCCCGTGTTGGAGGAGGAGGCGCAGATGACCCCGGAGGACGTGGAGAGGTATGCTCGCGGCTTCCTCATGTTCCTGTTCGGGACTACCATCTTCGCCGACCGGGCGAACACCGTGCCTCTCTGTCTTCTCAGCGCACTGGTGGACGTCCGGGACATTCTGCACTATGATTGGGGCGGCGCCGCTCTGTCCACTCTCTACGGGTACATGAGCTCGACTTCTCGCGGCAGCGGCCAGCTACTCGGAGGCTACTGGCGGGCTTGGGAGGTACACTTCTTCTCCGCTTTTTCATTTCTGTCTCGTACTTTCTGTACTCTATACACTGCACACACTGTAGTCTGCTTTACACTTGCTGTATACTGTGCACGCGGCACACACATACATTCTGCTTTACACTGACTGCACACGGCTCACACTGTACACTGCACACAATACACTGCACAACATACGGCTCTGCCATTTCTGCTTTATTCTTCATTCTGCTTCAACTGATAAATGCACTGGTATTTATCTTGCAGTTGTGGGTTTACGCCTACTTCCCTAGGCTCGCTCCTGTGCCAGTTGCGGAGACTCCTCTGGCCGTCCCATTTTCGAGTCGCTTCGACGGGAGATGCACCCGGCGACCACGGGAGACATTCGGCTTCTTCCGCCGATATTTCGATACCATTACCCCTGCCGAGGTATGTTTTACTTACAGTTCATTTAAGCTTCGCTTTTCCACTGTATATTTCCAAAACAGTAGATAACAAACTGTCTGTCACTTTCAGATCACATGGCGGCCGTAGGCTCCCTTGCCGGCGGCGATGCGGGATCGGTTCGCTGGTGCGGAGGAGACCTCGCATTTCCGGATCTTGCTTGAGGACCCGGTCTGTCGGGCTTGGTACCTGGGGGAGCGTTTCTTACGCCAGACCCTGGGGTTACCTGAGCAGATAGTCCCGGTTCACCCCCCCGCAGATATGAGGGAGACCGAGGGGCTCACCAGCGAGCAGATGGATGACTACACCATTGGCTGGGAGGAGGCCGGCTTCAGAGGTACCGAAGACTATCAGGAGTACGTGCGGACGTACCTGATGCGACCTTTGAGCGGTTGTCGAGCAGAGGGGGCCAGGCCTGTGGCATCGGCGGCTGGGGCCGGAGCGGGAGTTGGAGTAGGGGCTGCGAGGAGGGCCCGAGTCCGTGGCAGGGGCGGAGTGCAGGGAGGACGGGGAGCTGGCTGGCCCGCCCTGCCCGCTGTACTGACTTTCCAGGGGCAAGGTGGGGCGACCTATTAGATCCCCTTCGCCCCTCCACCGGCTGGTCACGAGTTCATCGATGTCCCCGACTTACCTCCGGTATGTTTTACTGTATTTTGTACGGTTATTCATTTCAGTTTACTTGATATTCCATAGAATATTAATGCATCTGACGCTTTTGCAGGCTTCCCCTGGGTATACCCGTCAGTCGTTGGCGATGAATGCCTCGATGATGGGGATGCTTCAGCGGACTTTTGACCTCCTAGCCCTCTACAGCATACCGGTATGTCCTTCTAACACTGGCCTCAAACCATTCATACACTGCTTTACATAACCTGATGCACGGCATAACACCCGATACACTGATATCACAGTATCTGACACACTGCATACACTGCATTCTGCACTGTTAAACTGCCCACGGCATTCATACACTGTACTCGGCATTGTATTCTGCACTGATAAACTGCTCACGGCATTCATACACTGTACTCATACACTACATTCTGCACTGATAAACTGTCTACAGTATACTGATGCATTTCCCTTTTGTGTACTTTTTCAGCCTCCTTTCCAGATTCCCATGGCAGGAGGTGCTCCAGCTGGGCCTTCTGTCCCTGCCCGGGGGAGAGATGAGGAGGGCCGGATATTTCCCCGTACCAGGGGAGGGCGTACTCATGTCAGGAGTAGCTCGCGAGCTCCAGTCCCGGACGATGATGATGACGAGGAGTCAGAGGCGGAGGCCGAGGCAGAGTCCGAGTCATCGGAGGAGGAGTCCGGAGGCGGTTCTAGCTCGGGTTCTGGCGACGACGCTGATGATGCTCCTGGACCCTCGTCTAGGAAGAGGACCAGGACAGACTGACGGCCCTTCGAAGTTGCTTGACATGGATGCAGATTTTTGCTACCTTTTCTTCTTTGTACTTTTCCTCTTGTTGGTAGTTAGATTACCTTGTACTGCCGCAGGCAGATTTTGTTTTCTTCAAAATTTTGTACTTGAAAAAGATTATGAAATGAACAGATTTTTACTTAAAAAGTGTTACATTTACATGTCTCATGCATTGCATCGCATTCCACCCTGTTACACCTCAATGTAAATGAAATTGATTGGTTATCTGAAAATTGAACACTTGCACTTGTAATAATCAGATAATTAAACAGCCAACAGCAAAATGACCCAAGCAACCCACTGCCTGATTCTGGACATACAGCCCTTACTCTGTTAGGGATTAATCTGCATACAGCCCATAACACAGCATTCGATTCATTCTGCACACGGCAAACTTCTGAACAAACGGCCCAATCTAACAGGACGGACCTCAAGGATGGAACCGGTTGGAGTCGAAACACGTTCAAATGTAGAGAATGGCACAGCATTCCGAGTGTAAATGATTTTTGAAATCGAATGAGGGTTTTTCAAACCGGGATATCGAGCCTACAATTGAACACAGCGGGGAGGACTCAAATATAAAGGTACACGACCTAAACACAACGAGACACGCTCGAAAAAGACCTAAAACAAAGGTGGAGATATACAAAACAAAAGACACGACATACAGACGCGTTAGCGAAGATGGGGGACCTCGGACCACGAGGAGCCAGTTCAACCTGGGTATTGTTTCCCACCCTTTCTGATTTGTGATTCTCACATCACTCGGATCTCGAGCTCGAATTTTTTTCTCAAAACCCTTTTCCTCACTTTTCTCTCAACTTACACCTCTCTATTCTTATTCTCTCATTTTCCATCCCTCCCCGGGGTGATTGATGGATAAATAGAACGGTGTGGGTTCATGCTCAACACCGTTAGCTCACGGCCATTTCTTCTGGTGGGCAGAGTGCTCTTCTGGCAAGTACGTCGATGACGGGGGAAAGACAGAACGCCTGGCTTAACTGTGCCCCTAGTTCATCATTTTAACCATTTTTTGTTTTTGCTTTCTACTAAAACAATTTTGATCAAAATGAGAGTCGGATTAACGTACTTGTTCGATTTTTGATTTGAAAAGCATGCAAGTCAGGCTGCAAGCACTGAAAATTTTCCTTTTTGGGTCCAAGACAATGGTCCAGTTTTGGAAAATGAAATAGTTTTCGAGAAAATAGTCAGCCTCAGTAAAAATTTTCAAAAACTATTTTTCAAACAGCTGATGCTCAACAAGCATGGAACTTACTCTTCGAGATGCGCAACCTCGGGTCGGAGGCAATGGAAAATTGCCCCTGGTTTGAAGGGGGGTGGGAGGCAACGGAAAGTTGCCCCTAGTTTGAATAGTGGCTCACGGCGGCTCGTGGCAACGGAAAGTTGCCCTTTGTTTGGGTGGTGCCGCAGCAGTCTGAAAACAGTCTTCATTGGCGGTGGTCGAGCTCTTGGACACAGCGATAACGAAGACGGTCACAACAAATATATGGACACAATCACCTTGAAGGGTGTTGGCCGCTGGACTTTGGGGACGAAATCGAAACCATTGCATGGACTGAGACGCTATGAAAGCGTTGGGGGCTGGACTTCATGATGAAGTTGCCTACGTATCCCAAACATGGGAATCAAGCCTCACGTAGTTCCGGTTAAGGTACACTCGGGTATTTTAACCTTCACTTTTTAGGCTCTCATTTTTGCCAAGGCGCCCAATGCGGGTTTTCGACCTTGCGAGCTTCTTTTCATTTTCTTTTGTGCATTTCTTTTTCTCTTCTTTTTTATTTTTTCTTTTCTTTTCTTTTTGCATTTTTTGTCTTTTTTGTATTTTTCTCTTGCTCTAACTTTTGCCTGGGTCGCCCTTCCGGGTTTTCGGCCCAGCGAGCCTCTCAAAGGGTAAAAGTGTAGCAAGTCCATGCCAAATGGTTTTTTTTTGAAATTGAAGCCTCTCTGTGTCTAGGAGAACTGCCGTTGCAATGATTTAGAGGAGAATCCATCCCGGTTACTCCACGAGCTTCTTCTGGCGAGATCTACTTCTTCTGATTCGGCTTTGATGCTTCTTGATCGAAGGCTACTTCAAAACTGGCCACACGCGCCTTTCGTGGTGTTTGTCCGTTGAACTTTCTGAACGTTCTAAACGGGTTCAAAGTCGAAAAACAAATGGGTTGAATCTTGGGGCTGAGAGCGATCCTAGGCTGCGTGACCTCAAGAGGGATTCCACACAAGTCTTCACAGGGCCGCGCAAAACATTTGTTTTTGAAAGTTTTTAAGAAAGCGACAAATCGCTCGCGCCGAAGATAGTGTGGAACCAATCTGGATCAGGCCAGGATCCTTCTCAGTACTCACGCCGACAAGCATGATTTCATTCATTAAAAGGCTTAGCACGCCTCTCTTTCTCTCAAAATGATCAAAATTTTGCAAAACCCAAGGAACTCCTTCCTCTTCGTTTTCATCACCGCAGTGTTCAAAAGTTTTTTTTTGAAAAACTTAGGTTAATGCAATGAGTTTGGCACGCAGGAGAGCAGGCGAGATGTGCTGTCAGCCCAATCAAATTCTCTGGCCCTTATGCTGAAAACAAGCATGAAGTTGAGATAGCAACAGCTGTTCCGTTCGAATTGATTGGTGTAACTGGCTCCTTGGCAGAAATAGACTCAAAACAAAAGCAGATAATAACAAAACGGCGTTCGGGACAACAACCCCAGAATCACCTAGTATTATATACAAAGGGGACTGACTCGATACAACAAGACAGACCCTTAAGCGAAAGACTGACTCAAGACAAAGAGACAGACTCAAAACAAAAGACTGACTCGATATCCAAGCCAGGATTTACAAAACTCGGTTTCACCGATGCTCAAAAATGCGTGCCAGACGCTACATCCAAAATACACCAAATGTCGCCCGCAGGCGGTTCACTTCACATACTCGCAGTATCTGAGTCCTCGAAATCCAACAACTGGGTGGTAACGGACTTGCCTGAGGTGGGTGGGAGGATAACCTTGTTATCGATCAAATCCTGCACTTCATGACGAAGGCGGGAACATCCATCGGTACTGTGACCGGACTGTTGGTGGTACGCACAGTACAAGGTAGCATCATGCGTGGCGGGGAGATTCTTCAGGAGTGGTCGAGGCTCCAAAGGTTTAAGATGCCCATTCTTTGCCAATATTAGCAATGCCCTAGACAAAGGCATGTAGAGGTCGTGAAAGACCCTGCGCCCTCGGGGCAGGTACTTTGAAGTTTGAGGATTCTTGCCAGATGCGCTAGCGAAAGGGTCGGCTGGCACTGCCTTGGCTTTTTGAACCTTTCCCGGTGCAGGGTTGGGAACTACAGGAATTGTCTGGGCATGACGGGGCCCATCCCGATTTTCTACCTGGCTTGAACTGCCTTTGATCGGAGTGGGGAAAGCATCATCCACAGCTTTGATCACGATCACAGATGTTTGTTGTTTGTTCATTCCTCTGACTTTCAGAGCCTCGACTGCCCACAGCAGTTGTTCAATAGGATCGGCATCTACCTTTGCCTTGTCTTTTCCTCTAGCCTCAGCCTGATCAAGGGTCTGGGTCGGTGCTGGCATGTCGCGGCTGTAGCTGGAAGCCACCTCTAGCTGGCTGAGCTCTATCACAATCCGCCCCAGTAGCGGGGGCTCCTGTGGTACGAAATTCCCGGCATACGGCGCCGCTGGCGGTGAAGCCGACATTCCATAGGCCAGATCGGCCACGGGCCTCTGGAGGTCACCTATCATCCCCATCAATTCAAAGGTGGTGGGCTCACGAGCCTGATATAACTGGGGAGCCCAGACCGGGTGCACAACGGGCGACCTGGGTGGATGTGACATATTGATGCTGGCCTCACTCTGCGGAGCGGTTCCCTGCTCCAATGCAGCCGTCATAACCACAATTTCTTCTGAATTTTGTGCCGTCATAAATCCTGTCTCAGCAAGGGGAGACACTGGCTATTCTGTATCAACTCTGCAACTCTCTGAACCCTTGAAAGGAAAAACAGACAGCATTTCAGCCCAAACTGATCAAACACGGGTGTAGCCAAACAACTGTACCCTACTGCTGATCACTGTTCCCAGAAATCACTGTTCCCGAAAACTGAACCCTGATACCCGCGGATAAATGATTCTTATAACTGATACTGGTACTGGTGTCCTCAGGTTTGATACTCAAACTTGCAAACTGACATGTACTTTCCCTGTAGAAATACATTCTAGAAGCACATAGCAAGTAAAGAGAACAAAAACACCCCTATGTTGGGGTAGGGTTTCCCTGTCCTATTTTGTCAGGAGCTAGGATTTCACTACGCACACAACGATTTTTCAAACAACCTAACGTCTGGTACGCAACCTGTCCTAACTTGGAATGGTCACTATGGATCCGAATATGCACTAGGTCGGATGGTCGAAAAGGGTGCCTCAGTAAAAACCGGGGTTTGTGTTCTCATGCTGTCAGAGCCCATAGTCGGTCAGCCTTATGGACATGCCTTGACAAGACAAGCCTCCGGCAAACCGTTCAGTAATGGCAGACGGCAAACACTGTGTTCCTAGGCGCACCAATGCACATGCAATGCAAAGAAACACATAAATGAAATCAAAACAGGAAATCATGAGTTCGAGTCAAGCTCTCTAAAAATCCCCAGCAGAGTCGCCAGAAACTGTAGGCGCGCCCGCGGAGGGGGACCTCGCTGCTACAGTTCGGACTCGCGATTTTTGTTGTCGCGGTTCTTAATCTGAACCAAAGAGTCCAAATCTGGAAAATCGTTTTGAGAAACAAATTTTTGAAAAAGTAGTGCCAAACATGGACTGCTTTGCCAGATACAGAGTCGCCACCTAAATATTTTTTTAAAATGGGGGAATTTAGGAAACCCTGACTCGGTGCCGAAGGCCACATGTCCGTCATCACCAGAGTTGTCTCGGCTCGGGAGCTTGGGTACGATCGGGGAAGGTCAGTTATGAGCACCCCCTTTCGCCCGGTCCGAAGACCGGCCTCTACTAACCATGATGTCCGATTTTGAAAACGTTATGTGTTCTTATTCCATTTATTAGCCTAGAATTACTATGTTATGCGCGCAGCAAACAAGTATAGACTAGATTGCCTAATTTGGAAAGAAACATTGCATATCCGTTCGTTTTGAAAATGCTTTGGAATTTGCTACTCGCAAGTAGGCTAAAACACGGATTTCAATGAGTTTTTCCAACTCAAACAATCCAACCTTCACCCACAGGCATTCAAAACATTTTATCACATAAGCATCTAGCCACATGGTAAACATGCTGTCATGTTAACATTCACACGCATGCGGGATGCTAAAGCGAAAATACTTACATCGTACTCCGTGCCAAAACAGTAAACTAGTTAGCAAACAAGCGTGTCCTAGTTCATGTTAAATTGCCTAATGCAACACATACAGGATGCAATTAGATAGGCTCGGCTAACCTAAGCATGGCATATGACATGCGATCAACTATCACATATTCAATTTTTGAATTGAAGTACAAATGCAGTTAGCGTGATGTACCGAGCCTAATGCATGCAATACAAATGCATGGATGCACACATGCATAGCATAAGGTATGCTAAATTAAACGTGCCCTAATCTACCATCATAAGCAGGTAAACAAAAGGGAAGAAAGAAGTGGGGATTGGAAGACATACACACCACCCACGCACACTTATTACAGATTTGCCCTCACTCGGAGGGACCAAATAAATAATACAAATTAATTAACTACGCAAGCTAATTAAATATTACAAATTAATTAATTAATTAACAAATTAACTAATCTAGGAAAAACAGTAAACCGCCTCGGGAAACGCGCCGCCATGCATAGGCTGCCTCTGTTTTCCTTCCTTCACTCCTCTGGAGGCTGTCAAAACCTCAGGACTGCATCCCTGGACACTGGGGAGTGTCACCGGCTGAGTGGAATTACCACCGGCAGTGGTGTGTGGCCATCGGCACAAAATGAAGCTGTCGGCAGAGGAATTGTTGCCGGTCGGCACCTTACACTGCCGGTCGGCAGAGTGTTCCTGCAGAATCTGCAAATGACAGCAACAGAGGGCAAGGCAAAGCATGGCAGCACAATTCAAGGCATATATGCACCAACCATGTCCCTTATCATGATAATGACTCAAAGGGGCATGTGCCTCGATTCTCGGACCACCAATCACGCATTTCCATGCATGATGGCCCAAAGAACCAAGTATGCAACTTTGATTTCAAATGCAATGCAAACCAATCAAACCAAACAAGGCCCAATTCCTATCATCAAGTCAAGGAACAAGGCATGCATGCAAGATGCAATGCAGCCTAAGCATACAAACTAAGGATGCAACATGGCATGGGGACAAGCTTATGCAAGCATACAAGCATACATATGGCAATGCAAATAGATAGAAAGATGGACTTAAACATGAATTAGGCAGCTCTAAATAGGCCTAAAACAGTAGCCATAATGCTATAATATGAGGGACCAAATACACATGCACACATACACATGTTGAAGGCCAACACTTAGGCACAAATTGAACAACCCTTAAACACATTTGAAAGGGGGAATCATGGACTAATTAGCATGCAACATAAGCATTGAAATCATGCTAAAACATGGTGCCAAACCAAGCAATAAATCAAGCCAAGCATGCATCAAATGGCCTAAGTGCTCAAAACAAACCAATGGAGCATTGGACTACACTTAGCAAGACCAAACATGGCATGAAATCATTGACCAAAAAACAGAGTTTTAGGACATTAATACAAGGCCTAAGGACCACTTAGATGGCATCTAAATGATTCAAAAACAAAGGCATGCATAAACACCAAAACATGGAGCATGAGATGACAACCTTACAAGGCATTAAAGGGACATCAAATGTGAGCTCTCAAGCATACAATAAGGTCTGAAATGGCATGGTGGATGGTCCCAAATCACCAAAACAATGCAAGGATAGCATGCTATACATTCACATACTTAAGGCCAACAAGCCGGAATGCAAAGGGGCTATATGATGCATGCCAAATTCGACCCAAACAACCTAGGACAGACCTAGAACATGGCAAAACATGCACAAAATCTTCACAAGACTAAGCCTAAAACATGCTCCAACAAAGGCTAACAACCTAAGACATGTTAAGGCAATAACATGGCATTACAAGGCAACTATGCTAAGCATGCATGGAGTACCAAAACCAACTTAAAATCATGTTATATTATGGATATATAAGCATGAAAAACAGCCTAAACATGCTCAACACATACTCAAGCATGATGCTCTCTCAAGAGGCCAAAACATGCCCTTTTCAAGGACAACAAGGAGAGGGGGTGGCCCTCTCCTTCTTGGGACTTCAAGGCATCATCTTCACCACTGAAATCCCTCAAGATTTCAGTGGTGAAGAGACCCCAACACCAAAATCCCGGAGCTAGCACAAAAGGGCACAAAATGAGGCCTTTTAAGGCCTAAGGGTGTTCAAACTTACCCAAACCACAAATCACTCTTAACAAACAATCAAGAGGACTAAAAAAAAGAACTTTTTTGTGTTATACACTAGGCTCAAAAACGAATTTAAGATAGGTATAAACAAGGTGCAAAAATGGGGAATAAAGGTGTTAGTTTCTTACCATTGATGACCCCTTCACAAATGGTGCTCCAATGGCCTTCCTTAGCTTGAATCCAACACCAAAACTTCAAGACCAGTCCCTTAGAACCTCAATAACCAAAGGAAGGTGAAACACTAGGTGTTTGTGTGAAATAGTAAGACACAAAACACCTAGAGCACAAAAGAGAGGGAAAGAGAGATAGGAAGTGTATCTAACCCTAACCCTAAAACCAGAGCTTACCAATGGCTGTTTTTGCTCTCAAAATATCTAAACTCTCTAACCTCTTAAGCCAAGAGACCCCTCTCTCTCTATATGGCACTTCTTGTCTTGTAAAGCTTACAAGACAAGCTTCATAAGAGGGAGATCCCTCCATACACGTGTATGGAGGGGAGCAAAAGCAAGATAGTTGTCTTAAAATATCTGCAAAAGCAGATGCACAGTAATCGGCCGGCCAAAAATGCCATCTTGGCCAAAAAGAGTGCCGGCCGGCACTAAAAAGTGCTGACCGGCAACAAATAGTGCCGGCCGGCAATATACATTGCCGGTGGCAGCAAAAACCAGCCGGTGGCCTCTAGCCACTGCCGGTGATGGGTGGGGATGGTCCACAAGCCTTACCCTGCCCTTCCAAGGCAAAACATAAGTGTTTGGGGCAAAACCAGACACTAAACAGTCGAGTTCGGAGATCCTGAGGCAAGGCACGCGAGCCGAGACCTCCGGGAACTCCAAACGAACACAAACATGGATAAGCACCGAGTGTTCAAACGGTGACGTCCAAGTCTTGAGGACGGTCAAAAATGGGGTGTCTACAGGGATGTACTCCACGGTTTAGGGGAAGATAGGGGATGAAACTCTAAACCGGATGTTGTTGGGAGGAGATAGGGGATGGACTCCATAGATAGAGCTCATATGCTTATCTAGTAATGTGTTGACAGAGCTCATATGCTTGTCATTGGAAGTGTGATAGTGCTCTTATGCATATCTGTGGAAGTGATGATATAGCTTGTATGCTTATCTGTTGGTGTGTGATATAGTTTGTATGCTTATCTGTGATGAAATGGGAAAGTGCTTGATGTGAGTTATTGTCTCATATAAGTTGTTTGGCCAGGTTCTGAGCCAGGGTTATAAATTGAGAATTTGAAAAGAATTGGAAAATGGATTGTAACATGGACTTATATGTCATGAAACCGTAAAATGTGATAAGGGAAAGTATCAGTATTAGCCATCTATCAACTGCTAATCTTTTAGTCATTGTTCATATTTGGTTTAGTATATTTCTACTGGGCTGTGGCTCACCCTATATGAGAATATCATTTTCAGGTACAGGTAGCATGCCACCTCCAAGGACGTAGCTTAGGAGGCTAGAGGCAGGCAGATTTTTGTTATTTTATTTCTTTGATGTATTACATGTATATTCAAAGCCAAGGGCTTAATGTGTAAATGAGTTAGCACTCCTTTGTTGTAACCAAGTGTTAACTTGGAAAGCTGTAAGCCCGTAGGGCATTTCCTTTTGCTGCTAACATGTAATACTTTTGGTAATGAAACTCTGATGAATAGAAGAAAGTGGAACTTTTATATATCAATGTATGCCTATATTGATGGGTTTAATGTTAAAATTTTGAGGGCGTTACATTTCTCCTTTCCATACATCCTCCCAAAACTGGCTCATTTCCCCATTAGCCACAAATAACCAGGAAATCGAGACGAAAAAGAAAGACCTTGAGAAATGGACTTCCATGGAGATCGCAAATTTCCCCAGTTAACTACATAAGAATCCCAATAATTAGCTTCAACCCCATTACTTCCTCTTAGTGACAGATTGCCATAAAGAACCACACTCCATAGAAATCTCTATAACAATTTTCTAATTCTATAATAACTTGTAGAATGAGCCATCATAATTTCTTGGGTACCGTCAATAACTGACAATCATAATTTAGTAACTTACAAAAAATAAGTAACTTAGTAGTAGTAATAGTAGTGGTGGTGCTGAACTACTGATATTATCACCACTAGTCAAAAAGTCACCATAGTCTTCTCTTCATCACAAACACAGACCAAGAATTGAAGTGTTCGGTCCGCCTCGGCTTCTTCGGGGCTAGAGGCCAGCTCAGCATTGTCAGAATCTTGTGCTCGGGAGATGTCAGGGTGCGGCATTCATCGTCGGTGCAGTCGCTATTGCTGCCACTCTTCGGTGTTTGAATTGTGGGAGTTTCGTCGGTGGAGGGTTTGATTCTGATGGTGGGTAGTCGGAGTTGGGGCAAGCCTTGTTGGAATTCTGACGTCTTGTAAATTGAGGTTGGTTTTTTGTTTTTTTTTTGAAGGGAGAGGAAGAGGTTGGGGAGGACAAAAAATGAAGGAGAGGTGTGTGTATATATAGAATTATAGAGAGAACGAGAGAGAGAGAGAGAGAGAGTGTGTGTGTGTGTTCTGAAAATATCCCGTATTTTTAGCCGTTTTGATACAAAGAATTAATGTGATTTCAGTTTTGATACGGGAAACAAAGAAATCTCCGCATTGATTACGCTCTCCCATAGCTTCTTCTGTGTTGAAAAAGAACACTAAAACGTATGTTATGAATACCAATTATGAATGAATACTTCACGTATGTTAAATGTATACCAATTAGGAATGAATCTTAATCTTTGCATAGCAAATGAATATTTGCTGCTGTTATCTTCGCTCTCTTAGTTGCCTTCACATGGCTTTCCATATTTGGCTTTCCAAATAAGAACAAACTCTCCTCAGCAACAGACCATATCAGACAATAGCAGCATTTAGAATATTAAATTATTTATTTTGTTTCATTTAACTAAACAATAAGCATTTTCTTGCATTTTTTGTCCTATTTTTTTTTTTAAATTTTCAGTCAAATTTTTTTTTTTTGTAAAGTTTTGAATATTTAAAATTTCACATAAATAAAGCAGTATGTCAAAAACTAAAATAATGACATAAATAAAATATTTAAAATAAATAATGACAAATAATATTGAGATATTTTCAAAATAAAAATTATGTGTGTTTGGTCATAAATAATATTTATTTATGTGAATTTTTAAATATTTATGTCATTATTTTATGTCAATAATATTTATGTCATTATTTTATGTGAAGTATACGTTTACTTTGGTAGGTATTTTTAACTAAACCCAAAATACCTTAAGAGAGCGAAGATAACAGCGACAAAGATTCATTCATAATTGGTATACGTTTAACATACGTGAAGTATTCATTCATAATTGGTACTCATAACATACATTTAAGTGTTCTTCTTCAACACAGAAGAAGTTATGGGAGAGCTTAATCAATGCGGAGATTTCTTTGATTCCTATCAAAACTGTCAAAATCACTTTAATTCCTCGTATCAAAACTGTTCAAAATCAGGGATATTTTCAAAACTCTTTCCCTATAATTCTATATATACACACACAAACCCAAAAACAAGAAGAAGATGAAGAAGGAAAGATAAAAAAACAGAGAGAGAGAGAGAGAGATATGATTGGTTGCAAAAGATTTTGGGAAGGGCTTTAAGTTTTTAGATTTCAAAGAAGGTGTATATATATATATATATAGGAGTTTTGGCACATGAACATTTTTTTAATTTGTAAATGTATGCATAGGAGCAGAGCTGTGGGCCATTATATTGATTCAATCCATCCAAGGGCTAGAAATGATTGGTTGTGAAAATTTCTTCGTTTGCATCGTAGAGTCATCATTTTTGCATGTTGTAGAATCATAAAATTGGTAAATTTATAAATTGTGCGCGTTGTAGAATCATAAAATGGGTAAATTTATAAATTTTCTTTGCAAGAATTGGAAATAAAATAAAAATAAAATAAATTTCTTTGCAAAAAGGAAACTTCTATATAAGTGTGCATCGTAGAGTCATAATTTGTGCGTCGTAGAATCATAGAATTTGTAAATTTTCTTTGCAGGGATTGGAAATGCAATTAAAATAAAACAAATTTCTTTGCCAAAATGAAACTTCTATATAAGTGTGCATCGTAGAGTCATAATTTGTGCGTCGTAGAATCATAGAATTTGTAAATTTGTAAATTTTCTTTGCAAGGATCGGAAATACAATTAAAATAAAATAAATTTCTTTACAAAAAGGAAACTTCTATATAAGTGTACATCGTAGAGTCATACTTTGTGCGTTCGTAGAATCATAGAATTTGTAAATTTGTAAATTTTCTTTGCAAGGATTGTAAATAAAATTAAAATAAAATAAATTTCTTTGCAAAAAGGAAACTTCTATATAAGTGTGCATCGTCGAGTCATAATTTGTGCGTCGTAGAAATGATTGGTTGGAGAAATTTCTTTGCAAAAATGAAACTTCTATACAAATTTATTTTATTTTAATTTTATTTCCAATCCCTGCAAAGAAAATTTACAAATTCTATGATTCTACGACGCACAAATTATGACTCTACGATGCACACCTATATAGAAGTTTACTGTTTGCAAAGAAATTTATTTTATTTTAATTTTATTTCCAATCCCTAATTTTATTTCCAATCCCTGCAAAGAAAATTTACAAATTCTATGATTCTATGACGCACAAATTATGACTCTACGATGCACACATATATAGAAGTTTCCTTTTTGCAAAGAAATTTATTTTATTTTAATATTATTTCCAATTCCTGCGAAGAAAATTTATAAATTTACCCATTTTATGATTCTACAACGCACACAATTTATAAATTTACCAATTTTATGATTCTACAACACGGAAAAATGATGACTCTACAATGCAAACAAAGAAATTTTCACAACCAATCATTTCTAGCCCTTGGATGGATTGAATCAATATAATGGTCCACAGCTCTGCTCCTATGCATACATTTACAAATTAAAAAAATGTTCATGTCCCAAAACTCCTAGATATATACCTTTTTTGAAATCTAAAAAATTAAAGCACTTCACAAAATCTTTTGCAACCAATCACATCTCTCTCTGTTTTTCTGATCTTTCCTTCTTCATCTTCTTCTTGTTATTGGGTTTGTGTGTGTATATATAGAACTATAGAGAGAGAGAGTTTTGAAAATATCCTTGATTTTGAACAGTTTTGATACATGGAATTAAAGTGCTTTTGACAGTTTTGATAGGAATCAAAGAAATCTCCGCATTGATTAAGCTCTCCCATAACTTCTTCTGTGTTGAATAACACTTAATGTATGTTATGAATACCAATTATGAATGAATACTTCACGTATGTTAAACGTATACCAATTATGAATGAATCTTTGCTGCTATTATCTTCGCTCTCTTAAGGTATTTTGGGTTTAGTTAAAAATACCTACCAAAGTAAATGTATACTTCACGTAAAATAATGACATAGATATTATTGACATAAATATAATGACATAAATATTTAAAAATTCACATAATTAAATATTATTTATGACCAAACACACATAATTTTTATTTTGAAAATATCTCAATATTATTTGTCATTATTTATTTCATATATTTTATTTATGTCATTATTTTAGTTTTTGACATACTGCTTTATTTATGTGAATTTTTAAATATTACACCAAACAGTCCCATTATTTTATTTATGTGAATTTTAAAATATTCAAAAATTTATATCCAAAAAAATAATAATAATTTGTCTGAATTTTTTTTTAAAAAAAAATAGGACAAAAAATGCAAGAAAATGCTTATTGTTTAGTTAAATGAAACAAAATAAATAATTTAATATTCAAAATGTTGCTGTTGTCTGATATGGTCAGATATGGTCTATTGCTTAGGAGAGTTTGTTCTAATATGGAAAGCCACGTGAAGGCAACTAAGAGAGCGAAGATAACAGCAGCAAAGATTCATTTGCTATGCAAAGATTAAGATTCATTCCTAATTGGTATACGTTTAACATACGTGAAGTATTCATTCATAATTGGTATTCATAACATACGTTTCAGTGTTCTTCTTCTTCAACACAGAAGAAGCTATGGGAGAGCTTAATCAATGCGGAGATTTCTTTGATTCCCGTATCAAAACTGAAATCACTTTAATTCTTCGTATCAAAACGGTTCAAAATAAGGGATATTTTCAAAACACACACACACACACACACTCTCTCTCTCTCTCTCCCTCTCTCTCTCTCTCTCTCTCTAATTCTATATATACACACACCTCTCCTTCATTTTTTGTCCTCCTCCCCAACCTCTTCCTCTCCCTCAAAAAAAAAAAAAAAAACAAAAAACCAACCTCAATTTACAAGATGTCAGAATTCCAACAAGGCTTGGCCCAACTCCAACTACCCACCATCAGAATCAAACCCTTCACCAAAGAAACTCCCACAATTCAGACACCGAAGAGTGGCAGCAATAGCGACTGCGCCGATGATGATTGCCGCACCCCGACATCTCCAGAGCACAAGATTCCAGTGATACTAAGGCCTCGTTTGGGAACAGGCTAATTTAGTAACTTTTTGGCTATTTGGCTAAAATATGAGTTAAAAAAAACTATTATATTTGGAATGACTTTTTGACTTTTTACGAAAAGATATGCAAAAAGTAGAGAGAAATGAGAATCTTTGACTTTTTGGTATGGGTTGTTGGCTTTTTGGCTAATTTAGTAACTTTTTGGTTTTTTGACTAAAAATGAGGGTTCCCAAACGAGACCTAAGCTACCCTCCGGTCCCGAAGACGTATAGGGAACATACATCTGAAATAAGGTACATACATATGTATACGTTTACAAGTTCAGCCCAGAAATTGGGCACATACAAAACATTCGATAATATCAACTTTGGCCAACAAAATATTAGTATAAAATGACAAGGTCTAGCAAAACTGCACTAGCATGCAAAGGGCTGCTCCAAGTGCCTGGTTGTCCTTAGGTTGACAAAAGATAGATGATATCGATGCTAGGACTGACCTTCAAGTTGATTACCTACAGAATCAGACAAAATTACAGAGTGAGACAAGCTCAGTGAATAACAGTATGTAAACAGTTTAATATTCAATTTAAATCATAATATGGAACAGTGCATACACAAAAATGGATTCCAAGTAGTTAGTCTGATGCTGTTTTATTTTCCAGAACGGCCTTGGGCCTAGTCATAACAGAATGGCCTACTGGCCCAGAAATACAGAACAGCCTTTCGGCCCAGAAATATACTGAACAGCCTTTCGGCCCACACATGTACAAAAATGTACATAATCCTTTTAACATTACATTTCCATCGAGTTCCAATCAACACATATGTTAATGTCGTAACTGTCGGAAAATAGAACCTTAATCGCAGATATTAACAGTAAATAAATGTACATTCGGTGTACTGTTACTCAAAGTATTGTTGCGGAGCGGTGGTTCCTCCTGTGGTGTGTCCTACACACATAGATAACACAATAGTTTCTTTCTCCTTTTAAACCATTTCTTGCATTATTACATTTCAATTACATGTACAATCATCAAAAAGTATCAAACACAAATTCCAAAAAGAGCTAAGGGTTAAGCACGTAAAACGGAGCGAACGGGATTTTCGACCTGGGTCGCACGTGCGGCCACCCCCTCCGCACGTGCGGACATGGACCACACGTGCGGTCCCTCTCCACCGCTCGAGCAGCCAAAAACAGTATGCTCTCCCATTTTTTTTCCTCATCTCTGCACGTGCGGCCACGACCTCTGCACGTGCGACCACGACCTCCGCACGTGCGGTCTGGCCCCTATTTGGCAGTCCGAAAATCATACAAAACCCCATGTTTGGTGATCAACAACAAGGCCCAAATTAGATGCTTTAAATGCTAAAATATGGTGCAAAGATCATGTAATTAAGGGTACAAACACACCACCATTTGAATCATGGAAGATCAATTAATCATCACCACAACCTATGTCTCTTACATACACATATATACATATATAGCTATATATATACACATATGGGTTCCAACATGGTAATTCAAGAAACAAAATTAAGTTGACACAAGCAAGTAGTAGAATCATCTTACCAATAAATCAATACATCCAAAACCCTCATTACAACTCTAGGGTACACCATAACAAGCAATTCCTTCTCCAAATTAAAAAGAAAGGGTTGAATTTGGGAAACTTAGACTTACCTTGAACTTCACTAGCTAGATCTCCCTTCAATCTCACAAGCCTCTACCTTCTTTGATGAGCTACTCATCCCAATCCTTCTCTCAACTAAGTTCTTCCTCCAGGAGATATTTCAATAAGCTTCTAAGTCAAAATGATCCAAGAACTTTGATATATAGAGATATTTCTATAAAGGTGAATAAGACAAAAATTCAATCGTTTAAGCATCCTAAATTGAAATTCCACAGAAAATCCCATTATAGCTTAAAAATCATGCAGATTTCAAATGTCAAATCAATTTCAGAAAATTAAGTCTCTAAGGCTTCCAATTCCGGATTCAAACAGTTTAAGTGTGACAGATAATTTTCTCATTCAACAGATAGGAATCCATATTTCCAAGTTTCTTTTAATTCAATGTAGTTTCACATAGAATTTCATAATAAGCATTCAAAAACACAGAATAGAGGACTGAAAAGATACCAGAATCATGTACGAGGGTCGGGTTATTACACTCTCCCCCCCATTAAATAAGTTTGGTCCTCCAAACTTGTTTTACCTTAGGACGGAAATAGATGCGGATATTGGTGTTGCATTTCATCTTCCTTTTCCCAAGTTGCCTCGGTTCCGTAGTGCTCTTGCCATTCCACTTTTACCATTAGAATTTCTCGGTTCCGTAACTATTTTACTTGATGGTCCAGAATTCGAATTGGTTTTTCCTCGTACGTTAACTTGTCAGTCAACACAATTTGGTGATAATCAATAACATGTGACGGATCTGGAAGGTATCCTCGAAGCATAGAAACATGGAACACGTTATGAATCTGACTCATATGTGGTGGAAGGGCAACTCGGTAGGCTACTAGACCCACTTTTTCTAAGATCTGAAAGGGACCAACATATCGGGGTGTTAGCTTACCCCTTTTTCCGAATCTTGGATGTCCTTTGATTGGGGTAACTTTCACAAAAACATGACTATCCACGTCAAACTCAAAATTCCTTTGCCGGCTATCTGCATAACTCTTCTGTCTACTTTGGGCAGTTTTCAATCTTTCTCGAATAATTCTAACTTTTTCAGTTGTCAAATGGACAATCTCTGGCCCTAACAATGCCCTATCTCCAACCTCAGCCCAACACACGGGAGAACGACACGGTCTTCCATACAGAGCTTCATAGGGTGCCATGTCAATACTCGAATGGTAACTGTTATTATATTCAAACTCGACCAACGGCAGATGAGTTTCCCAACTTTCCTGAAAATCCAGAACACACATTCGAAGCATATCCTCTAGCGTCTGAATCGTCCTCTTGGATTGTCCATC
Source organism: Camellia sinensis (assembly GCF_055761805.1). Classification (NCBI taxonomy): domain Eukaryota; kingdom Viridiplantae; phylum Streptophyta; class Magnoliopsida; order Ericales; family Theaceae; genus Camellia; species Camellia sinensis. The sequence continues at coordinate 152,890,256 of NC_138972.1, forward strand.
TGTTTGAGGGTGGAAGGCTGTGCTAAACTTTAATTCTGTATCTATTGCATCCTGTAGACTTTGCCAGAACCTTGAAACAAACTTTGGATCTCTATCTGACACAATTGAGACCGGAACACCGTGAAGCCTTACAATTTCATTCACATAGATCACAACAAGTTTATCTGCATTATATTGGGTCTTCACAGGCAAAAAGTAGGCAGACTTAGTCAATCGGTCGACAATGACCCATATAGAATTCATACCTCGTGGTATCTGTGGTAAGCCTACAACAAAATCCATGGTCAGATGTTCCCATTTCCACTCCGAGATTGGAAGGGGTTGTAATAATCCTGCAGATTTCTGATGCTCTACTTTTACCTGCTGACATTGCAAACACTTAGAAACAAACTCTGCGATTTCTTTTTTCATACTTGGCCACCAAAAATTTTGCTTCAAATCTCGGTACATTTTAGTACTTCCTGGATGCATTGAAACTCTTGAGGCATGTGCTTCTTCCATCCATTTTCGTTTAAGTTCTAACACATTAGGGACGCATACTCGGTTTTGAAATTTAAGCACAGAATCCGTCAAAGTGAACCCCAGTTTCGGTTTTGTCTCCATTTCATCACGTATCTTCTTTAGAGCTCCATCTTCCATTTGGCGTAATTTAATCTCTTCAAGTAATGTCGGTTGGGCCATCATTGTTGCCACTGTTGCTTCTTGACCATGTATCATCAAGTCGACTCCCATCTTATTCAGCTCACTTACCAACTCCTTTTTTTCTGTCAATAGATTTGCCAAATTTCCCACATTTTTCCAACTAAGTGCGTCTGTCACCGTGTTGGCTTTACCAGGATGATAGTGGATTTGCAAATCATAATCCTTAATAAGCCCCAACCACCGCCGCTGGCGCATATTTAACTCTTTTTGGGTAAAAAGGTATTTAAGGCTTTTATGGTCGGTATAAATGTCGCAAGTAGTCCCATACAGATAATGCCGCCAAATCTTTGAAGCAAAAACTACTGCGGCTAGCTCAAGGTCATGCGTGGGATAATTCTTCTCATGAGGTTTAAGCTGTCGAGAGGCATAAGCGATAACTCTTCCGTTTTGCATAAGCACACAACCAAGTCCCTTATGTGAAGCATCACTGTAAATCACAAATCCCTCAGTACCAGATGGTAGTGCAAGGACCGGAGCTATAGTTAACTTCATTTTTAATTCTTGGAAAGCAGATTCCCGCGGTTCTGACCATTCAAATGCAACTCCCTTTTTAGTCAACCGTGTGAGTGATACAGCAATTTTGGAAAAATCTAGAACAAATGTTCTGTAATATCCGGCTAACCCCATAAAACTACGCACTTCAGTCACATTAGTCGGAGTCGGCCAGTTCACAATCGCCTCAATTTTGTTTGGATCAACAGAGACTCCTTCCTTAGTTATAATATGCCCCAAAAATGCCACTTCACGTAGCCAGAATTCACACTTCTTTAGCTTTGCGTACAACTTCTTTTCTCGGAGGGTTTGAAGAATTGAACGAAGATGATTCTCGTGAGCTTCTGCATTCTCTGAGTAAATGAGGATATCGTCAATAAAGACCGCTACAAACTCATCTAGATAACATTTGAAGACACGGTTCATCAGATCCATAAATGCTGTTGGTGCGTTAGTAACTCAAAAGGGCATAACTAGAAATTCATAATGACCGTATCGGGTTCGGAAAGCTGTCTTCTCAACATCATCAGCTTTAACTTTCAATTGGTGGTATCCGGACCGTAAATCAATTTTGGAAAAGACCTGTACCCCTTGTAATTGATCAAATAAATCGTCGATCCGCGGTAATGGGTACTTATTCTTGATTGTTACTTTATTAAGCTCCCGATAGTCTATGCATAATCGGAGTGTTTCGTCTTTCTTTTTCACAAACAGGACTGGTGCACCCCACGGAGAAACACTCGGGCAGATAAACCCCTTATCCAGTAGGTCTTGCAACTGAATCTTCAATTCCCTCATTTCAGCTAGTGCCATTCGATACGGGGTTTTAGAAATGGGTTGGATTCCCGGTAGCACTTCAATCGTGAACTCGATTTCATGGTCCACTAATTCTCCTGGCAATTCTTTCGAAAAGATGTCCGAAAAGTCACAGACAACTGGGATCGCATCAGTATTCTCATTCATTATTGGCCCTTCCAAAACACTACATAAGTACCCCTGACACCCTTTCTGAATTAATTTACAAGCCCTTGCTGCAGAAATCACATACGGTGGAGAAGTTACTCCTGCCCTTGAAAAGTAGATTCTGATTGCCCCGGATGGTGGAATTTGATTTGCTTTGTCAAACAGTCTATAGTGGCACTATATTCACCCAACCAATCCATTCCCAGAATAATATCAAAAGAAGTCATATCAAGTGGTAATAGATTAGCATATACACGGATATCCCCAATGAGAAGTTCACAAGCAGAATAGACAGAAGTACAGATCATGGAATTTCCCATAGGTGAAGATACGCACAACACATAAGTCAATTCTTCTCCAGGTTTATCAAATTTTTTCGCAAATAATTTTGACACAAAGGAACAGGTAGAGCCAGAATCAAATAAGACGTAAGCAGAATGACCATGAACCATAAATGTACCTGACACCACTGTTGTTGCATTCTGTACATCTCCCGGAACCAACGCAAATACCCTGCCTTGCCTCGTAGTGTCCTTATTGTTAGCAGGCTTAGCAGCTGACTTAGCATTAGAAGCCGGTGTAGACCCTGCTAAACTTGTGGCGGCCTTATTACCAGTTTGTTGGTTCTTTTGCGGACAGTCTTTTATCAAATGACCCGTTTTGCCACATCGAAAGCACGCTCCAGACAATCAGTGACAAATCCCACGATGCCTCCATCCACATTCTGGACACACAGGAGCTGAATTTTGAGGAGAAGTAGTGGTGCTGGAGGTCCCTGAATTTTGCTTCTTGTTTGGTGGAGTAGTTGACCCCTTGAACCATTGGTTGTTCTGCCTCTTTCCTTTCCATTCAGAAATCCGAGTCTGAGCAGCAATATTCCCTTCAGCTATAACAGCCCTTTCTAACACATCAACGTAGGTAGGAAACTTCAACACATTAACTCGGTCCAGAATAGTACCCCGCAATCCTCCTTCGAATTTCCACGCCTTCTTATATTCCGTATCTACCATGTGAGGTGCAAACCGGGCTAGCTCTGCGAATTGAGCTTCATATTCGGCAACAGTTTTGTTTCCTTGTCTCAATGTTTCGAATTCGGTCACCTTCTTATCTCGTATACTCCGGGGAAAATATTTATCATAAAACAGCGCCAAGAACCTGTCCCATGTCAACCCCTGGTGCATTGTTCTTGTAAGCATCCACCACCTCCGTGCTTCATCTTCAAGAGTGAAAGCAGCAAGTTGCACCTTTTGAACTTCAGTACAAAGGAAAACTTTGAACAATTTTTCTATCCCTAACACCCATGCCTCAGCCTTCATTGGTTCAATTCCTCGTTTAAACGATGGTGGTTTCATCTTTTTAAACTCCTTTGTAAGTGTAATAGTACGGTCCTCAGCGTGAATATCTTGCACTACAGGTGGGGGTACTGGTGGTGGTGGTGGCGGCTGTGGCTGTTGTTGTTGTTGTTGTCGTCGTAGAGTTTTTGCCATTTCCATAATCATTCTTTCCATCCTGTCCAACCGTGCTGAGGTAGCATCTTCCTGGTCTTCGGTCCTTGTTCTCACCATAGTCTACAAAACAACCAATTACAACATACACAATAGACTACAATAGACATTGATCATCATCATTAGCGTTAGCAGAAAACATTTAACGTTGCTATCACTCTTCCTTTACTACATGATGCCTACATCTTTCTAGACATCCTAAAGCTCAATGGATCCGTGTGTGAGATAGCAACTCGTGCTCTGATACCACTTGTCACGCCCCAAACTTGCCCCTAAAATTTCGGGCATGACCTACTAAGAAACAGACACTTACCCTGCTATATATAATATCTGAGGCCTTAACGGAAGCGTTAATATAATAGAATAACATGCAGACACATCCATTGAGCCACTACAAATATGCCAGGATCACGACTCACAAATAGACGTATAGGGAACATACATCTAAAATAAGGTACATACATACGTATACGTTTACAAGTTCAGCCCAGAAATTGGGCACGTACAAAACATTAGATACAATCAACTTTGGCCAACAAAATATTTGTACAAAATGACAAGGTATAGCAAAACTGCACTAGCATGCAAAGGGCTGCTCCAAGTGCCTGGTTGTCCTTAGGTTGACAAAAGATAGATGATATCGATGCTAGGACTGACCTTCAAGTTGATTACCTACAGAATCAGACAAAATTACAGAGTGAGACAAGCTTAGTGAATAACAGTACGTAAACAATTTAATATTCAATTTAAATCATAATATGGAACAGTGCATACACAAAAATGGATTCCAAGTAGTTAGTCTAATGTTGTTTTATTTTCCAGAACGGCCTTGGGCCTAGTCATAACAGAATGGCCTACTGGCCCAGAAATACAGAACAGCCTTTCGGCCCAAAGTATACAGAACAGCCTTTCGGCCCAGAAATATACTGAACAGCCTTTCGGCCCAGAAATATACTGAACAGCCTTTCGGCCCAGACATGTACAGAAATGTACATAATCCTTTTAACATTACATTTCCATTGAGTTCCAATCAACACATATGTTAATGTCGTAACTGTCGGAAAATAGAACCTTAATCGCAGATATTAACAGTAAATAAATGTACATTCGGTGTACTGTTACTCATAGTATTGTTGCGGAGCGGTGGTTCCTCTTGTGGTGTGTCCTACACACATAGATAACACATTAGTTTCTTTCTCCTTTTAAACCATTTCTTGCATTATTACATTTCAATTACATGTACAATCATCAAAAAGTATCAAACACAAATTCCGAAAAGAGCTAAGGGTTAAGCATGTAAAACGGAGCGAACGGGATTTCTGACCTGGGCCGCACGTGCGGCCAACCCCTCCGCACATGCGGACATGGACCGCACGTGCGGTCCCTCTCCACCGCTCGAGTGGCCAAAAACAGTATGCTCTCCCATTTTTTTTCCTCTTCTCCGCACGTGCGGCCACGACCTCCGCACGTGCGGTCTGGCCCCTATTTGGCAGTCCGAAAATCATACAAAACCCCATGTTTGGTGATCAACAACAAGGCCCAAATTAGATGCTTTAAATGCTAAAATATGGTGCAAAGATCATGTAATTAAGGGTACAAACACACCACCATTTGAATCATGGAAGATCAATTAATCATCACCACAACCTATGTCTCTTACATACACATATATACATATATAGCTATATATATACACATATGGGTTCCAACATGGTAATTCAAGAAACAAAATTAAGTTGACACAAGCAAGTAGTAGAATCATCTTACCAATAAATCAATACATCCAAAACCCTCATTACAACTCTAGGGTACACCATAACAAGCAATTCCTTCTCCAAATTAAAAAGAAAGGGTTGAATTTGGGAAACTTAGACTTACCTTGAACTTCACTAGCTAGATCTCCCTTCAATCTCACAAGCCTCTACCTTCTTTGATGAGCTACTCATCCCAACCCTTCTCTCAACTAAGTTCTTCCTCCAGGAGATATTTCAATAAGCTTCTAAGTCAAAATGATCCAAGAACTTTGATATATAGAGATATTTCTATAAGGGTGAATAAGACAAAAATTCAATCGTTTAAGCATCCCAAATTGAAATTCCATAGAAAATCCCATTATAGCTTAAAAATCATGCAAATTTCAAATGTCAAATCAATTTCAGAAAATTAAGTCTCTAAGGCTTCCAATTCCGGATTCAAACAGTTTAAGTGTGACAGATAATTTTCTTATTCAACAGATAGGAATCCATATTTCCAAGTTTCATTTAATTCAATGTAGTTTCACATAGAATTTCACAATAAGCATTCAAAAACACAAAATAGAGGACTGAAAAGATACCAGAATCATGTACGAGGGGTCGGGTTATTACAGTCCATTTCTCAAGGTCTTTCTTTTTCGTCTTGATTTCCTGGTTATTTGTGGCTAATGGGGAAATGAGCCAGTTTTGGGAGGATGTTTGGAAAAGAGAAATCTCATTTGATCTTTTGTTTCCTTGTTTGTATCGTCTCTCTTGCTCTCATTACTCTTCTATTACTCCTTATGGCTTCTTTTTATTTAGCTATGAATTCTTGAAATTTTAATTTATTTAGAAACCTTAACAATTGGAAAGCTATTGAATTATCTTCTTTATTGTCTATTCTTGAGGATGTTCCTTTGACGCCCAATGTTATTGATAAAAGATTGTTGGCTATTATTTCTTTTGTAGGATTATTAACAATCCTAATGTATCACTTTTTGTTTTTCAAAAGATGATTTGGAATGCAATTGTGCCTCTTAAAAGTAAAAGATTTGTATGGTTTATGGCTCATAAGAAACTCAATATTAATGTTACATTTCAAAAAAGGGGATATCATTGTCATTTACTTCCATAGTGGTGTATTATGGGTAGGAGAGAGGAGGAGAGCATAGGTAATTTGTTTTAGCATTGTCCTATCAAGGTTGGCCCTGAGATTTAGGGGGGCCTAAGGCGAATTTTGGAAATGGAGGCCCCTCTTACATTGAAAAAAAAAAAAGAAGAAGTCATGGATAAAACGATAGGCTACAACTTTTTTATTTGTTTGTAATCACAAAAAAATTTACTTGCACATATAATCATTAAAATTATAAACAAAACAATTTAATGAAACAAAATTAGAGCAAAAAAATTAGGAAAAAAATATTCAATTAAAATTGATAAAGACCTAGGTAAAAAAATTCGGGCAAAATTATTTATTCCACTAAAATCTAATAGATAAAGAAGGTTAAAAAATAAAAATAAAAATTAGGGCCCATATATTGTATGTATTGTTCTTCTTGGGCCCAAACACTTTTTTTTTTAATATATATTTTCATTTTAATAAATATGAGCCAAACTACACTTATAAATAAATATGGGCTAAACCATACATGGACGAAATAAAATATTTTGGCCCTGAGATTTAAGGGGCCTAAGGCGAATTTCGGAAATGAAGGCTCCTCTTATATTGAAAAAAAAAATCATGGATAAAAAAATAAGTTACAACTTTTTTATTTGTTTGTAGTCATAAAAAAATTTACTCACACATATAATCATTAAAATTGTAAACAAAACAATTTAATGAAACAAAATAAGAGCAAAAAAATTATGAAAAAATTATTCAATTAAAACTAATAAAGACCTAGGTAAAAAAATTCGGGCAAAATTATTTATTCCACTAAAATCTAATAGATAAAGAAGGTAAAAAAAAAAATATGGCCCATATATTGTATGTATTGTTCTTCTTGGGCCCAACACTTTTTTTTAATATATATTTTTATTTTAATAAATATGGGCCAAACTACACTTATAAATAAATATGGGCTAAACCATACATGAGCCCAATAAAATATTTTGGAACCCTTTAAATTGATCCTAAAACCAAAAAAAAAAAAAAATTTTTGGGCCTAGAACATTTTACTAAATTTGGGGGCCCTATTTTTGGGGGCCCTAGGGCCGGCCCTGTGTCCTATGGCTATGGCTATGTTTATATAGCATAGGCTACTGTAGCTAGTGGATATTGATTGGATAGCACCATATACTTGTAATCAAATGATTTTGATTGATTATAGAGGTTTTGGTTTGAGGAAGAAAGCACAAGCACTTTGGGATGTGGGTTTTTTTTTTTTTTTTTTTTTTTGAGGGAGGGGGAGGGGTGCGTATGTAATTTGGTCGGAAAGAAATGTTAGGAATTTTTAGGATAAATCTAAAGGTTTAGAAGAACTATGGGATAAATTTTTTTAGTGTCTTCTTTTTGGGCTTCAATATCATCTCCTTTTACAGGGATCCATTTGTTTTTTATTTATAGAGATTGGCAAACCGTGTGTGATATGTTATTTTTTATTTTTGTTTTCTGTGGATTTCTTGTCCTTCGTTATATTCTTTTTTTACTTATTCTATCCTTGAATAAAATTTTAGTGTCATTATCAAAATCATAGAATGAGAAATGTACATTTTGATATTACTTGTAATTAACTTTACTTTTACAAGTTATACTATAAAAAAAATATATTGCTTAGAACACCTTATCATTACTACTACAAGGCCTTTTGAAGTTTTTTTTTTTTTTTTTTTTTTTTCTATCTCCTGCCAACCATTTGATACAATTGTTCTTCAATCTGGATGACACAAACACTTAATTGAATACAAAAATCTTAAACCTTTCAGATAGAGAATGTGTGTTGGGCCATTATGAATTTAATGGAGGCATCTATGTCTTGCTAACAATCAATACAAATTCTTTTGCTCATTTCATCAGAAAGGAAACCAATGAAACACAGAAACATTTTATGCTTAGTTTCATGTCCTTCAATCTTCAAACCATAACAAATTTGTTAACCAATTCCTTTATCACATGCTTTAAGGTCAGCAACAGGTTGCTTGATTGGTTCATGCTAACAGTGAATCTAAGAAACTTTCCAAGCTACATAATAAAACCATGAAATATTTCTAAATTATTCTCCAAAAAATCGAATGCAAATTATTTCATCGTTTATTATGTAGTTTGGAAAGTATCTTCTGGATGTATCACATGACAACTGAGAAAAACTTTATTTTCCAACTGGTAAATTGGAAGGGGGCTATGTAATTTGGAGGTCGAGATACAAACAAATCCATGTTGCTAGTTCTGTGTGGTTTGATATGAAAATTGATATTACTATTGTTACATTTCTTAATAATGAGAGACCAACTATTTAATTAACTCCGTTCACATCTTCAGAAATTTTGTTTGTCAACAAGATCAATGTCTCTTATGCAATAAGCTGTGATGATCTCTATATTCTGCATGGGTTTGAAGTATTAAAAACTTTCAGGGTTTAGTTGTATGTTCTGTTTATGATGTTGTTGATGAAATTTTTTGTCTATTAGATGAACCATGGAAGTATAGTTGTGTTGATGGGGGTTCTTGCGATAGTGTATTGGTGTGTGCCATTGTGCACACTGGTACTGCTGATATGGATCTTGTCAATATGGAGATAGACTTGTCAGTAGGTGATAATGGAATGGAATTCTCATTCCTTAAGCTTTTGTATGAAATGATCATTCCCTTATAATGGTGAATGATGATTTCATTTGCTATGCATTTCCTATCATTTTATTTAGTGAACCAAACGTTGCAATGAGTATTTTGATGGAATAATCAGTCCATTCCACTTAATTCTAATGAACCAATTAAAATAACAGTATAGAACCAATGGAGGTTAGTTATTACTCATATGTTTCCTTCGTCCAGAGGACTGATTGGCCATATATGACTCAAAGCATTCTTCACTTTTTGGTAAGAGATCTTAGCCAAAACTTTGGGGAATGGAAGGTATTTGGGTCAAAAATCCAGGGTTTTTCGGACCTAGGATGAGGGGAAGGAAGAGAGAACAGAAAAGTGGAGATAATGTTCTAGAAAATCACTTTTTAAGTTGTTGAATTCGCGCAGTCCGCTCGAGCGTCTCTTTTCCCGCTCGATCATAGTAGCTTCCAACACAGATACTAAAACTTCAAACGGTTATAACTCTCCCATCCGGACTCCGTTTTAGGTCGTTCTTGTGTCCAAATCGAAGCCCTTTTGTTTGGTTGGTTTGTTTAAATTTCACGGACGAAATTTCTAATGGTGGGGAGGTTGTGATGACCAGGTGTGGCATTAATTTCGTTTCTCTTTAGTTTAATCCTGGGTGATCTTGCCGAGGTGTCGGGTTAGTTTAGAGTTTGTTAATTGTCTGGGTTTGTGGTGTCCGTGGGTACTTCTCTAATGAATTCCTATCCTTGTTTCTTCGGTGATTGATTCCCACTTGTTTTGGAGAGTGCAAGGTCAGGTCCGGATTGCCCGAGGGTCAAACTAGAAAATTATGGGCTGCTGGGTTAGGGCCGCACGTGCGGGGGATGAGGCCGTACATGCGAGGAGGGTTGGGTTCAGAGGGCTGCACACTGCCTAAAAGGCAAGTGCAGAGTGAAGGACGGGAGAGGACCACCGCACGTACAGGGGTGAAAGCCGCACGTACGGGGGTGAAGGCTGCACGTGCGGGGAAGACACGCCGCATGTGTGGGGAAGGTGCTCCGCACGTGCGGGAGGGGAGCGCTGCACGTGCGGCAATCTGAGTAGTCCGAGAGCTCTTTTTTTTTTTTTTTTTTTTTCCTTTTGGGGCTGAATGTATTTCATTTTTCTTACATCCCGCTCTCTCTAAAAACACTTTTACTCCCCCTTCTCTCTAAAAACCCTCATCACACACTAAAAATCTTTGATTCTTGCAATCCATTGGGTCTAGATCCATCATTTATCTCAAGCCTTGGAGATCTAAGCTAGAACATCCCATTGTGTGGTGAAGATCAAAAATTTCTCACCTTTGACTCTAGAGTTTTGATCTCACCTCTTCAACAAAGAACTTGAGGTAGGGTTTCCTTTGAGTTATATATATATTTGCGAGTTTTGATTGATTTTCTGAGCTCATCTTTGTCTATTTCGAAAAAATGGGTTTTATGGCTCAAAAAATTATTGGTTTTGTAGAAGGGATTTATCCTTGTTTCTTTTAAAGACTTTTCCTGAATTGTTGAGCCATATGGGTTGAGATTGAGGTATAAAGTGAGGGGTTGAAAATAAAATGAGGAGATGTTAGGATTTGTGAAAAAACCTAGAATTTGGGGATTTTCCCTACAAAAAATTGGGGGGGGGGGGAAGATGAGGGCACATGTTTGATGATTACATGTGTGTATACATATATATAGTTTTTCTTTTTATATCTGTATATTGTTGTGTGCCATGGTAGGTAAAGAGAACGGGAAATGTTTTGTTTTATACAAATGTTTTGTATATACGTTGATGGAGAATTTATTAACATATGAAAATCATTGAGATTGGAAGTTGATATCAACATAATGCTATAGCTTTGAAATGATTAAAATGTTGAAAGTGTATGAGTTATGGTTACATTGTTATAAATGGGCAATGATGGTAACTTTTGGCTATTTGATGGAATAGCATGGAAAGGAGAAAACGAAGATTTTGAACCTTTATGGAAAATTTGTTGTAGTTATGATCAACGTAGAGAAACACAAAGTTGTATGGATAATTGTTGCATTGGCATTTCTAACCTTGCATGTCATGAAAAATTGGTTTGAGAAATGGAATTTTCATTGAGAATGAATCATTGTGATTGAAATTATGGAAATGTTATGGGGTAAATACGTTGGTAAGTCTGGTTAGGAGGTGTAGATGAATTTGATAAGTTGGCCTGAGTGTCCGGGGTGAAAGACCGAAAACATGCGCGGAGGAGGTACCACTTCCCTCTCGATTAGCAACCGGTAAAGTGGGGTTATTGGTAGTGCTCGTTGAGCCTACTTCCAGGCACCAACCTAGGGATTACCTGTTCGTATTTACCGCCCCTATTGTTTAAAATTGGAAGTTTTGAAATTTGTTGAGATTGCAAACTGTTGTTGAAACATGGTGATTTTCAAGAAGAGTATGAAATGAAATTTTTCTTTAAAATGGCATTGCATGGCATTTGCATTTGCATTTGCATTTAATATTGGAAATCTTGCATAAATGTATATACTTTGTTAAGGGTTCTCTACTGGGCTTTATGCTCACCCCTATGGGTTTTGGTGCAGAAAGGACGTGGTGAACCCGCCAAATTAGGGCGTGGGAATGTGTTTTGAGAGCACAAGGCTCTTTGTTGAGGTTGTAAATTTTTGTAAAGCCAAGGGCTAAACATGTATGGGTCCGAGGGACCATTTTGTGTAACCGGGCTATGCCTTGGAACTTGTAGCCCTTGAGGGCCTTTATTCATTTTGGTTAAATGATTTTACATGCTATAGATTCATGTACTAGTTTTCAATGAATGTATAATTGCATGTGAGATTACTTTTGTATAAACATTGGAGTTATGTAATGGAACATGTTGAACATATCTTTTCGGCGTCTCTTGTGAACCATGATTATTATTATTGTATTGAAATGGTTTATATTTTTGGGGCGTTACATGGGAATTTGATTCTATTTAATGCTTGGGATGGTGCTGAATTTTCGAAAGATTGTGATTACATTTCATTGATAAAGTATGTGAGTTAGAAGTCGATGAACCTATTGTTTAGAAGTTTTGGCTTTGGTAACCGGTAGAGAATTACCATGTTGGTATTTAAATGAGGAGATCCTTGGAAAGGTAAGAAAATGTTTGATTTTGGAAGTTTGTTGTGTATAAAGAATATTGTTGAATTGTCTTCAAAAGACTAAGTTGGAAGTTGTTGATTTACATGTGGTAAATACATGAATGTTGACATTATTATGTTATCTCTTGGGATTGTATTATGATATTACATTGATAGAGATATGGAAATTGATCACAATGGAGAATTGTGTGGAGGAAATGGAAAATGGAATCATATGAATGATTGTACATTTTGCATTATCATTTTATCGTACCAACATTAAAATTGATTTTTAATCTTGCACTGGAAGGTTATGGTTTTAAAAGAGAAATTGTTTTGTGAAACAAGATCTATTGTTTTGTTTTGGGTAAGTACATTGGTAAGTCTGGATAAGGGGTGTAGTTGATATTGGTTAAGTTGGCCTAAGTGTCCATGGTGAAAAACCAAGAACGCGCGCGAAGGAGGTGCCACGTGCCTTCCAGTGAGAGACCGGTAAAGTGGGGGATTTGGTAGTGCTTGATATGCCTACTTGCAGACACCAGCCTAGGGATTACCTGAGTCGTATTTACCACCTCGAAGATATATTGAAATTGTTGGATTAATATGTTTTCAAATTGATATTGTGTACAAGATTTTCAAAAGATGAGAAAAATATTTTGAGCATGACATGGCATAAGGATTCATCTCATAAGATTGTATAAAATGTATTTGATGTTTTGTTAGATGTCATTATGAATTTGTTTAATTATTTGATTCGATTGACAATGGGGTAATTGAATAAATTGAAAGGAATGTCTTGTAGCTATTGGCGCATGTTTATTTATTTAAGTTAACTTGTTATGGTTAATTAAATAAATTGAATTTAAGAGATTATGTAATAAAATCATATGATTTCACGTATATGTATACGTATCTTTATACCCGTATATCTTCTAATATTATAATATGTAACGCCCTCAAAAAAATAACATTTAACCCATCAATATAAACATACATTTATATATATAAGATCCACATTCTTCAATTCATCAGAGTATTTCTTTACAAAAGTATTACATGTTAACAATAAAAGCAAATGCCCTACGGGTTTACAGCTTTCCAAGTTAACATTTGGTTACAAAAAAAAAAAGAATACTAACTTAATTACACATTAAGCCCTTGGCTTGGATTTACATGTAATACATCAAAAAGAAATAAGACAACAAAAGGTCTGTCCGCCTCTAGTCTCCCAAGCTATGTCCTTGGAGGTGGCATGCTATCTGTACCTGAAAATGATGTTCCCATATAGGGTGAGCCACAGCCCAGCATAAATATACTAAACCAACTATGAACAATGACTAAAAGATTAGCAATTGATAGATGGTCAACACTGATACATCCACATATATCACATCACAATTTCATAACATACAAGTCTATGTCATTTTTCATTCTCCATCTTTATTTAATAGATAAGCATATTAGCTATGTCAACACATCAACAGATAAACATATTACACATCAACAAATAAGCATATTAGCTGTATCCACACTTCACTAGACAAGCATATGAGCTGTATCTACACTTCTCAAAGATAAGCCTATGAGTTGTATCTTCACTTCTCTAGACAAGCATATGAGCTGTATCTACGGAGTTCATCCCCCATCTCCTCCCAACACTATCCGGTTTAGATGTTCATCCCCCATCTTCCCCTAAACCGCGGAGTACATCCCCCATCTCCTCCTCTACACACAATGCATATAAACACAAAGGTTCTATACACAATCAATCAATACATAAAATTAATGTATTCTATCCACCATCATATCCTATGACGCATTCAATCGATTAGTTTTAGTTTGCCTAATCATCATGCATTGTCTACAATAATCAAGACTATCCTCCACCAATAGCCCAAAGCAGTTATTTCTAAACAGAAAATAATTGCACAAAAATGGATATTAAATCAACATTTCATTTAGGTGAGCGATAAATGATCCAACTACACCCTCTAATCCCTTCCCTTTCCAATTTCCGCATTCTCAATTCAATCCCTCATTTCCAACAATTAATTATACAAATTAATCAATCAATGTAATTAGGGCATTTTCCATAATTAACATTTCAACCCCTACGGTTCCTTTTTCATCAATGCTTCAACATTAATTTCATTCCTTCATGCCAAACATACATTTAGGTTTTATATAAATAAAAATCCCAACTTTTGTAAAATTATACAAAGGCCCAAACTCTCTCAAAATTACCCAACAACCCCCAACATATCGAAATGCAAAAATTTAAAGACAAAGCTCATAAAGAGGAGTAGGATATCCCTACCTCGAAGTTAGAGCTCGGATGGAGAAGAGACCAAAACCAAAGTGCTCCAAAGACCAAGATTTTCGGATCAAAACGACCCCCTCGACGATCAACACAACTTTTACAAAGGCCGAAGAGAAGGAGGACACTCTAACTAGATCAAACCCTAGAGAGAAGGGAGTTTCTAGAGAGAGGGGCTCTCAAAAATGGGTTTTAGAAAAAGTAGGAGAGAGAAAGAAAAGTAAAAAGTGATTTAAAATCACCCAGCGGATAACTCATATAAGCACGACCCGCTCGAGCGTAGAATAGAGCGCTCGAGCGTAAAGCACAAATATCTGGTCCCGCTCAAGCTCATAGATGACTGCTCGAGCGTCAAGAAACAAAAGCAAAACACATCCGCTCGAGCATGAAAAGCAAGTCCGCTCGAGCGCAGATTTTCATCTCCCAGAACTTTTCAGGAAAAGAACTACCCGCTCGAGCGCCAACAATCCCACTCGAGCTCAACCCGCTTGAGCGCAAGAAACCCGCTCGAGCGTAGAAAACACACCTGCAGAAGTTTTGCAGGGTCACAAAATACTGGAAGTGTGTAAACCCCGCTCGAGCGCAAAAAGACCCGCTCGAGCGGACAACCGAAAACCAAACTCCGCTCGAGCGCAAAATGACCCGCTCGAGCGTAACACCAAAAACCTGGACAACTAGATTTGAGACTAAGGTTCAACCAACCTGCAATCCACCTGCCCAAAACATCCCAAAACTCACACTGGTGGAATTAAAGGATAGCAACAAGGTACACAACCACCAACCTCACGGAACCGAGTCCGGAATACAACAAAACAGTAGAGGGACAATCGGGATCGCTATATAATATGAGATTGTTTGGTGAGCTAGTGGTTACTCACCCCCTGCCTGTACATGTGTACATGGAATGTTTTTGGATTTGAGGATCAAACAACTTGGCATAGTTATAAAGTGATGAGCCGTAGTGCTTTTAAATTGTTTCTTTAGTTGAGTTCTATGCTTTGTAAAGGGCAATACTCTGTTATTTATTGTAAGCCTCGGGGCATTTCTTTTATTTGTATGTAAATGACATTGTTGTATCACGAGAGGGAACATGTATATTTAATTATTCATCATTTCATCAAAAGATGAATTGACATTTGTAAATGGACTTAATTAATGAATATTAGTAATGTTATCCAAATAATAAAATACAGGGCGTGACAATTTTTCTATTATTATTTTCCTATTTGACAGTCTTAGAAATCTTCGTTTTCATTTATCCTAATTTAAAAATAAAAAACAAAAAAAAAATTATGAAAAAAAGTAAAATTTGAAACAAAAAAGATATGGATATACATATAGAAGTCAAAAATATATGATAAATTCTAATTTCAAATATTTCAAATCTAATTATTAAAAAAATAAACGAAATATTTTACTCTCAATTCCTCTATTATTATCTTTCTTAACTGGCAATCTTATAAATCTTCCTTTCCATTTTTTCTAATTTCTAATAAAAATTTATATTTTATGAAAAAAGGTAAAATTTGAAATAAAATGGATATGGATATACATATATACTCAAAAAGATATGATAAACTTTAATTTAAAATACTTCAAATCTAATTATTAAAAAAATAAACGAAATATTTAATTCTCAATTCTTCTATTATTAGAGTTTTATTTAATTTATTTTTTTCTCTCACAATTATCTTGTTTTTATATATGTCGTTAAATTTGAACTTGAATTTTTTTTAATAATTCAAATCTAATTATTAAAATAAAAATATATATTTTACTCTCAATTTTTCTATTATTAGAGTTTTATTTAATTCTCTTTTTTCCCCCACGATTATCTTATTTACCCTATTATGGAAATAATACATGTTACTATATAATATATATACAAAATATATTTACTATTATATTTAGTAATTGCCCCCCTCAAACTCAAGGTGGCTTCTATTTTGACTTAATAATGCAGTAATGCTTTCTATTTGTTTTGTCGCATTTGTAATATCTGATATTGTCTTTGTTATGTTTTGGGTCTTTTGGTACATGCTTGGAATATTCATGTTACGAATGGAGACACACATCAAATGGAATTTTATACTTGTCAGTGAGTTTGAAAATTGAGGTGGCCCAATACCAAATTTAATAAATGCAGATTTGCAGATTCATTAGCATAATGGTTCTCATTTAAGGAAAATGGGTGTTGTCATGGAATTTCACTTGTTTAAGATGCTCATGTTCGAAAAAAACTGAGTTCATCTGGTTGTGTATTTTTTTGGAGATATTTGTAGGTTGTATGGGATTTGAGGAGAACGTATAATCTCTAGTTACAATTGCATCATGACATTGAACTTTGATCTTACAAATTTCTTTGAGACATTTTTTCTTCAGAAGATCCATCTATTTACATATAACCAGTGATATTATTGCATGATTTTTCCCTCCACAAAAACAAGTAACGAATACTTAAAATGCATTTCAGTTTGATATTAGTTTTCCTTCCATGTCACAATTAGGAGGATGACAGTGCCCTTCTTCGTTTCCTGCAATGCAAGTTTGGCAAAGGACGGGTTAGCGGCCCTGAATACTTCTATGATCCCAAATATGCCCTGTGCCTTTGCCTTAAGGAAAAGCGGATACGGGCTTGTGTTCATATATACAGCATGATGTCCATGCATGAAGAAGCAATTGCTCTTTCTCTACAGGTAGTATTATTATTCAATTGGGTTGGTTGTGTTCATTGGTTCTTTGATTTCCCTTCTTCCCCTCCCTCCCCCCTTACCCCCCCTTCAGCAGTAATGGCATTCTTCATACATTACCTTGTTTTTTGGCTAATGTAAGCTGTAATGGCAATAACAATTGTTCCTTATTTGACTAAAAACCACATGGTCATGTGATTGTTTGAATCATACAATTTTAATAATGGCTCATGAAAAAGATTCATTCTGGAACTTTTATGTTTTTTATTAGTGTACATAAAGAGGGCGTGGGAAAAACCACATCCTGCAGGTGCTCTTTGACGGGTCCATTGTAAATGGACATTGAACTGAAGATGTTGAAGTAGTGATACAAAGTTCACTTAATTGGTTGTATGGATGTGACTAAATTAGCTCTCTATGGTGGATAAAATTTAAATTCACCAAATTTCACCAGTTTTATTTTGTTACCATTATTCTACTTTACATAACTAAAAAAAAACAAAAAAGTTGTTAAATTGTTAATCACCAACTGTCTAGTATCTTTTACATGATTTGGCAGTTAACCTTCCAATATTATTATTATTATTATTATTATTATTATTATTATTATGGTTCGCCTTTTTGGAATGATGAATTTAATTTCTTATGGGTTTTTCCAATTATTTTCATGTGCCAGTGGGGCAACTGATTATGTTCAAAATGGGATCAATTTTACAATCAGTTACGATCAGAATGGCTGGATGATCATTGGGGTTCTATAACCATCAAATCTGTGCCCTTCCCCCTTTCCCCCTAGTTTCCAATATACTTTATGGAGTCTTTAAACTAGATTGAAATTGGTTGGCTGCAAAGCTTTAAATTGAGATGAGTTGTCAGTTCCCTTGTATCTTTGCTATGGGTCTATTAAACTTATATTTCTTTAATTCTTTTGTCTATGAGTGTTGCAAGATTTGGGTGGTTGAGACTTGAGACATACTTTTAAAATGAGAAATGGACAAACTTACTTTGTGTCTAAAGGCTTGGAATTCAGTTTGTTGTCAATGTACTAAAGATGTATCTTGTGGTTAATTGTTTTTTCGCTTAAAATATTTTGGTACAGTTTCTTATTCACTTGCTTGTTCTTGAAAACGTTAATGGTTATTTGTGCTCAAATACTGTAATCTTTTTAGAAATCTTGTATGCTGTTGTTTCATGGAGTTATTCTTTCGATGTGCTAGGTTGACCCAGAACTTGCTAAGGCTGAAGCTAACAAGGTTGAAGATGATGAACACTTCAGGAAGAAGCTCTGGCTTATGGTTGCCAAACATGTTGAGCAAGAAAAGGGAACTAAAAGGGAAAACAATCGAAAAGGAATAGCATTTTTCAAAGAAACTGACGAGCTGCTAAAAATTGAGGATATTTTGTCATTTTTTCGGACTTTGCCCTGATTGATGACTTCAAGGTAACACTTTTTTACCTTAGTGTTTCACTTATAACTAGGCTAACATTTGTTTTAATGGAAGGAAATACCGAGTGTTAGATTTTATTCTTATTTATTTATTTGTTGCTATCACAGTATCTAATTGTTGTGCTGCAATCAATGTAGTACAAGATGTTCTAATTATTCCATAGGCTTCCTTTCTTTATAATAGTGCTAAACCCTCGTTTCTCATATAAACTTCAGAGGTTGCAATGTCTAAAAACAGCTATATAACTGTATATTTTTTAAAATACATTATATGAAAAAATATCAATTTCGTAACTGTATCAATAGTTGCTTTCATATTCCCTTTCTATATTCAATAAATTAGAAAGGCAAGTTCGTGTTCTACAATATTAGAATACCATTTTCTCTAGGTCACTTGTGGGGGACTGGAATGGGAATCATCACAAGAGAATGTAGGAATAATTTGAGAAAAGAACAATAAAAAATATTTATGTTTTGATTTGTATAGCATATAGTGGTGGCGACTGGGGGTCGCAGGGAAGTGCTAGTGGTGGCAATTGCATGAAGGGTAGGGAGGGGCTGGGGTTGACGGGAGGGCTTGGGGGCGGTAGGGTAGGATCGTGCAGTGGTGGCCAGCAAGGAATGGTCAGTGTTAATTGTTGCAGAGGGAAAAGCAGGAGAGAAGAGGAAGAAGGAAGATGAGAGTAGCTTGGTCAATTCAATAAGTAGTTTCCAACCCTTGCTAATTATTTTTCCTTCTTCGCACCAGTATTACAATTTAAAAATTCTTCACTGATTTGAGATTATATTTCCTCATTCCAACTTACTTGTAATTTTCCCTTCTCTATCACTTTTGTCTTTTTTTTTTTAATGGATTACCCTTGGGTAAGGGTCCACTCTAGGTTGCCCATGGGAACTTAAGGGTCAACTCTAGATTCCTTGGTTTTTCCCACTTGGCATTTCTTGACATGCTATGATGCATGTGCATAGTGAAAAAAATCTCTCTATTTATTTGAATAGCTATGTGCCAAACCACATGTATCTGCTGCAAACTGTTTTTCCAATGCTTCCTGTGGGCATATGCTAAACTGTCTTCATCATCTATCATTCAATTTAATTCTTTGATATGTTTGCAAGAGGCAATTTGCTCATCATTAGAGAATTACAACAAGCAAATTGAACAACTGAAACAGGAGATGAACGATGCAACAAACGGTGCTGATAACATTAGAAATGATATCAGTGCACTTGCTCAACGATATGTTGTCATTGATTGTGACGAGGACTGTGGCGTAACGATTTTCCTCATGTTATTTGCTATAGATCTTCTTTCTTTCTTTTTTCTTCTGATAAACTAGTATTTGCAATAGGTTGGAAATGTAATCTTTTACTTTAATTTGGCTAGCCTTTGAAATGCTCCAACTAGTTCCTCGGGATTTTTTATTTTTTATCTCAGTAAGTACTAGTTTGTAAGGAATCTCCCAGCAGAAAACTCGTCTATTTCATTTGTGTTCATCTTAGAGATATTTTTTCTTTTCTATTTCCTCTTTCAAGTAGGTTGATTTTTGGCTTTTGTAATTTTATAGTACTATACCAGAGCAATAGGAACTTCTAACGCACAATTGGTATTTTAGGAATCCCCCTCCCACCTCCCCACCTCTCCCTGATTAGTGTTTCAATTCCTTTGTCATCATATCTAGTTGACTTTCATCATTAGCTGACTTGTTGCATCTATTTATCACTTGTGAGTTTCAGGTTTGTCAAAGGAAGATTCTAACTGCAGGTTGGGACCATTGGATGGCTAGGGGTTATAGGCCAGTAGGTGCAATGGCCCCTTTCTATGTCTTTCCATATGGACATGCCTTCCATGCTCAATGCCTGATTGCCCATGTCACAAGGTTTACCCACCGAGATCAAGTAAGTTCTGGAATGATTTCATATACATTTATGTATATTTGTAAAGCTGATTGGGTATTGATCCATATATCAGTGCTTTAAGTAATTTCATGTTTAAAGTGGCAATGCATGACAATAAGAGGTATTAAGATCCATTAAATCTTCTGCTTAACTACACTTGGTACTTGCTCTTGTTGTTGCCAGCATGGATGTACCACATAGAACTTAGTTAATATCCTCAAAGATGGGGTATACTAAACCAACATTGGTGGCCTGCAACAAATTTGGTTTGCAGTGGTTGTTAAAAATAAAATTAGAAAGTTTTAATATGTTTTCATCATCTTGACAACAAATAGTTTTATTAAAATTGATTTTAAAAAATGCGACTAATTTAAAACTATGCCATCATATGGGAAATAGAATTGCATATGACAACTCATTATTCAACCCTTGCTCCCAAGGGGGGAGGGCGACTCTTTGCTGGTGGCCTCCTTGCCCTAGGTGTAGGCGAATCCTTGAACAAAAAGTCTGAAATGCATTCTACCTTTTAAAATAATGACAATAAATTCGTATCACAACCGTAAATCTTGCATTTTGTATCACTAATACTCATTATACCAGTGCAAAGGTCATGTATCCATTGAGGTGATCCTATCTTTTTTTGGTAATGCCTAATTTAGTCATCATATGGCCTATAAGCTAGGTTTGGTTGTCTTACAAATGCCAAACAGAAGCTTATGTAGAAGGGCTCACAGCGTCCTATGTCCTTAACTAGATCAAAAGAAAAATGTGGTTAGTGGTGTGCACGAATTGGGTTGGGTCGGGTTCACCCTAAACCCATCAACCGAACCGAATGTATCGTGTTCATGTTTATCTCAACTGATTTTGACCCATTCTGATTCGAAACCATATCTTTCCTCAACCAAAATCAGCGGTCGGTTAAGGTCGGTTTCGACATCATATGCATACAACACAAAAAATAGAGGAGTGAAAATGTAGACAATGATTCCAACGATGGTAGTGCTTTGAGGGGAGATCAGTGATGGGGTTTTGAGGGAGAAGTGTCGCGACTTGAACCCGCCCCTATGGGTTTAGGCCATAACCGGCCAGTAATCCTGAGATTACCTACGGCTTCAGATCAAACCGAACATAACTCATCCGAGTAAAGGGGCCAAACAGAAGCAAAATTTAAAACTTTGTCCATAGAGCTGTGCTTACATGGCACGCCAAAACAAACTATACATACATACATTAATAACTCACAATAGAATTACAGTACCATAAAGTTCTGTACAGACAAGATCATCCAAAACTAAGTCAACCCATGAAAACTATATACAGACATATACAAAGACTTCGCCAACATGACAACATAGAACAAAATGACAAAAAGGCGAAGGCGAGTCTCGTGCGTGAGACACATGGGCTGACTCTCCAAAACTCGATTGTTCCATACAAACTTCACTGGGGCTGGGTCTGGACCTCTCTTGGCTCAGCTACAAAGACATGAATGAGCGTGAGCGAAAGCCCAGTGAATAATATCAAATAAAGAAAATACATTGGAACGTTATACATCAGACGGCCGTGGGCCCAATTCATTCATGTCAAACTGGCCTTTGGCCTTTTCAAACTTTCCTATCAAACTGGCCTTTAGGCCATTCAGACTTTCATATCAGACTGGCCTTTAGGCCTTTCAAACTTTCATATCAGACTGGCCTTTAGGCCTTTCAAACTTTCATATCAAACTGGCCTTTAAGTCTTTCAAACTTTCATATCAGACTGGCCTTTAGGCCTTTCAAACTTTCATATCAACTGGCCTTTAAGCCTTTCAAACTTTCATATCAGACTGGCCTTTAGGCCTTTCAAACTTTCATATCAACTGGCCTTTAGGCTTTTCAAACTTTCATATCAGACTGGCCTTTAGGCCTTTCAAACTTTCATCTCAGACTTTGTCCACCATTCAAATTAATGAACTTTACAAAACTTACATAAAAGTAAGCAATTGGACAACAACATATTTCAAATGTTACTCACAGTGATCGGTTTGTGGATTTGCCCTGGAGCTTGACCCTACATATCACATAACACATATGGGTTACAAATGATTCAATCCGTTCTTTAATTCACATATTCATCTTTAGGCTTCATTCTTATCTCTTTAATTCGATTACAATGCTCAATGTATGCCTAAGAGGGCTTAGAAGTGAAAGGGAACGAAAAACAGAACACAGAATGCGTTAACAAAATTTCAGAAAACAGGGTCCCCGCTCAAGCGTGGAATTCCCCGCTCGGGGGGACCCTTAAGGCCTGCAAAAGTGCTGGTTATGTCAAAATTACGCTCGAGCGTGCCTTCTGGCGCTCGAGCGGAAGGCCTTTCTACACGGCTCCCCGCTCGAGCGTGAACTTCCCCGCTCGAGCAGAAGTTAAGTCTCCAAAATATGCTGGGAGCACGAATTCCACGCTCGAGCGGCGGTTCCCGCCGCTCGAGCGGACATCAAATTTTCTGGAAAATCCAGAACATGTTCTTGAGCTTCAACTTGACATTCAAAGGCTCTAAATGCACGATTTGGGCTCAAATTCCACATAAACATGTACTAACATGGTACAAACATCAAATTACAACATTTTGAAGCTCAATTTCACAAATCAAACCCATGGATGGCTCATTTTCCACCAAATTCGTTACCAACATAACAACTTCATGCATTCAAAGCTTCTACTCCCATGGATTGTACATGTATGTGACATATAACCCTCATTCTCATCTCATATGATGAAAAGATGGTCAAATACATGGATTTCAACCAAAGTTCATCATGAGTCATGCAATTCAAGCTCAAATATGCAAATTCAAAATGATTACATACATGCATGCATCTATTGACTTTAAATTCAACAAATACAACTCAATTTCCTCATAATCAAGCTAATTCATGTTCTTGCCCATTAATCAGACTTGAATTCACAATTTACAACATTAAACTCATGAATTCACTTACCTAAGAGTTCAATCTTCCAAACTATAGCAATTTCTTGAGTTTAATCTTCAAATTCCCAAACCATGAGCCAAGATTACACAATTTCTCCCCCTTTCTCTCTCTATGGCCGGCCCTCTCTCTCTCTCTCACAATTGTATAACTCAGATTTTTGAGTTCCAAAGAAATAAAGGAGAGTGTATATGGCCCTATAAGTAAAAGTCCACTAACCAATTTTATAATATTAAATAATTTGAACACTAATTCATCAATCAAATCAACTAATTTTGATCTGAATCAATTTCCAATCAAATTTCACCATAGGCTCCAAAAATTACGCTAATCACAATGGTGTAATCAATTTCGGGTTCTGCGGCCGGTAAGGCCTTCAATTTAATTTTCAAAGCAAACAATCAAACAGATATTCCTACGGTGAATAGATAGAAATTCAAAACCACATATTTTCACATAATGGTACACAAAATCATATCAACACATAATCATATTCGAATTAAGGACTAATTAACATATTGTGGAACAGGGATATCACAAGAAGATCATAGGGTAGTGAGATTTGAAACCAAAGAAAAATAGATGGTATGACGGAGATCAAAATTGATAACATGATTCATCACCACCACCAGTCGACCACTATGATTCATCACCGTCATCGGTAGGCCACCATATTCCTCACCACTGTCAGTTCAACAGTATGCCATGCGAACCATTACTTATAGAATTGAGAGAGATCCAAGTGAGAGAGATCTTTGATGCGGGTGAGAAAGAGCAGGTTTAGAGAGAGAAGAACATAGGGATAAGAGGGAGAGAGTTATGCAAATTGATGAGGGTTGATGAGTATTAATTTGTGAGGTGACTTGAAGAGAGAGAAAGGAGGGGTTAGGGTAGGTGATGAGATGTTTGGCAGATCTGTGAGACAGAGAATAAAAGAAAAAATAATGTTAAAGTGATAAAGTTCTTTTGTGATTAGCTAACACGTGTCTTAAAGACCAACAAATTTGATAAGGTGTAATCTTGTAAACCAAATATAGTTTGGCACTTGTAAAATTTATATTTAATATACAAGATATACGGTCGGTTTGGTTTTTACGAATTTTCTGATTTTCAATCTGTTGGTCGACCGCCAATTTGAAAAATACAAGATTTGCAACTCGTAGCCGACCGTAGCAGCAGTCGAAATCATCCAATGTTTCATTGGTTCAGTCGATTTGAACGGGTTGATCGGTTGGTTCGGTTATTTTCATAGGCCTAGGTTACATATTTAGAAACCCAATGATACAACTTACATATATGAACTTATTTAGAAGTTTTTAGTATATCATCATCCCAAAATCATTCTGCGTAGGCTTGTTTCCATTTCTGAGCTAAGCAGACCAAATTTTAACGTTCTAACCATGTGTATATCCTCCAATATATAATAGATTTTTATAGTGGCTCTTGGTTAATTTTGTGTGAATCTAATTAGAGTTATGTTTTGTTAGAAGTGTAATTTCATAAACAAAGTCCCTTTTGCTTAATTTTTGTTTTTTGTACTTTTTCCTTCAAATGAATGTTGCAGAATCTATTCTAGATCTTCAAAAACAACTCACTATATTTGGAGGTCAATCCAAGAAGGAGTCTAATGGTACCTTAACCAAGGAGGAATCCATAACTAGCGTGACCCCGATAGATAAGGTCCTTATGATGTTTTTCATATGTGTTTAAGCAACTCAAAATTGGTGTTCAATGCATCTCTATTGTCGAATCTTCTCATGATCAACATGCAGTATTCTACTCTATTTAGTTTTTCACTGCTTTTGAGATGAGTCAATTTAATTGCAGTGTAAAAAGTCTAGAACATTGCCATAAAGTCGTGTACTCATTTTTGTTGCTTTCTTCTCATGCCCTTGGTTTTTCTCCAGTTGCTCTTTTTTTCTTTTTTAATTGTTGTTGTTTGTTGGGCATTCAAAAACTTTGGAAGTAAAATAAAAGGACTTTAGTTGTGGTATCTATGTGTTGATTGTTGTAGTGTAAGAAGTACGGGCGCAAACAAGTGACTTGACACGGACACACAAATTTTCATAAAATATAGGAGACGACACATTGAGGATGCATGCAAAACATGTAATTTATATAATATTATATATTTATTTTGTGTCAAATATTTACATCAAATTTATCAACCTTGAGTATGCTATTTCAATTTTAAAAAAAAAGGGTTAAAAATAGAGCGTGTCCCTAGTGTGTTCCTGGCCAACACGTGTCGTTTACTGGTACATGACCTTCGAAGACGTGTCTCTGCTTCACAGGTTGCAGTTAGTGGTGAATTAAATGATGATAATGGTGTTGTTCTTGTTCTTATTTCAATATAAATGATGGATTTTTGCTTCAAATGCTTTTGTGAATGAGATAGCATTATTTCATTTGATTTTCTTGTGCCAATTTACTCTAGAATAAATTTCATACCGTACTGCTGACTGATTCATAAATTGTAGCTTCTTACATAGTGAATTAGACGAACTAAAAAATGTTAATTTGCTTGTACAGATACGCTCACAATTGGATGATACCATTGCTAGCAAATGCCCATTTTGTGGTGACTTGATGATTCGAGAGAGCTCTTTGCCTTTTATCCTCCCCTGGAGAAGCATACGAGGCTGCTTCCTGGGAAATAAGGCCACATAACATTGGAGCCTAGAAGAGCCTTTCTTTGGTTGTATGACTGAATGGCTCAATGGATTTGCAATACAGGTTATCATTGATCCATGTGCATGGCTGTTTTGAGGGGGTCTTTTAATTTGTGTTTTGCTTTATCATCATTATTCTTGGTGGTATATGGTTTTAAGAAGTTATGATTTGTGTTACGCAGAATGCATTCTTTCTTCTGCTAATTGGTTGTGTACATTTGAGAGGTTGTATCTACTACCCTTTAGCTATCAGAGTGGTATCCATTACATCTCAGGTGTACTCGAGTGTATGTTCCTAATAGTTTGTTATAGGCTCATCTGTAGAATTTTGACAGAGACGCGTTGATGAACTAAATCACGAGAATTCACAATAGAAAACTTTTCTACGAACCCAATGAATGTGATTTCCATTCAGAGTTCATATGAATGTGATTTTCTTCTACAAAGCCTATTTTATATTTTTTTTTTCTTTTTCCCCCTCAGTTTTTCCAAATCATTCTCATTTCTTCGATGTGTAACACTTCTACATGTATTGTTGTGAATGGGAGTCCCTTTTGAGCCTTTCCACGCCCATGTTGTTGTCTTGGTCAAGGAGACCTAAAGTTGTTCTTCCATATTTTTCATAAATGTTGTGTTCCTTTGATGTAGCCATTTTTTTGTACTTACTCCAATATATTCTCAATCATTATGTGAAATAAAAAAACCAAAAATAAATAAATTTAATTTAATTTTCTTGAGCTTTGAAAAAATGCAGTTAGTTTTATTTTTTTGATATAATTTCACTATCCTTTTTTGATATTTTAATTCATATTAATAATTTGTAAGTCGTATGAATGAGAAAAATAATATGATCATGTAAATTTTTATTAAATTAGATATTTATCTTTGTTTATTTATATCTCTACCCACCATATAGATTTGATAGCTCAAATCTACTATAACATAAATTAGTATAATTATGTTAAGTTTATGAAGTTAATTGCATTTTTATTAAATTTCATGAGAGATGAGTGTACTTTATCTAAATACAAATGAATAATGAGTAACAAGATAATTATATATTTTTATAGTTAAGGTTATTAAAATGTATAAATTTGTAAATAAAAAATAAAAATAATATTTATTAATAATTAATATTTGTTAATAATTGAGATAGAGATAGGAATGGTAATTGGGGAGACAAAAGAGGCGGCGAAAATAGAAAGGCACGCTAACAATCATGTAAAGCACGAGATCAGACGCAAGTGCATCCAGCTGCAGCCGACGGACTTGACTCTCTCTCCTCACACCACCCCAACTCTACCATAATCCTCGTCAATAAGTAATATGTCATTTATTGTATTATTTAAGAATAATGTTAGGGAAAATCGGTCTAAGGTCCCTATCCAACTTTTAGTAATGGATTAGGTCCACAATCTGTTCTTTTGTAGTCTAAGGTCCCTCACCCCATCCCCTCTCCATCCACGTTGTCCTGAGCTTGATCACTGCTGGCTCCAAATCCCCAACCCTTAACCAGTTGCTCTCCTTCCTGCACTCAGCTCCTCCGCCAGGGACACATCGATCGACTCTGCGATTTGAGCTACGTGCTCTTTGTGCTGCTCTATTAACTGTAACGTGCGATCGTATGCCTTTGCCACCCATTCTCTTACTTCGTTGTCGATGATTGCAGCGGTCTTGCTACTGTACGACTTCGTCATCTCAAATGTGTCCTCTCTTTGAGGAAATGAGAGAAGACCTACTTTATCGCTGAAACCATAGATCGCCACTTGAGCATAGGTCATCTTGGTCACCTTCTCCAAGTCGTTTTGGGCTCCTGTTGAAATCTTTCCCAACAAAACCTAATTCCAAAGCAAAATCAGATTCATGAGAATTGAAAGATCCAAAATCAGATTCACCTAGAATGCAGTTCGGATGGATCAGCAGCTGGAGGTAATAGAGTATATAAGTGACAGATCAGAGAAGAACCAAGCCGCTAAAATTTCTCTGGATTGATCTAGAGAAATTTCAAAATTTCTCTGGAGAGGTAATGTTGATATAGCTAGTTATCTGTGTGTTGTAGTGTGTGTGTGTGCCGTGTATGTGTGTGACTGTGTGCATGGGTTGTGTATGTGCATGGATTGAAGCTGTGTGTGTGTGCGGTGTGAAGCTCAAAAAATGAAGTTACCATGGTTGACATTTGAAGGTTGAGAGAATGCAGCTGTCCAAGGATACTCAGGTTCAGCTTGAGAAGATCAAGTAAGCTAAGTGGTCGGATTCGAATGGTGACAGAAAATAGAATTTTTTGGCTAATGTTTTTTGGCTAATGTTTGATTGGTCTTCACAGAATGTTTTTGTAAATGAAAGGAACCAACCTGGTGAATTCTCAAACCAGAGAAATTCTCAATTGATATTTCAATAACAAACCAGAGAAATTCTCAGATTTTTCCAAAATTTCTCTGGTTCTGGTAAGTTGCCATTGTTATCCCTTCTAATGTTGCTTACATATTACAATGTGGAATTTTTCTAGTTGAATTTAGTTGAACATTGTTCAACAGAGAAACACTTTCGATTGAAAAATTCAACTGGAAAAAAGCGAAGAATAGATTTGGGTAAGTTGCAGAAATTTTTCCAGATATTACAAACCAGAGAAATTCTAAATTGTTATTTTTAATAAACCAGAGAAATTCTCAATTGTTATTTTCAATAAACCAGAGGAATTCTCAATTGATATTTCAATAACAAACCAGAGAAATTCTCAGATTTTTCCAGAATTTCTCTGGTTCTGGTAAGTTGCCATTGTTATCCTTTCTAATGTTGCTTACATATTACAATGTGGAATTTTTCCAGTTGAATTCAGTTGAACATTGTTCACCAGAGAAACACTTTCGATTGAAAAATTCAACTGGAAAAAAGCGAAGAACAGATTTGCGTAAGTTGCAGAAATTTTTTCAGATATTACAAACTAGAGAAATTCTCAATTGTTATTTTTAATAAACCATAGAAATTCTCAATTGTTATTTTTAATAAACCAAAGAAATTCTCAATTGATATTTCAATAACAAACCAGAGAAATACTTAGATTTTTCCAGAATTTCTCTGGTTCTGGTAAGTTGCCATTGTTATCCTATTTTAATGTTGCTTACATATTACAATGTGGAATTTTTCAAGTTGAATTCAGTTGAACAATGTTGCTTACCTAATGAGTCACAATGATTTGGATGTGAATGAGAAGAAAAGTAGAGAAACTCATCCAGAGAAATTTCTCTGGGCCAGAATTTCTCTGGAATGAAATTTCTCTGGACTGAAATTTGAGGGACCTTAGACATTATGAAAATATTGTTGAGGGACCTTAGACATTATGAAAATATTTGGTGTCCTTTATGCTATAAAATCATAATACCAGGGACCTTAAAAAAAAAACCCCATAACGTTATATGTATCAATTAATGTACTAATTAGTATACTAACAAATGATGTGACATAATTTTAGAACTTTTGGATATTTATAATATGTATAATAAGTAAGATCAGAAATAATGACATAACACTTGTTGATACACTAGTGTATATATTAATTGGTGCATGTAACACCACCGTTTATTTAAAAAATCATATGTATATAACACTTTATTTATTTTATAAAATATAATTGTATTAATTTAATGAATCTTACTATTCATATATATTATTAATGTAATTATAATTCATAAGATAATAAATAAAATATGAATATATCTATTTTTGTATTATTGTTATTAAAATCACTCTGATTTTATATAAGAAAAACTACAAGTAATTGACCAAAACTAATTACAATGCATGGGAAGCTAGTCATTCTTATATAGAAAAATACTCAAAATTACACACTACAAAGATCGTTACTTTTTTTTTGGTAATAAAATGCTTCACCTCCCAATTACATTCGCTATTCTTGAACTTTCAATTGAATTTATTAAGTTTTTAAAATATTTAATTCAAATTTATTCAATTCTTAAAAAACTTTTACAAAAATATATAAATTTATAAACATTATAAATTAATAAAATATTATACTTAGATTTTATTCCGAGTCCCAACACACCCACCGCCTTATCTGTGAAGAAAATTCGCCGCTTGCTCTGCTTTCTTTCAAACTTGCATGTGCTGATTTTGATGACCAATTTGGGTCTCGTTGCAATACTCATTCGTTTTTCAAATGACTATACCTAAATCTAAATTTTCCCAAATAATAATTTAACTTCTATTTTTGTTTATTATCTTCTCTTCTTTTTTTCCCAACTCCTCATGTTTTGACTTCTTGAAACAATTCCGTCGTTAGAAAGTTCTTGATTAGTTTAATGGATATTGTCAATGGTTGTTTTTCAAAACACTATTTAATATATTTAAAATGATTATACATTTTACTATTAAAAAGGCATCCTATAAATACATGTTATCTTTTTAGTGGCATATCATTTGTAAATTATGATTACAATAAAGATAAATTACATTAACTTTTATTGAAATTTGAAAAAAAAATACAACATATCTCACAGTGTAAGCATAATTATTATAATGTATATTATTCTTATTTCTCTTTGTGTTTTCACATTATTTACATTAATTTTGATCATTCAACATTTACTAAACAAAAGATGTCAATATAATGATATTAAAATTGTAAATTTTACTATATTTTTTTTAACAATTTAAAAAATAATCACTGTAATTTACCTTCAAAACTAATATTGATCTTAAGTGATTGTGTGCCCAAACCAAACAAAAAAAGGGGTGAATTGTGGATCGAAATACGCTGCTCATCCCTAATTTATATATATATATATATATATTGTAATGGGTCCTTTCACAAGTCAACTGTCAAAAACTTCTAAATGGCAACTTTACCCTTGTTAGAGAAATATTTTTCCTCTCCACCATAACCACACCCACATCAACCACCTCCACCAAACCAACCCTAACTACGATGACACCCAGTCTCTCTCCTCTCCTCCATATATATATATATACAAGTAGGTGTGCAAGTTTCCCTAGCATTCTTGAAGAAACATACACTCGAAACCAACTAGTCCCACAACTGGTAACAAAAATTACTAACCAGGGACTGAGACAAACAAACAAGAGGCTAAAGTCCAAAAAAACAGCTAAGAAACCTTCACAGCTCCGATGAGGCCCAAAAAACACCAATTACAATGGAGCAACAATGGAGTCGAGAGTCACACCTAATATTAAGCAACAAGGGCCACATTCCACCAAATGACATAATTATGATTTTACTAGACACATTTTCCTCCATATCATTTCTATTACCTGATCATTGAATTGTTTCTTGTCTGTAATGTACATAAGAACCTAATTAATCACACTTTGTTTTCTATATACACAAGATAGATACAGATACAGATACAAATACAGACACAGATACAGAATGGTTACCTCTGGTTCGCTGCCTCCTTTCACCTTGAGCCGCAGCACTTCATATAAACATCACGCTGGACTTCTCAGAACATCATTCAGTAACAAGAAGTATCTGCTCCATAAAATACCGGATAAATGAAAAATACGTATAATAAAATTTTAATTGAAGCAGTGAAACAAAAGCAGAGCAGTCTCAAAATAGGACATTCAATCACTAGCTACGTACAAAAAGTTTCCACATTCAACTTACACATTTGACCAATCATGACTCATGCGCCACAACTAGTTGCTTCTAATCAGAGTGCCTTGTTATCATGAATTTGTTCTCGAGGTTTCAAGGGGAAGAAAGACAAGACTCAAATCCTACAGAAAAAGAGGATGGATTAAAAGATGCAGCATTAGTAGCCTTTGTTAAGACTTCAATAATAAAAAGCACCATGTCCCCTTCATTTTTCGACTAGTGTAGGATTTTTCTGTCCACAAGTATCAATTGCCATAGAGAGAATGATTCATAATAACAAGATTCTAGAATTACAGAATTTCACCATCAACATGTGTCAATTGCTATAACATTTGTAAAATCTAGTTTTCTGTAAGCCAAGCAGAGCCTTTGCATCAGAGTGAATTTCCAAAATATCTAGAGCTAGAAACTTTCGACAGCTGAAAGTAACAATACATAGAAGATTACAAAATGTATGCACCAAAATGTAGAGCAACATTTTGGCACAACATCATCTATGAAATCTAAGCATATCACCCTCTCCTCATCCCCCTAGTCACAAAGTGCTTCCTTGAGGGGTAAGTGGACCAAAAGATCAACCAATAGCTCTTAGCTTCCTTCACAACACTGGTCCAAAATATCTCATTGAAACCATTCCTAGAATTGTACTCTTACCTAATACTTTGCACTACCTCCAAATATTGGACTTCATAGTTATAGCTGACTGAATTTTGAAATTGAATTACGTGTGTGTTTAAAGTAGATGCAAAATTGCTATGACAACAATATATGACAACCCTCTCCATGATGGATTGTTTGCTTGGAAGATGGTTTCTTTCACACTACAATCCTCAAAAATGAAACTAGGAAGCATTAATACCAAATAACAGTAGTTCACAACCTGAACACTAACGCAAAAGGTTGAATTAGTATATTTTGAATCATCGGTATTATTGCCAAAGTATTTGAAACAACCTTAGAACATCATATTGAGGCTCTTTGCATTTAGAATATATACAAATTAAATTAATAAAAAATTAGGAAAAAAAATTAAAAACTTCAGAAAGACATGTAATTTTCAGTCTCCACGATCTAAATCACAATGAAGATCAAAATAGCAGTATAAAGTTTCTTCACATAGTCAAGCATAATTTGAAGTAATAAATCATCTATATTGTTAGCATAATTTGCATACATCCTTGCCATTGTGCTTCAGAAAATATTATACGTCATGTGAGAAACTAGATGAATAAAATTAATCCAGCCTACTTGCCAAATTCTATATTGGATAAAACCTCACCTTGCCAAAAACCATAAAACTTAAAGATGCCAATAAGCACAAATACTTTCAAATCTCAAGAAATAAAGTCAAATTTTGCATTTGAAATTGAATGAGCCCATTGAAATTTTTTAAGCATTTAAAATAACATTGATATTTATAAAATACTATAGAATAAAACCAAATCAGGATTTCATTAAATGACCTCATTTTAATGGGGGGGTTTTGTGGTGATTTTAAGCACAGGGAACCATAAACTGTCTCTGCTGAGACATCCTCACTACTTCAGGGATAAATATTCTGAGTTAAGTGATTTTGATGTACAGTTTAAAAATAAATAAATAAAAAAAGTGATTTTGATGTAGCATAATGTTAGATGTTAGATATACATACGAAAAGGAAAAGAACAATCAGAAGAAGAGAAGAACCAAGAGACTGCTGTGTTTTTTGTGTTTATTATCTTACCCTTAAACATATTAGGGTTACACATATTTATAATGAAAGACTAAAAAAGCAAATGACATAACTACCCTTACACACTAATACTTAACACTCCCCCTTAAGTTGATGCAAAAATATCTCTCACGCCCAACTTGCAACAAATGGGATGGAAAACCTTACTACTAAGACCCTTAGTAAAGACATCAGCCAATTGATCTTCAGACTTTACAAAAGGCATACATATTAAACCCTTATTCAACTTCTCCTTGATGAAATGTCTGTCGATCTCAATATGCTTTGTTCTATCATGCTGAACAGGATTGTGAGTAATACTAATGGCCGCTTTGTTGTCACAATACAATGTCAATGGTTTACTATAAACAAACCCAATATCATTCAACAAGGACTGGAGCCACATCAGTTCACATATACCATGCGCTATAGCCCTGTATTCCACCTCTGCACTAGATCTAGACAACACTGTTTGTTTCTTACTATGCCATGTGACTAAATTCCCCCCCCACAAATGCACAGTAACCGGAGGTAGATCGCCTGTCATCTATAGAACCAGCCAATCAGCATCTGTGAATGCCTCCAACCTCAAGTGACCATGATTGGAAAATAAAATCTCTTTTCCAGGAGTAGATTTAAGGTACCTCAAAATGCGGTACACTGCATCCAAATGAAGTGCATGAGACTCATGCATAAATTGACTGTAACGCTCCAAAAAATATACACAATAAAAGTACACCAACCACCGCTACTCAACAAAGCCCTTGCTTAGCTCTCCAAAATTAGTGAAGGATGATGGGTCAAAACTCCAATGGATGGCAAGAGATCAAGAGTTTGTGATGTTTGGTGGAGGTTTTTAGAGAGAAGGGAGAGGAAAAGATGTCTTTAGAGACAGAGAGAAGTGTAAAAAATGAGATACACTCAGCCCAAGAAGAGAAGAAAAGACAAATTTTCGGACTTAGCAGACTCCCGCACGTGCGGCATCCACTCTCGCACGTGCGGCAACCCACTCCGCACGTGCGGCTCTCACCCCCATACGTGCGACACTCTCCCCGCACATCCTTCCACACCTGCATATAATGCAGTAGCCAACCCAAAATTTCCCTTCCTCGCCGCACGTGCAGCCTCTCCTTCTGCACGTGCAGTCCTTCTCCCAGTCAGAAAAATTCACCAACTCAGCTTGTGACACCCCGGATCCAACCGTACACCTCCCGATCCAAGTGAACTAGACATCGAAATAAATAAGAACAAGAATTTTGAGAAACGTTTTCAAAAATGAGTCCAAACAATTAACACAACTTCACATCAAAACCCGACACTCTAACAAGAGTTAGCCCAACATAACTCAAAGAGGACGAAGTGGTTTACGTACTCGGTTATCACATTGACTCACTATCCCAACTTGTGACACCCCGGATCCAACCTTACACCTCCCGATCCAAGTGAACTAGACATCGAAATAAATAAGAACAAGAATTTTGAGAAAAGTTTTCAAAAATGAGTCCAAACAATTAACACAACTTCACATCAAAACCCGACACTCTAACAAGAGTTAGCCCAACATAACTCAAAGAGGACGAAGTGGTTTACGTACTCGGTTATCACATTGACTCACTATCCCAACTGCATAGGCAATATCTGGACGAGTGTGAAATAAATATATAAGCCTTCTCACAAGTCGTTGGTACCGTTCCTTCTCCACAAGATCACCAACACCACTACAAAGATGGTGATTAGCCTCAATTGGCAAATCAACAGGTCGGCAACCTAACATGCCAGTTTCCTCGAGAAGATCCAGGATATACTTCCACTAAGAAATGAAGATGCCTTTGTCAGATCTGGCAACTTCAATCCCAAGAAAGTACCTCAACAGACTAAGGTCTTTGATCTCAAATTCCTTGGCCAACATCTTAAGATGTGTCACTTCTTTCTCATTATTACCTGTCACAACTATGTCATCCACATATACTACAAGCACACCTTATCTGCATGGCGTTTGACGAACATTGTGTGATCTGCATTACTTTGCTTATACCCGAATCTCAACATAGCCTTCTAGAATCTGTCAAACCAAGCTTGAGGAGACTGTTTCAACCCATATAACGCCTTTTTCAACCTACAAACTTTCCCAACTGTAGACTGAGATAAGAATCCTGGTGGTATATCCATATATACCTCCTCCTTCAAATTACCATGGAGAAATGCATTCTTCACATCTAACTCCTGTAAAGGCCATCCCAAATTAGCTATACATGAAAGAATAGCTTGAATGGAATTCATCTTTGCTATAGGAGCAAAGGTTTCTTGATAATCAATTCCATAAGTCTGAATAAACCCTTTGGCCACTGGTCATGCTTTGTACCGTTCAATTGTTTCATCTGCTTTCTACTTAATTGTGAACACCCACTTACACCATACAGGTTTTTTTTCCCTAGAAAGAGGAACCAACTCCCAAGTTTCATTCTTGCTTATAGCTTGCATCTCTTCTACCATAGTTAATTTCCACTTAGGATTATCGATAGCTTCCTTCCAACCCTGGGGAATACACGCAGAAGACAAAGACGAAATAAAAGCATGGTATGTAAAAGACAATGAATCATATGACACAAATTTAGAGATAAGGTGTTGAGTACAAGCCCTAACCCCTTTTCTAAGAGCAATAGGAAGACTCGAATCATCGACAACGGGACTATCAACTACAGATAGAGGAATAGACTGAGGTGCATTACCTAGAACTAGCATAAGGGATGATGATGGGTCTAGTGACACAAGGAAAGCTTGCTCTTTCGGACGCCGAGAATAAGTCTCAAGATCAGCCCTGTCCAAATGACCACCAATGTTAGGCTCCATATCAAGAGAACTATTAGGATCCCCCTCACCACAAATAACAGTCCGCTGACAGGGAAGGAAAAAAAGATAACTCGTGTTGATAGGCCATCTTCTCATCTACAATCTCATCCATAACACTTCTCTCCCCCGAAGGAGATGGCAGAGAAGAAGGAAAGAAGGCCTCAGATTCACGAAAAGTGACATCCATACTAACATACACTTCGCAAGTGTGAGGATCATAACATTTGTAACCCTTCTGAGTAGCAAAATAACCAATAAAGACACAACACACAGCCTTAGGATAGAGTTTTCCACAATTATGAGGTTGCAAATGAACAAAACAAACACACCTAAGCACCCGAGGAGGAAGAGAAGGGGTGGGATATACAACAAGAAGTAGTTGGAGAGGAATTTGAAATTGGAGGACACTAGAAGGCATACGGTTAATAAGGTAAGCAGCGGTAAGAACAGCATCACCCCAAAAAGACTTGGGGACATTCATGGTAAAGAAGAGAGAGCGAGCAACTTCAAGAATATGGCCATTCTTGCGTTCGGCAACTCCATTCTGTTGAGGAGTACCAACACAACTAGTCTGATAAAGAATGTCATACTCCTCTAAGTATACTCGAAAAACGCCATCAACATACTCAATCCCATTATCACTTCGAAGAATTTTGATTTGAGTATTAAAAAGATTGGTCACCATTTTATGAAAAGTTTGGAAACAAGAAAAAACTTCACTCTTAGTTCGAAGCAAGTAAATCCAAGTCACGCGGGAATAACAATCAGTAAATGTAACAAACCATCGATATCCAGAAGTAGAAACCACTGGGAAAAGGCCCTACACATCAGTATGAATAAGCATAAAAGGAAAAGTACTTCTTTGATTAATTAAAGGGTAACAAGTACGTTTATGCTTTGCAAGTTCACAAGCATCACAACCAAAAATGCTCATAGGACAATCACAAACTAAAGAAAGAAAAAGTTTCTCTAAAACACTAACAGAAAGATGACCCAAATGACAATACCACTGACGAAGGAGATGAAGAGGGGAGTCATTAGTACACTTGAGAGCCTGAGATGAAACAGCATGAGGAACGACATCTAGAAAGTATAGCCCACCTTGTACTCTACCATTGCCAATCGTTTTCCCCATAGCCAGTTCCTGAAAGACACAATGAGTAGGAAAAAAGGTCACTGAGCAATTTATAGTAGTAAGACTACTAACAGAAAGCAGGTTAGTGGAAAAATTAGGAACATGAAGTACAAATGAAAGAGAAAGTGAAAGAGGAATAATGAACCGAACCCTTCCCGGAGACGGAGGATAAAGTGCCATCAGCCACTTGAACCTTGTCTCGACAAGGACACGGAGAATAAGAATAAAAACGACTGGAGGCACCTGTCATGTGGTCGATGGCACCTGAATCAATAATCCAAGACGGCGATGAGGATGTACTAAGAGCACTAGCAGGAATACCTGTGTGGGCAAAATTGGAAGAAGCTGGAGTGGAAGAAGCTGTGGTAGAAGGAGAATCAAGTCGAGCCATCAAACACCTAAGAGTGTGTAACTCATCTAGGGAAAGAGTGCTGCTCTTAGAAGAACTCGCAGCAATCTCAAACACATGTGCTTGGGGACGAGCTGTACTACCCCAACCCCAACCCCAACCCCAAGTAGGGCGACCATTCAATTTCCAACAATGTTCTCGATCACGTCTGTCTTTCCCACAATAATCACACTTCAATCGATCTCGATCGACTAGTGTACCCTGAGTACCAGACTAGGCCGAGGAGCTCGAGTTGGAGAAGTAACAACCAAAGTAGAATGATCTTGAATATAAGAATGGACCATAGCACTACGTCGACTCTCCTCTTGCTGGACAAGGGCATAAGCCTCACGGAGGATGGGAAAAGGTGAACGACCCAACACCTAGACGTGAATCTGATCAAACTCCAAGTTCAAGCCAGCAAGAAAGTCATACACACACTCCTTCTCCAGGCTTTGCTGAAACAAAGTGGCATCTTGGGAACAAATAGCCTGGAAGCTTTGGTAATAGTCTAATTCCTGCCACAAACTACTCAACTCAGCATAGTATACTGCAAGTGATCTATCCTTCTGATCTAAGCTCCGAAGCTTCTTCCTCAACTCATACGCATGTGCATCATTATCCTGTTGGGAATACATCTGGGCTACAGCTATCCAAATCTTATAAGCAGTATCTAAGAGAAGAAAGGACCGACTAATGGTGGGCTGCATGGAGTTAATAAGCCAGGTCATAACCAAAGCATTCTCAGAAACCCATTGAGTACGCGAAGCAGCATCATTAGCAAGCTGGAGAAGGTCACCGATAATGTAGCTAGTCAAACGGCGAGCAACAATAGCAAGGCTACAAGAACGGGACCAAATTAAATAATTGGAGCCATCAACTTTCACAGGACTGATTTGAAGAGAGAGACTATCATTAAGAGTCATAACACAATGCATACCACCCTCTTCACTAACCCAAGAGTCTTTATCCTCAATTCCAGCCATTGAAAATCAATCCCCACAATAAATAATAGTCCAGGAAGCCAACAACAGTGCCAAAAACTCAACAAAGGACTAGGAAGATACCTTTACAGAGCCAAAACGAGCTAGGAAAGCAAAAAAGGAACAAAAACTGAGAAAAACCTTACCAATCATGCAAAACAATAACTCTAGCCTCCTCTAATGGTCCAGTCGGCTCCCAAGGAAAGGGAAGGAAGAGAAGAAACAGCCCTAAAAGGGCTCCAACAATGGCTTTCGAAAAATAGTCATTTTTTTCCAAAAAATCAACAAAAATTGGAAAGACTGCCAAATAATTACCAAAAAATTAAAAGAAAATCATGGAAAAAAAGCCCATGAAATTTTGAACCAGGAGGATTTTTTTTTTTTTTTGCAGAAAAACAAAGAAAAAGAGAAAAACAAGAACAATGAAAGACCACAATTTTTAAGGAGGAAGATGTGGCTCTGATACCATGTTAGATATACATACGAAAAACAGAAGAACAATCAGAAGAAGAGAAGAACCAAGAGACTGCTATGTTTATTGTGTTTATTATCTTACCCTTAAACATATTAGGGTTACACATATTTGTAATGAAAGACTAAGGAAACGAATGACATAACTACCCTTACACACTTATACTTAACACATCACAAGGTTTTGGTTAAATCTCTGTCAAATTAAATATAGCAAAGACGATAAATGAGTCCTTAAATTCCTATAAATTAAAATGATTAAATACATTAAAAATCTCATTAAATTAAAATTTGCAATCCAAGAGATAGTGGTGAAACTGTAGCTTACAACAAATAATTTGCAGAAGAAAATATTGGAAGCCTTCCCAAACCTGCACCCTTCCATTTGCTTCTTTGAGAAGTAATGAGTTTGTCAGCATCTGAACCTGTTGCTGTCATAACAAACTACAAAGTACAATTGTTGCCACCATTAATGCAAGCATATAAACGTACATGCAAACTTTCTCTAAGCCTAGAAAGCTGTTGCAACTCAAGAAATGAAAAAATAGATAATGATGCAAAAATAGCTAAGACGAGAGAGAGAGAGAGAGAGAGAGAGAGAGAGAGAGAGAGAGAGAGAATCCTTTAAAATATAATGCCTAAGTTTGAGCATGCTTGAGATCATGAAGAACTGCTAGAACATACAGCTATGAAATATGACAAACAATAAGATGTGGCCTGCTTAGTGGCAAGCATCATACATGTGGGAAAATACCCTATACAAAGTTTCACACAAAAAAGATGTTTCAAGAGACTACAGCGCAAATAGGAACTTAGAAAAGTCAACCTTCCAGTCTAAGCTAAGCATAATTTGCTTGCAAGAAGACCGAGGCCTCGTTTGGCAACTATATGTTTTAGTCAAAAAGCCAAAGTCACTATAAATTGTCACATCACTTTCTCTACTTTTTTGCACATCTGAATGTTATGACAACTTGACAAGTTTGTGTTTTCATTGTCCCATCACCGTGTTAGGAAATCTTAAGAGGAAAAACAATCATTCTGGCAGAGTACATTCATTTGGCAAAGTTAACTAATCTTCACCAAGTGCCTTTGTTATGAATAACAATCAATCCTTCAAAAGTCCAACGGGTCAGTATGGTGGAGTTTCGTCATCTTGTTATTCAAAAAGCAAGCCAACTTCTAGTATAACATAACAACTTAAAAGCAATATTAAAAGTATAAGATCAATCCAAATAAGATGTGTATCTATGGCAAGATCAAGAACAAGAATAGGGGCAAAGTCAACCAATGACATTAAGACAGAATGTGAAATATATATATATATATATGGAGAGAGAGAGAGAGAGAGAGAGTTAACATACCAGAGGAAAGACTATAGCCATGACCCCGTAGCTCACAAGAGGAGAGAAAAGGAATATAGCCAAAATGCAGGGGTTTCTTGAGAAGTTAAAGAAAATATAACTCTATGCAATGTACTACCACAACACCCTGAATAAATTGTGACAGTCAAATTCACACGAAAGAGTATGCACTTACTAATGAAACTTTCTGCATCACACACATTTAATAAAATTCAATATGGAATGAACACTCATAGCAAATGTCCACGTCACATATTCACTTCATAAAGAACAAAAGCATGATAAGGCAAATAGGTAACTTTGAGGGGCTAGTGGCCGCTAAGAGTACTTTTTGTTTTTGTAATAACCTTACAAAATCACCAGGGAACATCATTTTCCAAAGCATACAAATGGCAGAGAAACATGATTCTAAACCTTTTTTCCCCTATCTCATGGGGTTGAACAGGGGAGGGGGTGAATAAGTCTAAAATTTTGACCATGAATTCCATGAAAATATATAAATCCAACATGTTTTTGAGAATCACCACTTAAATGCCCAGTGAACAGGAAAATTTAACAAAACCAGCAAAAAATATCCAGTTAGATTCAAAGAAGTCAAGCCTTTTGTCCAAACTCAATCCAGAGAAAATCCATTTGTACCTGAGATGTTATAAAATGTCAATTGGCAATTATATAGCTAAAA
Organism: Camellia sinensis; assembly: GCF_055761805.1. Lineage (NCBI taxonomy): Eukaryota > Viridiplantae > Streptophyta > Magnoliopsida > Ericales > Theaceae > Camellia > Camellia sinensis. Next base: position 152,931,746 of record NC_138972.1, read on the forward strand.
GCAGGTGCCAAAAAAAAAAAAAAACAGCATCAGCAAATTCATCACATACTCAAAGCAGTAGTATGCATACATCCAGGAAATAAGTACTCCCTCCGTCCCAAAATATTAGTCCCTTATTCTATTTTTCATTGTCCCAAAATGTTAGTCCTTTTTTAAAAGTCAATGATGAAAATAATATGAATTTTCTATTTTGCCCTTCTTTTAAATTCATTAACAATACAAAAAGTACAATTATGATAATTGATATTCCCAAAAAAATGTACTATCAAAGGGTAATTTTGAAAAAATAATATTTTTAAAGTATAATAATTGTGCTATCAAAAAAAGTTGGATTCCCCAAAAGGGACTATTATTTTGGGACGGAGGAAGTAAGAAATTCAGAGCCTTCCCAAAATAGGGTATAAATCCTGTAATATAAAGCTGCATATAATCTTCAACAAACTTTACTATCTTTAAAATTATAAATAAATCGCAATGAGTTTAAAATGAATGTTCTAAAATAGAAAAGCAGTAAAAAGATAAACTGATGGAAAAAAAAAAATCCATAGATCAGTTTTACCTCCAAGAAGAAAAAGCTCAAAAGGAGGACTGAATAGACCTGTTCGTCAATTCCAATCACGACCTGCGAAAAAATGTTTTATAGGAGTTGATACTCATAGATGTAATCAACACATAACTTCTGTTCTGAAAGACAATGCCTCAAAAAAGCAGTAGTGTCTCTATTCAGAAACCATCAAACACTAAGTTGGAAATTTACCCCCCAATATCAGTACGCTTATCCATCTGAGTTGCATTTGAAGAGCTGAATAGCTCTGGTTGGATTGGCATTTCTGTGAAGGTAGGCCCATATTTTCCAATCACAAGAAAGCCATATTTAGCAACGTCACTGTACCTGGATTAAGGTATAAAAAGATGCAGATATGAATAAAATAATGTAAAATTATCAAGTATTCCAACATTCTGCATAAATAAAGGAAATGTTTTCCATCACTACTGCATGATGTCAAATAGCATGCAATGGGATCAGAAGGCCTAAAGTAGCTTTTACTCCTGAAATAGCTATCTAATGCTTCAACAATTGTATTATTAGTTCTGCAACCCTCTCCTACAATTTTGCTGGAAATGTGTGTAGGACACTTTTCTTCACATTTGTCTTAAATTACTTATACAGCAAGTGGCTAAACCACCAAGAAAGCAAAACCAGATCATATGTTTCTGAGAAAAGTAGTAACCTTGTCCTGATAAATGTAACTTGGCTAAAAAATATAAATAAAAAAACACTTGATTTATGTGGATGAATATAGTTGGGTAAAAATATATATATCTATATAATATGGTAGAACGATTTTTGAAAATATGTATATTTTTGTCCTACATGGCATCATCAATGGTTTAGATCACTTCATCTACAAAATTAATGTTGAGATTTGTTTGGCCCAAAATATGTTTCCTGCCTCTCTTTCCTCTCTTCTCTCTCACTACTCTCCTCTTTCATCATTCCCATTACTCTCTCTCTCTCTCTCTCTCTCTCTCTCTCTCTCTCTCTCTTCCTCTTCTCCCCTCATCCACCATCGCTCGATTTGCGCCGCTTTTGTTCCGCTCTAGTGAAGACCTGCCTCCACAACAACAGAAGCCCCTTCATCTCCCCTACAAATGCAATCCCCCTCTTTCTCTCTCTACATCTCACTCTCTTGCTTTTGTTTCAATCCCATACTCTTTCATTCCATTGGAGCCCAACCCACTTGGCAATGACGACGACAATGAGAGGATGATTATGGGAGTGGTGAGTGTGAAAGTGTTGGAGAGAGGATGATTATTGACTGACATGTTTGTATTTTTTTTTTTTTCCAGATTCTTCTGTGTATTGATGTTGCTACATCTTTTGCAAAGTTTGTAACTATGTCCCAAAAGCTTTTGGATCAGGCAATGTAATCTAACTTTTATTGTGGAGATCGTATATTAGGGATTCAAACATATTCTCTATATTTATCTCTTATTTGACTTTGACCTGATCACATAGTTTCGAAATATTGCGGATTCCAGTTATTAGTTCCTGATGGAATAAATAGTACGCTCTACCTTTGTTTCATGAAATATTGCGGATTCCAGTTCTTATTTGTCTTTAGGATTTAGCAAGAAATTTTGTGTAGTACTTTCTTATGGTATGAGAAATAATGGTTGTTTGCATGAATCTAATGGTAGCTTGGGGGTCTCTATGGAGCTAATGCCAGGATTCAAGCCCCCATTGTGAAGCTTAATTAGAATTCTCTTTTCGTCCATGTGAAACCCTTCGATGTTATAAACATTTATATATTTTTCTTATTTAAAGTTAATTTCATAGACAGAGTTCATCATTGGTTTTGTTTTGTTTTTGTTTTTGTTTTTTTCTTCTCTTTTTCTAAAACGCGTTAGTAATTCATGGTTACTGCTTTTGTTCCTACTACAAATGAGAATAGTTTTGGTTGTGTTTTTCTTTTCATGAACAATTAATAGTGTTGCTGGAGTCAAGCTTTGAAGAATGAGCTATTCTCTTACTTTCTCTCTTTACCTAACCTCGAACCACCTATTCCTCTGTTTTCTTTCTTTGAATTTATTTGGTCTAATGTTTAGTTTGGTAGGTTTGGTGTGATTTTGATTTTGTTGTTGCCTCAAGTTAAATTAGATTGGCCCTAATTTAATTTCTCTCTAAACTTGGGGATTTGATTCATGAAAATTTGTTTATTTCAACACAGTCAAGTTAATTTTTTTGTTAAATAGTGTGGGTCTTTGAATATTAGATCAGTCTTTGTATGTTATTAAAATAGTAATCAAACAGAGAGAGAGGAAGGTGGATATGTTTTTGTGGCTATTAATAACCTATAATATATTTGGAGCTTTTTGAAATTTATAGAAGTAATCAAACACCGTAGAGAAAGGCTGATCATCAGAGGACTGTTGAGAACTTAAAGAAAAGAAAGAGAAAAGGAAATGAACACGCAGAGAGAGAGGAAGGTGGATATGTTTTTTGAATACCACTTAAATTGTAGAGACATTTTTTGAATATATTTGGTGTTTGGTTACTTCTATTGAATATTTAGGTTTTGATTTCTATTAAATATATTGTTACAATTAGATTTCTTTTTATGATTTATTTTTTTTGAAATCTGTAGAAGTAACCAAACACCAATCATCAGAGGACTTCTGAGAACTTAAAAAAAGAAAGAGAAAAGGAAATGAAGAGAGAGAGAGAGAGAGAGAGAGAGAGAGAGAGAGAGGAAGGTGGATATGTTTTTTGAATACCACTTAAATTGTAGAGACATACATACATATGTATATATGTTTTTTGAATATATTTGGTGTTTGGTTACTACTATTGAATATTTAGGTTTTGATTTCTATTGAATATATTGTTACAATTAGATTTCTTTGTATGATTTTTTTTTTTTTTGATATCTATAGAAGTAACCAAACACCATAGAGAAAGTCTGATCATTGGAGGACTTCTAAGAACTTAAAAAAGAAAGAGAAAAGGAAATGAAGACAGAGAGGGGGGGGGGAGGTGGATATGTTTTTTGAATACCACTTAAATTGTAGAGACATACATACATTTGTATGTATGTTTTATGAATATATTTGGTGTTTGGTTACTTCTATTGAATATTTGGGTTTTAATTTCTATTGAATATATTGTTACAATTAGATTTTTTTGTATGGTTTATTTTTTTAAAAATCAAAGAGCTTGAAATATTTGATTTGGAAAAAATATTTGATTGCCATACATGGTTGTGAATTTTTTTAAAGGTTGTATGAAAATTCTTAATAATGTATAAATGACGGAAATTACTTGGTATATGCAAAATACATACATCTCAAGATTAGTTTGACCGTAATTTTGAATATGTTGGTGAGCTAAAAACAAAAAATCAAAAAAAAAGGTATTGTCACATTTAATTAATCATTTCATGTGCCAAGTATTTCTATATCTTAACCAATATTCTTAAACACACATCAATAAAATTTATTTATATATAAATTCATTCTATTCTATATAAAGTGAGTGGGGTAGATGGAGTGTCTTGAGAAGGGGACTTCCTAAAGAAATGGGGTATGGCCTGATGGCCTAATGGTTTTTTAAGTGTGAAATTGGTCATCCCTGTTTTTTATGGGTTTTATGGGACTTCTTAAAGTGAAGAGCACGCCCTGGATTTATGAATTTTTGTAATTAGTATAGGAAAGGTTAAAAGAAAGTAGGGAATTTATGTCAGAGTTTGGATAGGGATTTGGAGGCAAAAAGGGCATGTGAAATTGCTTTTTCAAAAATGTTTTTTTTTTTTTTTTGGTCAATAAATTTGAACTCATAATTTAAATTGGATTCTGTTAAAATAAAATGGTGATCAAAGTAGTTTATGTTTTACTATTAAAATGTAATTTTTTCACAAGGTAAGTGAGAAAGAGAGAGAGAAGAGAGATGATAGGGGTGATGTAATTTGTTTAAAGACTGGAAAAAAGAGTTTTTTTTTTTAACAAAACTTTGTTATCCACCTCGGTGAGAAAGCCCACGAGACATATTCTTACAATAAATTACCTTTTCCGGTTTTTACTTTAATTTTATTGGGGTGCATTTATGTCCCGGTAATTTTACAAAACTCATTTGAAACTCGCAACCAATCGAATTTGTATTTATATTTTGACCTCAAATTTTAGCAACAAATTTGATAAATTACATTTTAATTTAATAATTTTATATTCAATTATATTTTGATCTCATCATTAATTGCACCGTGGCTTTAGGCACAGACATACACTAGTGTATATATATATATCACAACAGATTGGCTGGCAAAAGGAAAAGGTCAAGTACTAGCCAAGGTCACCATGCTCAAATAAATAAATATATACAACAATGGACCACATAATAAAAACAGCAATACAGATGCAGAAACCATCCTTCTTTTCTTTGCTTTAGCATAGATCTAATAAAATGAAAAGGGTAACAAGGGTAAACCAAAAGGAAAGGGCACTACCACAAACTGCTTAGAATAAAGCTGGATACATACAATGGGTAGAACCCAAATACCTGTAAGGATTAATCAAATGAAGTAATGAGTAACGGTCGAAGTGAAGTTTTATAGCTAAATTTCCTATAGAGGAAGCAAGAACAGAAATTATACAAAAATGCCGACACAATACACAATAAAAGGAATATGATAGAGCACTTTCAAATCATTTTAACAATTTCTGTTCAACTATCACATGTTTTTCTTCAAGTGATAAAAAAACCTAGAAGAAAGTAATAAATGGTCATTCCTAGTGCACGAGGCTCCTCTTGGTTCTACATCAATATGGTATTAGCCTTAAGTTTTATAGCAACTCTAGCCTTCCCAATATCTTTCATCAAATTGAAAAGGAAGAAATTCACAACTCTAAATGAATAACAAAATAGGATATAAAACAGAAGGATCTACTAAAATTCCAATTTCCAACCACCAACATCCTCATGGTTTTGGCATCTAAAATTTCTGTTGTTGGTGAACCCCATCTCCTAAAATTTCATGTCGCATTCTTTCACATTAATTTCTTTATTTTCTTTTCCAATACCAATTTACCCACGTTTAGTGCTAACTTTTAGAACAATAGTTACCTAACACTCTAGAAGTGCCAACCAATTCCTTCTATGCTCTACAGTAAATCTACATAAATGTATATATATACACCACTACATATATATTTATAGAAACATAAACCAAGGTTTCTTTTAAATACACGGACTTGAGACAAAGATATTAGGGGTTAAAGTTATATAAGAGGCCTAGCTCTTGTTAATTGTTCATACTTAAGAGATCTAAAGGAGAAAATAGTACAGTGGTAACGAGACATATTATTGGGGATCTTTGTACAACTAGAATCCTCCTTAAGATGAATTTGGAATAACTACATATTCACCTAATTATTTGAATGCAATCATTGCTCTTAAATCAAATTTATCTATGCATCTTGTTGAAATCTATATCTAAGCTATTAAACGTAAATATTAGCCACAGTCCTTAAAATGATTATATTCAGATCCATTCATTTCAAATCCACATGTAACCTAACGGAAACTACAAGAAAACAAATTTACAATAATAATATAGGCTAATAAGTATCCTCCAATATAAGGAGCTAGAAAGCACATTTCACCACATGCTTATGAATTTGCATGACTTCTTGTGCATGCTTATACTTTACCTAACTTGTAAGCTCTTCATAACACAATTAAAATTTTATCATATCAAATGCAATTTTCCCACTAAAGAGATTAGTTAAATTAAATGGCAGTTAGTTGAATTAGTATAGAGACATTTTCTCGCAACATATTATAATATAAAAATTACGTACGAGGAAAAAAAATTATCTGCCGTATACTCACATAGAAGAGTTGTAGAAATCCAAGACGTAAGAATGAGTAAAGTTTTAAAATACCACCAGATGAGCACAATTTTTGAGAACCAGAATGTGGGCATTGATCAGGTAATATCCATTGTAGTGTTGGAATGACAACAGAGTTTACGATAAAGATACTGCAAGTGATAGAGATTTAAGTAATTTTAAGATATTAGGTTTGCAGTCCAAAATCCAACAAAAAAGAATCAATACATCAATTGACGATATGTAGCAAGAAATATTAACCCTTGGAAGATTAAACTCCAGAAAACTGGAAAAACTTAGAACTTGCGCACAAAGCACATTCTAGCATGAGTTGGAATATGGGACTCTCAAGCAATGAATAGATACACACAAATACATATGCATATGATTATTATACACTAAGCAAGAAACAAGGATGATGAGAGATATACCTTCCTAAGAAAATCAAGCCGTTTAAGAGAAAACACTGACCAGTTCGTATCGCAAGCTGTTTAGAACTTCCGTAGAAAAATACAACACACATAAATGTCAAAAAAATTGAATGAAGGAATCAAAAATTGAGAGAGAGAGAGAGAGAGAGAGAGAGAGAGAGAGCTACAGAGAACCTGAAACAGTAGATGAGGACCCTGTGGAGACAGCAAGCGTCTCTAAAACCACGGAGCCAGAGCAGCGATGCCTGCTTCAGTCTTGGTCCCAAAACCCCCAGAAAGGAAGCCATTTTTTTTTGTTAGTTTTGGGGGTAAAACCCATTTCTAGGGCACATTTGGATTTTGCCACCAAAACAAGTTGAAACAGATCCGTATTTACTATGCATCCGGGTAACAATAAAATGTATCGGGATTTGAAACAAACCTATTGGTGGCCTAAAATGAAGAAAGAGATTGCAGAATATGTGTCCAAGTGCCTTCAGTGTCAGCAGGTTAAGGCTGAACATCAGAAACCAGGCGGTCTACTTCAACCTCTCCCTATTCCTGAGTGGAAGTGGGAACATGTGACTATGGATTTCGTTGTTGGCCTACCTCGGACTTCCCGAGGTATGGATTGTGTTTGGGTTGTAGTTGATAGACTGACTAAATCTGCACATTTTCTGCCTGTCAAAACTACGTTTACCGCTTATAGGTTGGCTACTATTTATGTTGATGAAATTGTCCGTTTACACGGAGTTCCAGTATCCATTGTGTCGGATAGAGATCCGAAGTTTGTATCTAGATTGTGGAAGAGTTTGCAGGAAGCTATGGGAACAGAACTAAGGTTCAGCACTGCATTCCACCCACAGACAGATGGGCAGTCAGAACGAACAATACAGACTTTGGAAGATATGCTTCGCATGTGTGCTTTGGATTTTCAGGGGAGTTGGGAAGATTACTTGCCACTTGCAGAATTTGCCTATAATAATAGCTTCCACTCCAGCATCGGTATGGCACCATACGAGGCTTTGTATGGTAGGAGGTGTAGATCACCTATTTGTTGGACAGAGGTCGGAGACAGAGCTTTGCTTGGGCCCGAAATTGTACAAGACACCTCTGAAAAGATCAAAACTATTCGGCAAAGGCTCAAAACAGCTCAAGACCGACAGAAGAGTTATGCAGATGTCCGGAGAAGACCTCTTGAGTATGATGTCACGCCCCCAAACCGCCCCTAGTAGTTTGGTGCCGTGATGGCCAGTAATCCGTGATTACCGAAGGCCGACTTCCAAAATTGTCACACAATCAGAGTATAAAATGAGGGGCTTACAAGTGCGGAAGCAATATGTATACATATACAAAATCTAAATAGTCCATGAAAGCCGTGCATAAGTCTAATGGAATGTCATACATCAAACATCTTTACAAGTCTTACAATTTAGATACAGCAAGAATGAGATGCAAAACACGTCCTGACCAAAAGGCTTCTCAAGCCGACATATGCCAAAAACAAACAAGGAAAACATAAGCCGAGAAGCATAATCTTCAAGACGATGCAAAACGCAAATCCAAAACATGTCGGCAAGCACCCAAAACACATCGGCAATCACGCCTAGGCCTCAATGCCTTCTTGTTCATCACCTACATATATATAGAGAGGGTGAGCTTGGATACTCAGTGAATGGTATTAGAAATAAAGGTTTGCATGATTGATATCCAAGATTTCTTTCAAACAATACATAACATACTCTACAATCAAGAGGGAAATCAAGTTCATTGCCGGCCTTTCAAGTTCTTTAGATGTTATTACATCTACTTAATACAAGAAGGTGATGACATTCCCAAGACAAGAGTGCAGTTGTATTGTAGTCCCCTGCAACTAAGGACTTTCAAGACAAGCTGTGCTGCGAAAGTTTATAGTCCTCTAGCACTAAGGACTGTCAAGACAAGCTGTGCTGCGAAAGTTTATAGTCCTCTAGCACTAAGGACTGTCAAGACAAGCTGTGCTGCGAAAGTTTATAGTCCTCTAGCACTAAGGACTGTCAAGACAAGAGTGCAGTTGCATTATAGTCCCCTGCAACTAAGGACTTTCAAGAAATGTCATCAAAACAAGATAGCCTTTAATATACAAAATAGGGATAGTCATCCATGCTAAATCAAATACTTTTCAAGACAAGGCAAAACCAGATTTATCAAAACAAGTGTAACATAGCTTTATTAGAAATACCACTCACTTAATTCTTCAAACGTCGGGGTCAAGCAAGGTCCAGTCCTACAATCACATTGCAAAGCGTACTTGAACATATTTCCTCAAAACAAGTCTAACATGCATGCAAATGATTTTTTTTGGAAAACCTACTGGGCACCAACCAGGTCTAAGCCGAGGTGTGTTTCCGAGGGCCACATACAAGGAAAAGAGGTCGGGAAACTCTGGGTTCCCCTCTGCTGATGAACATGAAGAACATGGGTGTGAAAACATGAAAAATACGAATGTTTGATCATAATCTGTCATCACAAATCTGAGGTTTTCGTGCTATGAGTTTGAAAACATGGACCTGGGTACCCATACTTGGAAATCATGCAAGAACAAACACAAAACGTGAATCTAGGCATAAAGCTTTCGGATCAAATCAAGACTTTCTTGAAGAACACATGAATGTCATTTTCTCTTTTTAAAATCGAGCTTCAAAACGATGCATGGCTTACAGATCATTTTCAATCATGCAATGCAATAACATAAACATAAAGAACATTACGAGTAGATCAAGAATCTAACCTTAGAATGCGGATCTAGCGGTTGGGTCTCTAGAAATCAAGCTTGAAGATCTACTTCCTCACTCTAAAACTCTTTCTTCCTCCTAGAGCTTCTCTCTCTACAAGACAAGGTTATGACACCAAATGATAGTTTTATATACCCGGTTCTGGGGTTAATCCTCTGCTGAGACACGTGGCGGCGACTGGTTGGGTTCTACCTGAAAAGGTGACTGGCAGACCAGACAAGGCATGGTGGAAGGGTGTTCAACAAGCAAAGCGGCATGGGCTCTCTGACAGGCTATGACATCGGCTAACAACAAGGCATATCTAACAAGTCTGCACGGAATGACACTTCGGCAAGGGGTGACATCGGCTAACAAGGACTTCGGCAACTAAGGTGGCAATGACCTCGGCTAGGAAGGACAACACTTGACTAAGCTGTGCCACATCTTGGCCTAGATGCGCCACACCTCGGCCTAGGTCATACCGCTCCAGGACGAGATCACTGGGGTGCAAGGTAACATCTCGGCTAACGTGGTCGAGGCAAGGACGGAGATCAACAAGGGGTTCCAAGATACTACTACTAGACTAAGGGTGACCTCGGCTTGGAATAACATCGGCTAGAGGCAAGGCGTGACCTAAGTTTTTACATCAAGGAAGGTACAAGACAGGTACACTATACTTAGACAAATCACAAGGCTTCAAGTCAAGGTACAGATTTCACTTGCTAAAGCAAATCAAGTCACAACATACACATGCAAGCTTAACAAGTCATAATCATACAAATGCTCATGAACATGATTAAGATGAAAAATGTGGGTTCTTACAGTCTACCCTCCTTAAGGAAGTTTGGTCCCCAAACTTAAGTTACCTTGACCTATGAATAACTCCGGGTGACAGATTTTCATCTCCTCTTCCTTTTCCCATGTGGCCTCCCCGCCATAATGTTTCTCCCATTCGATTTTCACCATTGATATCGACTTGTTTCTCAACTGTCTCACTTGTCTGTCGATAATTCTCATCGGCTTCTCTTCGTAGCCCAAGTCTTCATTAACCACAACTCCGGAATAATCTATTACATGTAGTGGGTCTCGGATATATTTCCTCAACATCGAAACATGGAACACATTGTGGACTCGACTCAAATCTGGTGGCAAAGCAAGTCTGTAAGCAACGGTGTTGATCCTCTCAAGAATTTCAAATGGCCCAATATATCGAGGTGCAAGTTTACCCTTCTTCCCAAATCTCGAAACTCCTGTCATCGGCGAAACTTTCAAAAACACGTGATCCCCAATTTCAAATTCTAACTCCCTCCTTCTTTGGTCGGCATAACTCTTCTGTCGACTCTGTGCGGTTTTAATCCTCTGCTGAATGAGTTTGATCTTCTCAGTTGTCATCTGAACCAACTCGGGGCCAATTAGAGCTTTGTCTCCTACTTCAGTCCAACATATCGGCGATCTGCACTCTCTTCCATACAGAGCTTCATACGGCGCCATGCCTATGCTGGCTTGATAACTGTTGTTGTACGCGAACTCTATCAATGGCAAATGCGATTCCCAACTCCCCTGAAAATCCAACACGCACAACCTGAGCATGTCTTCGAGTGTCTGAATCATTCTTTCTGTCTGCCCGTCGGTCTGGGGGTGAAAGGCTGTGCCAAATCTCAACTCTGTTCCCAAGGCTCCTTGTAGACTCTGCCAAAATCTAGAAATGAACTTCGGGTCTCGGTCTGACACAATGGACATCGGCACACCATGAAGCCTAACGATCTCGTTTACGTACAATTCGGCAAGTCGGTCGGCATTGAATGTAGTCTTGACAGGCAAAAAGTGAGCTGACTTAGTAAACCTGTCAACTATAACCCAAATGGAATCCATACCTCTTTGCGTCCTCGGCAAACCCACTACGAAATCCATGGAGATGTGCTCCCATTTCCACTCAGGAATTGACAAGGGTTGGAGAAGTCCTGCCGGTCTCTGGTGTTCTGCCTTCACTTGCTGACAACTCAGACACTGAAACACAAACTCAGCTATTTCTCTCTTCATGTTTGGCCACCAAAAGGTCCGCTTTAGGTCCTGATACATCTTGGTGCTCCCTGGATGAATGGCAAACTTGGAGTTATGGGCCTCTTGCAAAATCTTCCTTTTCAACTCTGGTACGTCGGCTACACACAATCTTCCTTCGAACCTAAGCACCTGATTTTCCACTGTGTACCCTGGCCTCGGCTTGGAGACAAATTCATCGATTACCCTTTTTAGGAACTTATCTTCCACCTGCCTGGTCTTTACTTCTTCAACGATGGTCGGTTCCGCTGAGACTGTTGCCAGACACGCCAAACTTCCGACTAGCTTCCTGCTTAATGCGTCGGCTACGGAGTTTGCCTTTCCTGGGTGATACTGAATCTGCATGTCGTAGTCCTTCAACAGCTCGAGCCACCTTCTCTGCCTCATATTTAACTCTTTCTGGGTGAACAAGTATTTCAGACTCTTGTGGTCGGTGAAAACTTGGCAAGATGTTCCGTACAGGTAATGACGCCAGATCTTCAAAGCAAAAACCACGGCAGCTAACTCCAGGTCATGGGTGGGATAATTCTTTTCATTAGGCTTCAACTGACGAGACGCGTACGCTATGACTTTACCTTTTTGCATTAAAACGCAACCCAAACCTTTGTGTGAAGCATCGCTGTAGATCTGAAATTCTTCATTAGCTGATGGTAGTACCAGAACCGGTGCTGTAACTAACCTCGTCTTCAGTTCCTGGAAAGCTGATTCTCTTTCATTGGTCCATTCATAAGCTGCTCCCTTCTTGGTTAGTTGTGTCAAAGGCACTGCAATCCTCGAGAAATCCTTCACAAACTTTCTGTAATAACCTGCCAAACCCAGGAAACTACGAACCTCGGACACGTTGGTCGGCGTCGGCCAACTCACAATGGCTTCAATCTTACTGGGGTCAACTGATATACCGTCTTCATTAATCACATGCCCTAGAAATGAAATGCTGGAAAGCCAGAACTCGCATTTACTTAACTTGGCGTACAACTTCTTATCTCTCAAGGTCTGCAGGGCAAGTCTCAGATGATTCTCGTGCTCGCTCGCACTCCCAGAATAGATCAATATGTCGTCGATAAAAATAATGACAAATTCATCTAGGTACGGCTTAAAGACTCTGTTCATCAGGTCCATGAATGCTGCTGGGGCATTGGTTACTCCGAAGGGCATTACCAAAAATTCGTAGTGACCATATCTTGTCCGAAAAGCAGTTTTCTCAATGTCCTCGGCTTTAACCTTCAACTGATGGTAACCCGACCTGAGGTCAATCTTGGAAAAGACTCGTGCTCCTCGTAGTTGATCGAGTAAGTCATCAATCCTTGGCAATGGATACTTGTTCTTAATGGTCACCTTATTAAGTTCCCTGTAGTCGATGCAAAGACGAAGTGTGCCATCCTTTTTCTTAACAAACAGAATGGGTGCTCCCCACGGTGAAGTACTCGGCTTGACGAATCCCTTATCCAACAATTCCTGTAACTGCGACTTCAGTTCTCTAAGTTCGGCTGGAGCCATTCTGTAGGGTGTTTTGGAGATAGGTTGTGTTCCTGGCAAGACGTCCACAGTGAACTCTATTTCTCTATCGACGAGGTGGCCAGGCAACTCATTCGGAAAGACGTCGGGGAATTCCTCAACAACGGGTATGTCGGCTAACTCAACATTTCCATCCAGATCACTTAGTATACTGCATAAATAACCCTTACATCCTTTTTGGATCAACTTGTAGGCCTTCATGGATGAGATTAAGTAAGGTGGGGGTACTATTCCTTTACCTTGGAAAATGACCTCAGCTTGACTTGGGGTCTTCAATGTGACGTTCTTAGTAATACAATTAATGGATGCATGATTCGCCACTAACCAATCCATTCCCAATATAACATCGAAGTGAGTCATGTTTAATGGCATCAAATCAACTAACAATTCTACACTCTCAATCATAGCAATACACGCCCTATAAATGGATGTAACAATCATATTTCTCCCAGATGGAGTAGACACAGATAATACATAATCAAGGGGTTCTAATTCCCTATCCAACTTCTCGGCGAATATAGTGGACACAAATGAATGCGTAGAACCCGAATCAATCAATACGTATGCATCTTGAGAACAAATTGAAATGGTACCTGACACCACTGTTTCAGCATTCTGGGCGTCTCCCGGCACTAATGCGAAAACTCTGCCCTGCCTCGCCTGTACTCCCCCGATGTTATTCTTTTGTGCAGAGCCCGAGGTGCTCCCAGTCCTCCTTCCATCATTGGTCCTTGCTTTCGGGCAGTCCTTCACGCGATGGCCTATCTCGCCACACTCGTAGCAAGCTCCTGTTGCCCAACGACAAACCCCGAAATGTAGCTTTCCACAACTCGCGCACATCGGCTTAACGTTACCTTCCTGATTTGAGTTGCTGGAACTGTCTGTGCTTATCTTCTTCTTGGCATTGAACGGAACTCGGCGATTGTCATAACTCTGTCTCTTCCTCTGACCCTCACCTGAACTCTGGTATCGGTTCAAGTTAGCTTCAGCCAGGATGGCCTTGTCCAGTACTCCGGCGTACGTCGGCATATTGAGCATATTGACCCGATCTTGTATCGGTCCACGCAACCCACTTTCGAACTTCCTCGCCTTTCGGTACTCGTCGTCAACCATATGAGGCGCATATCTCGCTAGTTCAGTAAAGGCTCGATCGTATTCCGCGACCGTCTTGTTCCCTTGGATCAGATTCTGAAACTCCGTGGTCTTTCGGTCCCGGACGCTGAGGGGGAAATGCTTGTTGTAGAATAACTCCAAAAATTTTGCCCACGTCAAACCCGGATTGCTTTCTCGAACCATCATCCACCACCTACGAGCATCGTCGTCTAATGTGAATGCTGCTAGAGATACCTTCTGGGCGTCTGTACTGGGAAAAACTTCAAACAACTTCTCCATCTCTAAAACCCATGCCTCGGCTTTCATCGGTTCTATACCTCCCTGAAATCTCGGCGGTTTCATCTTCTTGAACTCTCTGATTAGAGTTATCGTGTCGTTCCCATACAAAGCTTGCGGTGGAGGCACTTGTGGCACTGGAGGGGGTGGAGCTGCATATCGGCCATTCGTCTGTTCGGCATGCATGGAAGTGGTACCAGTATCCTGCGGCCTAGGTTGCCTCTGCTCCCGAACCAAGCCTTCGACTAACCTTTCCAATCTCTCCAACCTGTCTTCTGATCGATCTCGGCCAACCGGGGGTCTACCTCTCCTCATGATGCTAGGGGGAATGCAAGATGAGACTTTAAAACAACTAAACAGATAACACATATGCAAGTAACGAGCGTCTAGGCTAAAACGATGCACACATGGTCAAGTAGCAAGCAATATGATGCAATCTTAACATTCTTCTAAGGGAAATCCTAGGCTCTTTAGGACCCAAGGTGTGTGAATAACATACTATAAGGATCTTGTGCTCTGATACCATTCTGTCACGCCCCCAAACCGCCCCTAGTAGTTTGGTGCCGTGATGGCCAGTAATCCGTGATTACCGAAGGCCGACTTCCAAAATTGTCACACAATCAGAGTATAAAATGAGGGGCTTACAAGTGCGGAAGCAATATGTATACATATACAAAATCTAAATAGTCCATGAAAGCCGTGCATAAGTCCAATGGAATGTCATACATCAAACATCTTTACAAGTCTTACAATTTAGATACAGCAAGAATGAGATGCAAAACACGTCCTGACCAAAAGGCTTCTCAAGCCGACATATGCCAAAAACAAACAAGGAAAACATAAGCCGAGAAGCATAATCTTCAAGACGATGCAAAACGCAAATCCAAAACATGTCGGCAAGCACCCAAAACACATCGGCAATCACGCCTAGGCCTCAATGCCTTCTTGTTCATCACCTACATATATATAGAGAGGGTGAGCTTGGATACTCAGTGAATGGTATTAGAAATAAAGGTTTGCATGATTGATATCCAAGATTTCTTTCAAACAATACATAACATACTCTACAATCAAGAGGGAAATCAAGTTCATTGCCGGCCTTTCAAGTTCTTTAGATGTTATTACATCTACTTAATACAAGAAGGTGATGACATTCCCAAGACAAGAGTGCAGTTGTATTGTAGTCCCCTGCAACTAAGGACTTTCAAGACAAGCTGTGCTGCGAAAGTTTATAGTCCTCTAGCACTAAGGACTGTCAAGACAAGCTGTGCTGCGAAAGTTTATAGTCCTCTAGCACTAAGGACTGTCAAGACAAGCTGTGCTGCGAAAGTTTATAGTCCTCTAGCACTAAGGACTGTCAAGACAAGAGTGCAGTTGCATTATAGTCCCCTGCAACTAAGGACTTTCAAGAAATGTCATCAAAACAAGATAGCCTTTAATATACAAAATAGGGATAGTCATCCATGCTAAATCAAATACTTTTCAAGACAAGGCAAAACCAGATTTATCAAAACAAGTGTAACATAGCTTTATTAGAAATACCACTCACTTAATTCTTCAAACGTCGGGGTCAAGCAAGGTCCAGTCCTACAATCACATTGCAAAGCGTACTTGAACATATTTCCTCAAAACAAGTCTAACATGCATGCAAATGATTTTTTTTGGAAAACCTACTGGGCACCAACCAGGTCTAAGCCGAGGTGTGTTTCTGAGGGCCACATACAAGGAAAAGAGGTCGGGAAACTCTGGGTTCCCCTCTGCTGATGAACATGAAGAACATGGGTGTGAAAACATGAAAAATACGAATGTTTGATCATAATCTGTCATCACAAATCTGAGGTTTTCGTGCTATGAGTTTGAAAACATGGACCTGGGTACCCATACTTGGAAATCATGCAAGAACAAACACAAAACGTGAATCTAGGCATAAAGCTTTCGGATCAAATCAAGACTTTCTTGAAGAACACATGAATGTCATTTTCTCTTTCTAAAATCGAGCTTCAAAACGATGCATGGCTTACAGATCATTTTCAATCATGCAATGCAATAACATAAACATAAAGAACATTACGAGTAGATCAAGAATCTAACCTTAGAATGCGGATCTAGCGGTTGGGTCTCTAGAAATCAAGCTTGAAGATCTACTTCCTCACTCTAAAACTCTTTCTTCCTCCTAGAGCTTCTCTCTCTACAAGACAAGGTTATGACACCAAATGATAGTTTTATATACCCGGTTCTGGGGTTAATCCTCTGCTGAGACACGTGGCGGCGACTGGTTGGGTTCTACCTGAAAAGGTGACTGGCAGACCAGACAAGGCATGGTGGAAGGGTGTTCAACAAGCAAAGCGGCATGGGCTCTCTGACAGGCTATGACATCGGCTAACAACAAGGCATATCTAACAAGTCTGCACGGAATGACACTTCGGCAAGGGGTGACATCGGCTAACAAGGACTTCGGCAACTAAGGTGGCAATGACCTCGGCTAGGAAGGACAACACTTGACTAAGCTGTGCCACATCTTGGCCTAGATGCGCCACACCTCGGCCTAGGTCATACCGCTCCAGGATGAGATCACTGGGGTGCAAGGTAACATCTCGGCTAACGTGGTCGAGGCAAGGACGGAGATCAACAAGGGGTTCCAAGATACTACTACTAGACTAAGGGTGACCTCGGCTTGCAATAACATCGGCTAGAGGCAAGGCGTGACCTAAGTTTTTACATCAAGGAAGGTACAAGACAGGTACACTATACTTAGACAAATCACAAGGCTTCAAGTCAAGGCACAGATTTCACTTGCTAAAGCAAATCAAGTCACAACATACACATGCAAGCTTAACAAGTCATAATCATACAAATGCTCATGAACATGATTAAGATGAAAAATGTGGGTTCTTACATATGAGGTCGGCGACCATGTGTTCATCCGTGTTTCTCCAATGAAAGGCCAAGTCAGGTTTGGGAAAAAGGGCAAGTTGATGCCCCGTTATATTGGGCCGTTTCAAATTTTGGAGAAACTTGGTCCAGTTGCTTATAGAGTTGCTTTGCCACCGGGATTTGAGCAAATCCACAATGTGTTTCATGTGTCAATGTTGAGGGGTTACCTCCGAGACCCGTTGCATGTGATTGATTATCACCGGATTGCTATCGATGAAAATATGGAATATGCTGAATGGCCGGAAAGAATTGTTGACCGACAAGTGAAAGAATTGAGAAACAGATCCATTCCAATGGTGAAAGTGGAATGGAAGGAACACTATGGGACAGATGCTACATGGGAAAAAGAGGAGGAAATGCGTCTACGCTATCCACATTTGTTTCCCGACGAAGGTAAATTAAGTTTGGAGGACCAAACTTCCTAAAGGGGGGAAGACTGTAATACCCCTGTTCCGTAATATGTTAATTGGTCCTTAACATAATGTGATTATGTATTTTGATATGATTTGGCGTTCTACTATGTGAAAATATGTGGTTTGAAATTTTATCTGTTCATCGTAGGAATATCTGTTTGAATAGTCTGCTTTGGAAAATTAATTGAGGGCCTTATCGGCCACGGAAACCGAAATTGATTACGCCATTGTGGTTGGCATAATTTTTAGAACCTACGGTGAAATTTAATTGGAATTTGATTCTGGTCAATTTAAACTGATTAAATTGATAAATTAAGTACCCCACTATTTTATATTAAAATATTTGTTAGTGGGGCTTGTTGTATATTTGTATTGCACTCTCCTTTAGCCCTCTTAAAACTCAAAATCTGAGTTAGACAATTGAGAGTGAGAGAGAGGCCGGCCATGGAGAGAAAAAGGGAGAGATTTGTGTAATTTGGGCTCAAGACTTGGGAATTTGAAGATCTAACTCAAGATTGGCTAGAGCTTGAGTGTTGAAGCTCTTAGGTAAGTGAATTCATGGACTCTTACTTGTAATTTGTAAGTTCAAAGGTTGTTTGTGATCAAGAACATGTAATGAGTTGATTTTTGTTGAGTTTGAAGTCTTAGAACTCATGCATGTAAGAAATTACTTTGAATTTGCATGTTTGAGCTTGAAACACATGATTCATGTAGAGTTTTGGTTAAAGCTCATGTTGTAATCACCATTTGTACCATCTAAGTTGAGAATGATGAGCATCTCCCACATGCATGTACAAATCATGGGAGTATAAGTCTTGAATGTTTGAATTTGAGCATGTTGATGATGGGTTTGAGATATTTTGGGACATGCATGTAATCCATGTAATTGAGCTTTCCTAATGTTGTAATCTTGCATTAGTAGCATGTTAGCATGTGTAAATGTGTAATTTGAACCATTGCATGCAAGAAATGTGGATGGAAAACCGATTTGGAGCTCAAGAACACGATCTGGGAAACCCAGATTTTTGAGGTCCGCTCGAGCGGGGTAATGGCCGCTCGAGCGGGAAAATCGTGCTCCCAGCATTTTTGCAGAGTTGGATGTCCGCTCGAGCGGGACACTCCACGCTCGAGCGTGGATTTTCGTAGACAGGCCTTCAGCTTGAGCGCTCTATCCCACGCTCGAGCTCATCTTTCGTGCAACCAGTACTTCTGCAGGCCTTAAGGGTCCGCTCGAGCGGAGAAGTTTACGCTCGAGCGGGGACCCTGTTTCCTGGAATTTTGTTCATGCATTCTGTGATTCGTTTTCCGTTCCCTTTCACTTGTAAGCACTCTTAGGCATATGTTAAGCATTGTGAATGAGTTAATGAGATAAGAACAAAGCCTAAAGAGGTATATGTGAATTAAAGAACGGATTGAACTGTTAGTGACCCTTTGGTATTCATGAAATGTGTAGGGTCAAGCTCCAGGGCGCATCCACAAGCCGATCACTGTGAGTAATATCAATATTTGAAAACTTGTCAATGTCCAATTGTTATTCCCCTATAAATATTATGAGTTGTTAATCGGGATTGTGGACAAAAGTCTGACAAGAATAAATGAATGAGTGGGCCAAAGGCCGTTTTGACATGAAAGAGTGGGCCGAAGGCCGTTTTGATAAGAATGAATGGGCCAAAGGCCGTTTTGATAAGAATGAATGGGCCAAAGGCCGTTTTGACATGAATGAATGGGCCAAAGGCCGTTTTGACATGAAGGAATGGGCCAAAGGCCGTTTAGACATGAATGAATGGGCCGAAGGCCGTTTTGATAAGAATGAATGGGCCGAAGGCTGTTTGATAAGAATGAATGGGCCGAAGGCCGTTTTGATAAGAATGAATGGGCCGAAGGCCGTTTTGATAAGAATGAATGGGCCGAAGGCCGTTTCGACATGAATGAATGGGCCGAAGGCCGTTTTGACATGAATGGAAATCTGAATGGGCCAAAGGCCAGAATGTTTGGAACTACAGTTACTTGACTTGCATTTCGTATAGTTATATATATATTTTTGTTGTTAAACAGAAGTATGAATTGGGCCCAAGGCCGTTTGGAGCATGTTGTTCTACATATTGTTATGTAACTGTTATATTTGATATTATTCACTGGGCTATCGCTCACGCTCATTCATGTATTTGTAGGTGAGCCAAGGGAAGTCCAAACCCAGCCCCAGTGAAGTCTGCTAGAAACAACAGGAGTTTTGGGAGAGTCAGCCTTGTGCCTCGCGCATGAGACCATCCTTGCCCTTTCACTATGTACCTATGTTTTGTCTTGTTGGCAAGGACCTAGTGCATGTCTGTACATAGTTTGTTATAGGTTGACTCATTTTGGACGATCCTGTCTGTAATGAATTTTGTGAAACCGTACTTTTGATGTGAGTTATTAACGTATCTGAGTATGGTTTGTTTGATGTGCATATAAGCACGGCTCTATGGACAAAGTTTTTAATTTTGCTTCCGTTTGGCCCCCATTAACTCTGTTAAAATACGTTCCCGACAGTTTGAGGCCGTAGGTAATCTCACGATTACTGGCCGGTTACGTCCTTAACCCACGGGGGCGGGTTCGGGTCGTGACAATAAATATGTTTTTGTCATAATTTTTTATTTAAAAAAATAAAATTCTTAAATATTTTTTATCTAATAATAAAATTGGAAAAATTAGCCAATTATCCCTCTCTAACCTTGTATGGTAGGAAATGTTCAAAATATATTTTTTTATTAGTTAAGGTCTCTCAACATTTTCATAAAAAAAAAAATCAACTCAGAGAAAGTTTGTCCAACTCAGAGAAATTTCACTCGATTCAGAAAAATTTGTCTGTGAAATCAGAGAAATTTATCTATGAAAATTGAAATTTCTTTGAGTCAAATTTTCCTTGTAGAAATGTTGAGTTAACTATTATAAAAATATTGTATATCCTTTATCTTGGGACCTTAAAAAAAATTTCTCAATAAAATTAAGGAGCTATTATTTTCACTTGACTTTGTTCCAATTAGACTTTCTTCTTTTGCTTCAAATACATTAATATTCTTAAAATTTTAGTTTTTTAAGGGAATGTATTTTGTGTGAAAAGTTATTAATGTAATTATATATAAGCTTATTTTGGAAAGTGGGTTAAAAATCACTTCTCAATTTTTTAGTGTTCCTATTAGCACCTGCTTTTCTTCTTTGGACCCCTCATTCTTTCTTTTTCTTTTTCTTTTTAATTTCAATTTTGTTCAAATATGAAATTACATTTTTACCATTATCCTTAACATCTTAACTCTAATTTCCCAAACACTAACCCTAATTTCCCAAACCCCAACCCACCAACCTTTTCACTACTATCTCTACCGGTGACCACCACTGCCACTGCCACTGCCGTCGGTGACAACCAATTTCGTCGCGAGCAAGAACATCAGCCGCCGCCTTCTCTGCCTCCGCAACGGGAGTAGTTTCCAGTGATAGGGCTTTTCACGCCGCCTCAATCCCTTTATTGCCGCTACTGGTGCCGGGAAAAGAGGTATAATTGCGATGTAGAAGTTGAGGGTAGTTGTATTAGAGCATCTATCTAGTATCATGAATTACGGGCTTGGGCATTATGGAACATCTGAAATTAAATCTACATATGGCATTGGTGTTCATCTTTCACATGCAATTTGCACTATTACCAAGTCAGAGTTTAATTGTCTTAACCCATTTCCTCTCTCATAAAAAAAAAAAAAAAGTCGAAAAGCCAAAAAAATCAAAAAATTACTTTTAACCATATTTCCAAAATAGGCCATAATAAACAAAGAATGAAATATATTTGAAATAAAATAGAATAAAAACATCGACTTCCTAAAATTATTTAAATTATTACTAATTAAAATATATTTTTAAATAATTAAAAGTTATTAATTATTTATTAATAAAATAGACTATCTGAAATTAGCAATTTGAGGAGTAGAAATGTAAATTGTAATTCTTCAAGATCACAATTTGTATTTTACCCAACAAACAAAGCCCACAAGTTTCCCTCATTTTGAAGCAATTAATGACCAATTTCGCCGCCATTGTTGTACAGCAATCAACTTCTCTAAACAGTTCTAGAGAGAGAGGGAGATGGCACAGCAGAGCAAAGAGCTGTGAAAGAAGGAGGCTTGCGACATTCAAGCTTGTCTCTCCAAGAACAACTTCGATCCGCAAAAGTACACTCTCTTTTTTTTCATTTTTTTTTAAAGAAAATATTTCATTCTCTTGTCGAGAAATCGCAAGCAAAGAAAACGAATTTTGAAATATATTTACAAAATTTCAAAGAAAACCCATCTCATTTATCAAACTGAGGAATAGTGCTTAATCTTTCAAGTTCTTCCTCTGTTTTCATTTTAGTTGATAGAATTCGATGTTTTTTAGGCGATTGGGGTTTTTTTTTTTGGGATAAATATTTAGGCGATTAGGGTTTATACTTTGTAATTGACTTGAATCTTGGAAATTTGATAATAATATTCGGTTAACTCCATGATAAATGGGTATATATATATATATATAGAGAGAGGTGGTTATTATTGCTATTATGCATAATAAACATATTGAAATTAAAATATGTGACAAGTACATAAAATTATGAGTAATGCTTAATAAACCAACAAATCTTTTAAAAAAAATTCTTATTTACTAATGGGATACATATTATATCATTGAGGTGGTGATATAATATAAGTGGTTTTCAAAGTTTTATTATTGTATAACAATTTGCTAGTTTGTATATTTTCTTAAAAATGTATAGAAGAATATATAAATATATAAAATGTGTACTGAAATATGTGCGCGAGACATTATTTGGTTCTGAATGAACATTGAGGGAGTAGTGGTTAGTAGGACCCATTATTTAATGCACTAGTTTACATTGGTAGTACTATTTTCCTATTGAAACGCTTATTCTTAACCCTTGACAACATTAGGTGTTTCTTAATTTCTAATTGTAAACTTGTAGTCAGCCTTTGTCTGGTCATATCTAAGGAAAGAAAAAAAGAAAAAAAAAACCTTTGTCTGGTAGGGTTTGTTGTTGTCTGATTTGTTTAACTGGTTATGGAAAATGACTGTTTTGAAGAAAAGTCATTGTCTATTTGCTTATTATTAGAGCAGGGCAGTGTAGGAAGACTCACCCTAGCCACTATACACTACAACAAAATTGAATTTTTACGACTTGCAGTATATGCCGTGAAAATTCTTTCAAGTCATGCATACAAATGCTGTTATATGACATGCCGTGAAAAGTTAAGCATCATTTACGACATGTAGGTAAAATTGTAAAAAGTAATAAATTAAACATTAATGACGTAGTCATATATAATTTTTTACGATATTTTTGTCATGCCATAAATCATCATACTTTCCATGGCATAATTTTGCATGCCATAGAAGGTTATTTTGAATATATTTATGGCATACTTTGTATACCGTATATAATATTTTACAGTATTTTCTTGCACGTCATAAATCATCACACTTTTCACGATATAATTTTGTATGTCAAAGAAGGTCATTTTTAATATATTTATGACATATTTTGTATGCCGTATATAATCTTTTACGGCATTTTCTTGCATGTCATAAATCATTACACTTTTTATGACATAATTTTATATGCCGTAGAAGGTTATTTTTAAAATATAATATATATACAGGAATATAACATTGCCTAAAAATATGCAGATATTAGCTTATAAAATGCAACCTATGAACAAACCAAGCAGAAGCACCAACTATGAAGTAAGTAAAAAAAATCTAATATCAATACACCAAACAACTTGCATATTAACTACCATCCTCAACTTCTATCATATCAACCTAATAACAACCTCAAACATATAAATCAAGAAAAATATCCAAATCATAAGGTTTACTAATTTCTAAAATACGACTTTAAACATCCAAAAAGTATAACTATAAATCGTAAATCAATTACTCTAATATTTAGTCCAAAAAAATGAATTGACTAGGCCATGCAACTGTAGTTCCTATTGCATCTTGAAGATCATATATTTCATAAATGAAAGTTAAATATGTTCAAGAGTATATACAAAGGAATTAAATAAAAAGTTTTTAACTGTGCTTACAAAAATAAAAAAATGAAAAACTTGAAAAACTAAGTTCTTGAATTCGGACCATATTTTGCATCTCTCCAAGAAATTTCTGACTTGAAAAATGAAAACATAAATTAATTCAGAAACTGCTAGAAGCATATGATTTAATACCCACATAATAAGTTGTCATGGGAAAGGCGTAAAAGAAAAATGAACTGTAACCATGAGAAACAACATGGTCAAATATGATTTATTTGTTACCAAGTTCTAGAGTGTGATAAAATAAAATGGTTGTAGCCAACATAAGTAATGCAGATTAGTTTTGTTTAGTTTCAGTAGTAACTAAAAATTTCATAACAAGAAAAACAAGTTACCCATCAGCCATCTCAGCATGTAACTCATCATCCATATCAAACAATGTATCAGTAAGACCACCAGTCTTCCTAACTATTGGGACCTGAAATAATTAGAATTTTGAAGTATGCCTCGTCTCAGTGCGTTTTTGTTAACCAATGGTCTTGAGTCTGTTGGACATATGCATATTCTCTAAACAAAAAAATAAATAAACAAATGATGCAACTAGTCTTTTTGATTATTACAGATGACCAATTCTTTTGCCATATGATTTTTATTTTTGATGAGTGGGCATATGATGAAAACTGAATCCTTTAATCCAACCTTCCTTTAGATGCCATGTCAGGAGTATTAACACTGCACCTATAATGGCTTTGGCAAAATGTAGACAAATAGGTATTACATGGATGCATAACTAGAAGAGGAGTGAGTTTACATGGATGTAGACAATGATAACTGAGCAGCGAAGTCAAATAGTCATTACTCATTACCCAGACAAGAGAAGAGGAGTGAGTTTACAAGATAGTATATACCGCTCCATAACACATTCCAATCATTTGAGCAAGTCCACATGGCTCATATATGGAAGGAACTAATACCATGTCTGCTGCAACATGAAGCATATGTGATAGCTCCTCACTATATAGTGGATTCGATATCAAAGCATAAACAACACGCGGAAAACTCAATCAATAACCAGAATAGTTGACAACATATTATTCAGGATATCCGCACTGAATCCATCTGTGTGGCAGTATCCCATTTCCATCTATGAAAATTTTGGTTAAGTAAATAGTACTAGCTGAACTTGGGAGAAGACATGATACTCCAATTGCTAGCATAGCATGCCATGGTTGATTATTAACCTAAAAGTTACATTGGCAAATCGAATCTGTAATTTATAATATGACAATGGTGTGCATAAGGTAGAAGTTACATACAATCATATGATATCACATCTCATTTTTAACAGGTCCCATCTCTAATGATTTTTACAGTTGAATCACAAAAGATAATTAATAAGGAAGAATCCAGTAAAGTAAATGAGTATAAGAGCATACCATAAGAATCTCCAACTCCGAAACCATGTCTAATGATCCACCCTTTACTAGTTCCTAGTATAATAACATCATTGCCAACAGCCATGCATGTGATAACTCAATGCCCCTTTGCTGCATATCATTCCTTTACAATAATGAATGAGAATTTCATTTGCAATGCATTTTTCATTATAGCGATTCTGGTTTTGACCCGTTACCTATTGCATTTTGGACACGGGTTAGTAAGGTTTTGAATAGTTATTCTTATCTCTTTCCCTTGTCTTCCCCTTTATTTTGGTTATCGAGTTGTAATTGTGTGTTTGAGGCAAGATGGTTGCTTGTTTTTCCAAGCCTTTGTTGCCCAAATTTTGGCTCCTCCGCTCGAGCGGGCATTCTTGCGCTCGAGCGAGCTTCACAAATTTTGCTTCTCCACTCGAGCGACTATTCTCGTGCTCAAGCGGGATTCGTCAACCTTTAGTATATTTTTGCAGTTCTGAATACTGGGAAAGTGCATTGGATGCTCGAGCGTCCAGTCTCATGCTCGAGCGGGGACCTTTGTCTGCAAAACTTCTGGAATTGTGCATTCTACGCTCGAGCGCCACTTTTCATGCTCGAGCGGAACCTTGTGTTTGACACTCAAGCGGACTGCGTGTATTTCAGTCCGAGAATATGACATTTTGAATCACTTTTTGTTTCCTCTCTCTCTCTATAACATTCCAAAAAGCTTGTTCTTGAGCTTCTCTCTCTATAATTCACCTTCTCTCTTAGATTTCATCTAGATCCATTGGGATTTCTACCCTAGTGCCTTTAAGAAAAAGGTTGAGCTCATCAAGATCTTCATTTTGAACCGAATATAAGTGGGTTTCGGCGTTCTTGGGGGTTTCACTCTTGCTTGGCTCGTCTTCTCTTTTGAGGTAGGGATCTTTCTACACCTTCATATGATATTTAGCTTAGTTATTTGTCACTTGTGTAACAATGGTGTGATTTGGGGATGTTTTAAGCAACCTAGGGTATGGGCATAAAATGAAAAGAGGGGTTTTGGGTGTAGGTGAAATAAATGCTTGTGGGGTTTGAAAATGATGTTGTGTTATGTCTACTTTGATGATTTTGGCACTTGGCTAATATTTGGGAAAATTGGGAAGTTTCCCTAATTGGATCAACTATTGTTTTGTACAAATAATTGGAATTGTTATTGAAAATGTGAAATTGAGAGGGTATTGATATGAATAGTGGGATTGGTTATGCATTAACTCAGTCATTTAGAAGTTTCAAATAACCTATATGTTTGAAGATTTAATATCTGTTTAGAGATAACTGTATTGGGCTATCGGAGGAGAATAACTTTGATTGTTATAGAAATTGCATGTGGATTAGGTGAATTGAAACTAATCTTTTGATGGTTATCATTGAATATGACCGTGTTTGTATACATTGTATATGTATGTTTGTTTGGAAGTGGAAAGGAGATCTGTTTCATGCTTGATTATCTGTCTAAATACATTGTTTATGTATGAATATTTGTTTGGGAGGAGAAAGGGGATGAACTCCATTATAATTAAGTTGGCCAGAGTGTCTTAGGTGAAAGTCCTGAAATTATACATGGGTGCCTAGCCCGCAGATGAAATATACGTAAAATGCAATTGTGGTACTTGTATAACCTACGTTTACATGGGTCCCGTCTGGCAGCTTCCCATGGACGAAATTTCTGTGAAATAGAAGTTTGACGTGTTTATGCATATGTGTTGTATGATTTGAAAATTATTGAGTTGCAGCCTCAATTCGATTATTAAGACATAATGAAATTGACTCATGAATGAAGATAGATAAGTGAACAGAATACGAATTGAAAGAGAATGGATTAATACATGAAATTGATATCTCACAAGTATATAAAGTTGTGAAACGTTTTACCACATTGCGTTGTTTGTGCACTTGTACTTATACCTTTGCTAAGTTTCATATATTGTGTTAGATGATTTCTACTGAGCTATGGCTCACCCTATTTAGGAATAACAATTCCAGGCAATGATGGCATGCCTCCTCCGAGGCAATAGAATGGGAGGGATCTTTTGGAAGCAAGAGATTCATGTTTTTTTTTTTTTTTTTTTTTTTTTTTTTTTAATTTCTGTATAGCCTAGGGCTAAATATGTAATGAGCGAAGCTCACTTTTGTTGTAACCAAGTTTATGCTTGGAAAAGTGTAAGCCAATACGCCATTTATTTATATTAAACTCTATTGTATACTTAGCTCTATGTAATGAAAGGACTCCTTACTCTGATGCATGCGATTATTAATGTATGTTTTAGGTTGTATCTATTGTGTATTTTGGGGACGTTACATTCATTATTTTTTTTGTCAACCAAACATGGGAATTGACATTTTGATGAAATGAACAATCCATTCCAATGAACCAAATACTACCTAAGGCCTTGTTGGTTTGTGGTATAACCCGTAGAAGTATAAGTAACACCACCTCCCCCATGGTATTACTTGTACAGGACCATGAGATTATATCCCTCCCCAATCCAATGGTCATAAACAATCTTCAAAATTGCTAGAGACCCCAAAACTTCTACCAAAAAATTTACCAAATGTCTTACATTGGTGTTGTAGACACCCCATTTTTGACCGTCCTCAAGACTTGGACGTCACCATTGGAACACTTGGTGATTACCTTTGTTTGTATTCGTCTTGAGTTCCTGGAGGTCTCGGTTGCGCGCCTTGCCTCAGGACCTCTCAACTCGACCGTGTTATGTCTGGTTTTGCACCAAACACTTGTGTTTTGCCTTGGAGGGGCAGTGAATGCCTTGTGAGGCATCCCCACACATCACCGGCCATGGCTTGATGCCACCGGCCAGTGATTTTATGCCATCGGCAATGTATATTGTCGGTCGGCACTATTTGTTGCCGGTCGGCCATTTATTTTGCCAAAATGGCAACTTTGAATGGCCGATCACTGTTCATCTACTTTTAGTAGATATTTTGTGCCAGCTGTGATAGTTGGCACCCACTCTGTTCTCCTCCATACACGTGTATGGAGGGATTTCTCTCTTGACAAGCTTTACAAGAGAGAGCTCTATAAGAGAGAGTCTCCTCTCTTGGATTTAGGGTTGGAGAACATTTTTAGAGAGCTTGGATATTAGGGTTAGGAATTTATATCTATCCGATATCTCTCTCTCTCTCTTGAGCTTAGTGTGTGTGTTTTGTCTTACTTTTGCTCACAAGCACCCACCATTACACCTTCTCTTGGTTATTGAGGGCCAAAGGAGTGTTCTTGGAGTTTTGGAGCTGGTTTCAACCTAAAGAAGCTGCTGGAGCTCCATTGTTGAAGAGGGTCTTCAAGGGTAAGAAACTTGCTCCTTTTTACCCCTTTCTTGCATTGTCTTTTTGCCTACCTTACAACTGTTTTGGTGTTTAGTGTATAACATAAAAACGTTCTGTTTTTAGGCCCTCTAAAAAGTTTGTTTAGAGTGTTTTGTGATTTGAGGTCGTTTGACCCCTCTTAGGCCTTGAGAGGCCCCATTTTGTGCTATTTTGAGTGAGCTCCGGGACTTTGGTGTTTGGGCCTCCTCACCACTGAAATCTTGAGGGATTTCAGTGGTAAGGATGGTGCCTGGAAGTCCCAAGAAGGAGAGGGCCACCCCCTCTCCTTGTTGTCCTTGAAAAGGACCATTTTTGGCCTCTTAAGGGAGCACCATGTTTAGGTTCATGTTGACCATGCCTTAACTGATTTTTGTGCTTATTATGTCATAATATGCCTCTATTTTTAGTTGGTTTTGGTACACCATGCTTGCTTAGCATACATGCCTTGTAATGCCATTTTGTTGCCTTAACATGCCTTAGGTTGTAAACCATTGTTCTAGCATGCTTTAGGCTTAGCTTTGTGAAGCTTTCATGCTTATTTTGCCATGTTTAAGGTCTGTCCTTAGCCATTTTGGTCGACCATGGCATGCATTATATAGCCCCTTTGCATTTTCGGTTTGTTGGCCTTAAGTGTATGAGTGTGTTGCATGCATCACTTGCTTCGATTTTATAGCGATCCCGGTTTCCCTTTTCATTGGTTGTTGTATACATCTCGTTTACATCCTTTACTCTTTGTATTTGAGTCTTGGGTTGTGTTGGGCAGGTGTATAACAGGTTGGTTGAGCTTAGGAACCAAGTGTAGTTGCCCAGATTTTGGCCTTCACGCTCGAGCGAGGATTTTGACGCTCGAGCGGGCCCTTCGTTGTTGTCTGTCCGCTCAAGCGGGGTTCCCGAAGCTCGAGCGTTGTTTTCCATCTTCCAATATCTCCTCTGCAGTGTTGTGCGCTCGAGCGGGAGTTTTGACGCTCGAGCGGGTTGTTGTGTGTGACGCTCGAGCGGGAGGGTTGACGCTAGAGCGGAGACCTGGTTCTGTAAAAGTTCTGGAAGTGTGTATTCGCCGCTCGAGCGGGATTGTTGACGCTCGAGCGGGAGTCTGTGAGTGACGCTCGAGCGGGGAGTTGGACGCTCGAGCGGGGCGACTGGGTTAAAGCTCCGTGTTTTGACTTTTCAAATCACTTTTTCCATTTCTCTTCTCTCTCTTACTTTTCCAAAAACCCCATTGTTGAGCTTCTCACTCTAGGACTCTACCTTCTCTCTAGGTATTGATCTAGTAGGAGTGATTTGCTCACCTTTGGCCTTTACAAAAGAGTTGTTGATCGTCGAGGGCTACCTTTTGATCCGAAACGTTTGTGGTTTGGAGCACTTCCGTTTTCTTCATCTTCTCGGTTGGGAGTTATCTTTGGAGGTAGGGATATCCTACTCCTCTTTATGAGTTTTGTCTTTAAATTTTGGCATTTCGATATGTTGGGAGTTGTTGGGTAATTTTGAGAAAGTTCGGGCCTTTGTGTAATTTTACAAAAGTTGGGGTTTTAATCATATAAGACCTAAATGCATGTTTGGCATGGAAAAGTGAAATTAATGTTAAAACATTAATGAAAATGGAACCTAAGGGTTGTGATGTTAATTATGGAATACGCCCTAATTACATTGGTTAATTAATTTGTATAATTAATTGTTGGAAATGATGAATTGTATTGAGAATGTTGAAATCAGGAATGTATGGGACTAAAGGGTGTGGTTGGATCATTTATTGCTCACCAAATTGAAATGTCAATTTAATATCCATTTTGTGCATTTATTTTCTATCTAGAAATAACTGCGTTGGGCTATCGGTGGAGGATAGTCTTGATTGTTGTAGACAATGCATGATGATTAGGCAAACTAAAACCAATCGAGTGAATGTGTCATAGAGTATGACGGTGAATTGAATACATTAATTCTATGTATTGATTGATTGTGTATAGAACCCTTGTGTTTATATGCATTGTGTGTAGAGGAGGAGATGGGGGATGTACTCCGCGGTTTAGGGGAAGATGGGGGATGTACCTCTAAACCGGATAGGATTGGGAGGAGATGGGGGATAAACTCCGTAGGCACAGCTCATATGCTTGTCTAGAGAAGTGAAGATACAGCTCATAGGCTTATCTTTGAGAAGTGTAGATACAGCTCATATGCTTGTCTAGTGAAGTGTAGATACAACTCATATGCTTGTCTAGTGAAGTGTGGATACAGTTTATATGCTTATCTGTTGATGCATAAGATGTTTATCTGTTGATGTGTTGATATAGCTAATATGCTTATCTATTAAATAATGATGGAAAATGGAAAGTGACATAGACTCGTATGTTATGAAATTGTGACGTGATATATGCGGATGTATCGGTGTTGGCCATCTATCAATTGCTAATCTTTTAGTCATTGCTCATAGTTGGTTTAGTATATCTCTGCTGGGCTGTGGCTCACCCTATATGGGAACATCATTTTCAGGTATAGGTAGCATGCCACGTTCAAGGACGTAGCTTGGGAGGCTAGAGGCGGGCAGACTTTTGTTGTCTTTTCCCTTTTGATGTATTACATGTATATTCATGCCAAGGGCTTAATGTGTAAATGAGTTAGCACTCTTTTGTTGTAACCAAGTGTTAACTTGGAAAGCTGTAACCCCGTAGGGCATTTGCTTTTGTTGATTAACATGTAATAATTTTGTAAAGAACTACTCTGATGAATAGAAGAATGTTTATCTTTATTACCAATGCATGTCTATATTGATGGGTTTAATGTGTTATTTTGAGGGCGTTACAACTTGGTATGAAAGCATACCGAGTTCGAATACTTTGGGTACGTGGGAAGTGATTAGGATCACAATGGGTTTGTCTCGCTTGATAGAGACTTAGATGTAGTGTTATATGCTACATGTTTAATTGATAACATGCTTATGTGACTATGTGGGTATGGGATTTAGTTTCTAGGATGTTGATTGGATCCTTGGGTTTCTGTGAGTCTTGTTGGAAAGGCACTTGATCAATGCTGTTTCTAACCGGAACTCTAGTAACGCCTCGGGACAGGTAGCTGAGGCAGGGCCTTCTTTCTTAAAGAGGGAGTTCTTCCAGTCTAACCCGGATGAGTTTGTTGGGGATCCAAAGGAACCACTGAAGGCTGACGAGTGGTTAGAACATATGAGTAAGACGTTCGAGATGCTTGGCATCGAGGACGGGGCTCTTAAGGTGACCTTGGCATCCTTCCAACTGAAGGGAGATGCGGGTCAATGGTGGAAGTACGAGAAGGGCAGTGTTGGTGGTGCATGGGAGGCATTTGTGAGTGCTTTCCAGGAGAAGTTTTTATCTTCAGCTGCAAGGGAGAAGCTGAGGGAGCAGTTTTGCCAGCTTAAGCAGCAGAACCTGTCAGTGGCTGAGTTTGAGGCTACTTTTACTAGTCTATCCAGGTTTGAACCTAAACTAGTGGCGTCCGAGGAACGCCGTTGCTTTGAGTTTGAGCGGAAGCTGAGGCGAGGCCTCAAGATGAGGGTTGGTGAATCTTTCATCCGAGAGTATAGACGGTTGGTGGATGCTGCAGCTCATATGGAGCTCTTGATGCAAGAGGAGGATGAGGGGCAGAGAGGCTCCAAGAGGAGCCAAGATGGTCAGGGCGATGGTAGGAGACAGAGGGGTCCCAACCCTCAGCAGTCTCAGGGTGGTCTGGCTAGGTCGACCTTTCCAGTGCCGAGTGCAGGCTCCGGGAGAGGTAGTCAGGGGGATTTCACCTGTTACAAGTGTGGCCAGCTGGGTCACAAGGTTTCGGTTTGCCCGCAGAAGGGAGGGGATCAGCGAGCTGCTTCTTCTTCAGCTAGACCTCAGGGCCAGAGTCAGGGCAGGGGCCAGTTCTTGTCTTGTTATCAGTGTGGTCAGCCTGGGCACCTGAAGAGGTTTTGCCCACAGTTGAGTGCTACTTTAGGGGCGTCTGGCTCTAGGCAGACGCAGAGTTTTCAGCCAGCTCAGTCTGTGCAGGCCTCGACGGCCAACCCGGGAGCTTCGTCATCCCAGTCTGTGCAGCAGTCATTTGCTCCTAGAGGTGAGCAGGTGGATCAGGGGCCTACAGGGCGCGTGTATGCTGTTACCGCGCAGGATTTAGTACCGGCTCCATCAGTAGTGAGAGGTACTTTTCTGTTTTGCAACTCGGTTGCTAGTGTGTTGATTGACACGGGTGCATCTCATTCTTTTGTATCTGCTGCATTTGCATCTGCTGCATTTGCATCTGTTTTGGAATTGGAGTTGGCACAGTTAGCATCTCCTATTTGTGTAGTGTCACCTCTTGGGGGTGAGTTGATCTTGAAACAAGGTGTTAGAGGTTGTGATATAGAGGTCGCCGACCATAGGCTTCCTTTTCCGTTTGTTATCATGCCCATGAAGGGTTTGATGTTATTTTGGGTATGGACTGGCTATCGTCATACCCGGTTGTTATCAATTGCTACCGCCAGAGGGTCACGTTATTTACCTTGAGCGGGGAGTGGTTCCATTTCTTGGGAGACCGGGTTGGTAGTGTTTTGCCACCAGTGTATGATCCGCGAGGGTGGAGTGAGCTTAGTGGTCTACTTGCCAGCTTTAGGAGTGGTGAGTGTGATGAGACCCAGATTGTGTTACCGAGGGTGGTTTGTGAGTATTCGGATGTTTTTCCCGAGGACCTTGTTAGTTTGCCACCTCACCGAGAGATAGAGTTCTCTATTGATCTAGTGCCCGGCACGGCGCTGATTTCTATGGCACCTTATCGTTTTGCCCCAGCCAAGTTGAGCGAGTTGAAGATTCAGCTCCAGGAGTTGCTAGATAAAGGTTTTGTTCACCCTAGTGTTTCACCGTGGGGAATACCGGCCCTGTTTGCTAAGAAGAAAGATGGTGCCTTGAGATTGTGTATCGACTACCGAAAGTTGAATCGGGCTACGGTCAAGAATAAGTACCCTATGCCCTGTATAGATGATTTGTTTGACCAGTTGAAGGGTTCCCGTTGTTTCTCTAAGATAGACTTGAGATCGGGTTACCACCAGTTGAGGGTCAGGGAGGAGGATATTCCGAAAACGGCATTCCGTACGCGGTATGGCCATTATGAGTTTCTGGTGATGCCATTTGGGCTCACCAATGCACCGGCAGTCTTTATGGACTTGATGAACCGGATCTTCCGGGAATTCTTAGATCGATTTGTGGTCATTTTCGTGGACGACATTCTTATCTATTCACCTTCAGAGGAGGAGCACGAGGCACACTTGCGAGTAGTGCTTGAGTTACTTAGAGCCCAGAGGCTGTACGCCAAGTTTGGGAAGTGTGAGTTCTGGCTGGGAGAAGTCAAGTTCTTAGGCCATGTAGTATCCGGAAAAGGGGTGTCTGTTGATGCGTCCAAGGTAGAGGCAGTGCAAGATTGGGCACAGCCTAAGAGTGTGTTTGAGATCCGCAGTTTTCTGGGATTAGCTGGGTATTACCGCCGGTTCGTGAAAGATTTCTCCAGATTAGCTTCGCCGTTGAGTAGATTGACACGGAAAGGGGTCAAGTTTGTGTGGAATGAGACTTGTGAGAAGTCGTTCCACGAGTTGAAGGTTAGATTGACCACCGCTCCTGTTTTGATTATTCCGGAGAGAGGGTTGGGTTATGCGGTTTATTGTGATGCCTCACGAGAGGGTTTGGGTTGTGTGTTGATGCAAGAGGGGAAAGTGGTAGCTTATGGCTCACGTCAGTTGAAAATACGCGAGAAGAATTACCCTACACACGACTTAGAGTTAGCCGCAGTGATCTTTGCCTTGAAAATTTGGAGGCACTACCTGTATGGTGAGAGGTTTGAGGTGTTCTCGGACCACAAGAGTTTGAAGTACCTGTTTACCCAGAGGGACTTGAATTTGAGGCAGAGGAGATGGATGGAGTTCATTGAGGACTACGACTTTGAGTTGCACTATCACCCGGGAAAGGCCAATGTTGTGGCCGATGCCCTTAGTAGAAAATCCATTAGTGATGTAGCTTGTATAGCCATCCGGGAATGGGAGATGTTGGGTACACTTGGCGAGTTTGATTTGCATCTGGGCGAATCTGTTGAGGCTGCGGCCTTGTTTTCTATTGTTGCGCAGCCTACACTTGTGACTAGGGTGTTAGAGGCGCAGAGAGGTGACCTTGAGGTAGAGTCCTTCCGAGAGAAGATCTCTGGTGGGAAAGTTGAGAAGGGTTTGACGGTGTATCCCGACTAGAGTGTGAGATACCGAGACAGTTTGTTTGTGCCGGAGTCTTGCCGAGAGGAAGTACTCCGAGAGTTTCATCATTCGCGCCTTGCGGTGCATCCGGGAGGCACTAAGATGTATCGGGATTTGGGTCGCCAGTTTTGGTGGCGGGGTATGAAGAGAGATGTGGCTGTTTTCGTATCGAAGTGCCTTACTTGCCAGCAAGTGAAGGCCGAGCATCAGAGGCCAACGGGTTTGTTGCAACCCTTGCCTATTGCCGAGTGGAAGTGGGAGCATGTCACTATGGACTTCGTTGTAGGTCTTCCGAGGACTCAGCGGGGTAGTGATGCTATTTGGGTGGTTGTAGACCGGTTGACTAAGTCGGCGCATTTCATTCCTATGCGCGTAAGAGATTCGGTAGATCATCTTGCCGACTTGTATATTCGGGACATAGTGAGATTGCACAGAGTCCCAGTGACGATCGTCTCAGATAGAGATCCTCGTTTTACTGCTAGGTTGTGGCAGAGTTTGCAGAGTGCCTTGGGTACTAAGTTGACCTTTAGTACGGCCTATCATCCTCAGACTGACGGGCAGTCCGAGCGTACTATTCAGATCTTTGAGGATATGCTTCGGGGTTGTGTCCTTGACTTTAGTGGGACATGGGAGAGGCACTTGCCATTGGTGGAGTTTGCCTACAACAACAGCTTTCAGTCTAGTATCGGCATGGCACCGTTTGAGGCCTTGTATGGCCGACCATGTAGGTCTCCAGTTTGTTGGGCCGAGGTGGGTGATGCACCTTTGTTGGGTCCGGAGTTGGTTAGGGAGATGACGGAGAAAGTTGAACTTATCCGTAGGAGGCTTGTTACAGCCCAGAGTCGTCAGAAATCTTATGCTGACCGTAGGAGGAGGCCTTTAGCGTTTGAGATAGGTGATCATGTCTTTTGAAGATATCACCTAGGCGAGGTTTGATGAGGTTTGGGAAGAGTGGGAAGTTATCCCCTCGATTTATTGGCCCTTTTGAGATCCTTGAGAGGATTGGGGAAGTCGCTTACCGTTTGGCTTTACCGCCGCAGTTGTCCGGGGTGCATGACGTCTTTCATGTTAGTATGCTTCGGAAGTATGAGCCGGATCCATCGCATGTGTTAGATTGGACCAACTTAGAGGTAGATGAGGACGCCTCGTATGAGGAGAGACCGGTTCGGGTCTTGGATAGGCGGGATCAAGTCTTGCGAGGCAAGACCATTCCCTTGGTAAAGGTTTCGTGGAAGCATCACGGAGTGGAGGAGGCCACTTGGGAACATGAGTTGGAAGTCCGCGAGAAATATCCGAACTTGTTTATTGATGAGTAATCTTGTATTTAGATTTTGTAATATTGCTGGACTTAAGAGCTTTATATAGGTCTTAAGTTGTAAAACATTGGTAATGTTTTGGTTTAATGGAAGTATGTTGTAGAACTTACCTTGATATGGGAGTTGATTATGATATTGCATATGTTGGCTATATTATAAAATTGGAGTTGTATCATGTATATTGATTATGATATGAACTGTGAACCATGTATGTTGAAAATGGTTGGAAATAGAAGAAAATTGCATGTTGATAATGCACTTGTATTATATGTTGTGAAATGCCTCTTGAAAAGAGATGGAATTGACCGGTAATGGGTCGAAATGTTTAATATTGGGTTGAAATGTTGTTAGAAATGGAGAAAACCTATTTTTGAAAAACTTGTGTTTAATTTCGGGGACGAAATTCTTTAAGGGGGGGAGGTTATAGCGATCCCGGTTTCCCTTTTCATTGGTTGTTGTGTACATCTCGTTTACATCCTTTACTCTTTGTATTTGAGTCCTGGGTTGTGTAGGGCAGGTGTATAACAGGTTGGTTGAGCTTAGGAACCAAGTGTAGTTGCCCAGATTTTGGCCTTCATGCTCGAGCGAGGATTTTGACGCTCGAGCGGGCCCTTCGTTGTTGTCTGTCCGCTCGAGCGGGGTTTCCGAATCTCGAGCGTAGTTTTCCATCTTCCAGTATCTTCTCTGCTGTGTTGTGCGCTCGAGCGGGAGTTTTGACGCTGGAGCGGGTTGTTGTGTGTGACGCTCGAGCGGGAGGGTTGACGCTCGAGCGAAGACCTGGTTCTATAAAAGTTCTAGAAGTGTGTATTTGCCGCTCGAGCGGGATTGTTGACGCTCGAGCGGGAGTCTGTGAGTGACGCTCGAGCGGGGAGTTGGACGCTCGAGCGGGGCGACTGGGTTAAAGCTCCGTGTTTTGACTTTTCAAATCACTTTTTCCATTTCTCTTCTCTCTCTTACTTTTCCAAAAACCCCATTGTTGAGCTTCTCACTCTAGGACTCTACCTTCTCTCTAGGTATTGATCTAGTAGGAGTGATTTGCTCACCTTTGGCCTTTACAAAAGAGTTGTTGATCGTCGAGGGCTACCTTTTGATCCGAAAAGTTTGTGGTTTGGAGCACTTCCATTTTCTTCATCTTCTCGGTTGGGAGTTATCTTTGGAGGTAGGGATATCCTACTCCTCTTTATGAGTTTTGTCTTTAAATTTTGGCATTTCGATATGTTGGGAGTTGTTGGGTAATTTTGAGAAAGTTCGGGCCTTTGTGTAATTTTACAAAAGTTGGGGTTTTAATCATATAAGACCTAAATGCATGTTTGGCATGGAAAAGTGAAATTAATGTTAAAACATTAATGAAAATGGAACCTAAGGGTTGTGATGTTAATTATGGAATATGCCCTAATTACATTGGTTAATTAATTTGTATAATTAATTGTTGGAAATGAGGAATTGTATTGAGAATGTTGAAATCGGGAATGTATGGGACTAAAGGGTGTGGTTGGATCATTTATTGCTCACCAAATTGAAATGTCGATTTAATATCCATTTTGTGCATTTATTTTCTATCTAGAAATAACTGCGTTGGGCTATCGGTGGAGGATAGTCTTGATTGTTGTAGACAATGCATGATGATTAGGCAAACTAAAACCAATCGAGTGAATGTGTCATAGAGTATGACGGTGAATTGAATACATTAATTCTATGTATTGATTGATTGTGTATAGAACCCTTATGTTTATATGCATTGTGTGTAGAGGAGGAGATGGGGGATGTACTCCGCGGTTTAGGGGAAGATGGGGGATGTACCTCTAAACCGGATAGGATTGGGAGGAGATGGGGGATGAACTCCATAGGCACAACTCATATGCTTGTCTAGAGAAGTGAAGATACAGCTCATAGGCTTATCTTTGAGAAGTGTAGATATAGCTCATATGCTTGTCTAGTGAAGTGTAGATACAGCTCATATGCTTGTCTAGTGAAGTGTGGATACAACTTATATACTTATCTGTTGATGCGTAAGATGTTTATCTGTTGATGTGTTGATATAGCTAATATGCTTATCTATTAAATAATGATGGAAAATGGAAAGTGACATAGACTCGTATGTTATGAAATTGTGACGTGATATATGCGGATGTATCGGTGTTGGCTATCTATCAATTGCTAATCTTTTAGTCATTGCTCATAGTTGGTTTAGTATATCTCTGCTGGGCTGTGGCTCACCCTATATGGGAACATCATTTTCAGGTACAGGTAGCATGCCACCTCCAAGGATGTAGCTTGGGAGGCTAGAGGTGGGCAGACTTTTGTTGTCTTTTCCCTTTTGATGTATTACATGTATATTCAAGCCAAGGGCTTAATGTGTAAATGAGTTAGCACTCTTTTGTTGTAACCAAGTGTTAACTTGGAAAGCTGTAAGCCCGTAGGGCATTTGCTTTTGTTAATTAACATGTAATAATTTTGTAAAGAACTACTCTGATGAATAGAAGAATGTTTATCTTTGTTATCAATGCATGTATATATTGATGGGTTTAATGTGTTATTTTGAGGGCGTTACAGATTTAGTGGGTTGGGATCATTTTCCATGTTATTTCAGTCCCTTTGATGTGCTTGTATGCTTGCCTTGGACACCTCTTTAATGCTTTGAAAGCTTATGTTGTATGCTCCATGTTTTGGCCTTTGTGCATGCTTTTGAATTTGAGCCACTTAGATGCCATCTAGGAGGTCCCTTTGCATGGTCTAGGTCTGCCTTGGACCTGTTTTAAGCCTTCTTGGCCTTGTGAGGGTTGGTTGGCTTAGCCATGGTTTAAGGTCCCTTTGACTTGCTTCAAATGCTTGGACCATTCGCATGCTAATGTTCGTCTTGTTTAAGTTGGTTTGGCACCTCTTATAGCATGATTTTCAAGGCTTATAATGCATGCCATATGTCCATGATTATTCCCTTTTAAGTGTGCTTAAAAGTTGTCCTTTGATGCTTAAGCGTTAGGCCTTAACATGTGCATGTGTGTATGTGTGCTTGGCCCCATTTTCTTAAGCTTTTGGCCACTGTTTTGGACCTAACTTAGAGCTGTCCAATTAGTGTAAGTCCATTCCTTGCATGCCATTCAAGTGTTGTTACATCATCCCATGTTTGCATGCTTTGGTTGCACATGTTACATGCTCGAAATCACTTGCATTTGCCTTGCATTCCATTGGTCAAGTTGCTAGCATGTTGCGTGATTGGATTACAACTCGCATGCTCTAATGGTTTGCATAATTATGGCATGCTTGTTTGCTTTGTTGCTTAGTTTGTGTACCTAATGTGCATTGCATGTTTGTATGCTCTCTTTCATGCCATGTTGCATATTAGCTAACATGCTTAGGTTGCATCGCATTGAACATGCATGCCTTGCCTCTTGAAGTCAAGTGATAGAGGTTGGGCCTTTATGTGCTCATTTGGTTTGCATTTCGTTTGACATGAAAATGCGCAACTTGATCTCTTGGTCCATCACGCATTGAAATGCGCGATTGATGGTCCGAGAACCAAGGACCATGTCCCTTTGAGTCATACACATGATAAGGGATAGGATTGGTGCATACATTGCTTGAATTGCATTGCCATGCTATGCCTTGTCCTCCGCTGCTGTCAATTGCAGATTCTGCAGACATTCTTTGTCGACCGGCAGTGTTCAGTGCCGACCGGCAATCCATTGGTGGCCGATAGCTTCACCAACAGCCGATGATCACATAATACTGCCGGTGGCCATTCTACTCAGCTGGTGGTGTCTCCTAATGTTCAGGGAAGCAATTCTTAGACTTTGGCAGTCTTCAAAGAGGCAGAGCAGGGAAAACAGAGGCAGCCCATGCATGGCAGTGCACTTCCGAGCAAGACCCGAGCACGCGCGCATCGAACCCTCTTCCCGAGGCCCCTTTTATTGCTTTTCTTATGCTTAGTTAATTTGTTAATTAATTAGGTAATTTGTAATAATTAATTAGCTTGCGAGTTAGTTGATTTGTATTATTCTTTCGGTCCCTCCGAGCGAAGGCGAACTTGTATTAAGTGTGGGTGCGTGTGTGCATGTCTTCCAACCCCCACTTCTTTCTCCCTTTTACTTACCTGCTTTGATGGTTAGTAATAGGTCATGTTTAATTTAGCATACCTTATGCTATGCATGCGTGCATCATTCATCAGTATTGCATGCACCGGGCTCGGCACATCATGCTAACTGTATTAGTATTTCAAATCTAACTTGTATACATGCTACTCGTGCATTTTCACATGTCATTCATAGACTAGCCGAGCCTACTGTAGTGACATTCCGTATGCGTTGCATTAGACATTTAAACATGGACTTGGATCATGCATTGATTGCTAACGAGTTCTTTGTTTTGGCACGGAGTACGATGTATGTATTTATGCTTTAGCATCCTTGCATGCGTGTGAGTGTTACCATGATAGCATTATTACCATGAGGCTAGATGTTTATGTGATATAACTGCTTGAATGCCTGTGGGTGAAGGTTGGATTGTCTGAGTTGGAATAGCTCATTGAAATCCGT